>NC_089219.1:32333725-32644676 GCF_963924675.1 Phocoena phocoena | reverse complement strand
TCACAAGCAAATGGGGGTCCAGAGAGGGGTTCTGCTCATCGGCAGCAGCCAGAATTTAGTCTCACATTTCTGGCCCCCAAGTATCAAACTGAATACTCTGGGCAGAGCTGTCCTTATGCTCCCTCTCCCTTCCTCTCCTTTTCCCTTCCCCACTCCACCCGTCACAGCCCCAGGCACCACTCAGGAGAGGAACGGTATTTGGCTGATAGCACAGAGTTCCCGGGGACCCCAAGGTCACAGGCTCCTGGACACAGCCAGGGGCAATGGGAAGTCTTCTTGTTGGGGCATACATTTGAGTCAGTCACTGAAAGATGGGAGGAAGAGGAGGCCCCCATGAGTTGCCTTTGCCCTGCTGGTGCAAGAGGTGCCCATTAGGGCTGTGACCAGCCACCAGGGCCGTTCCAACTCGTCCACACCCTGCAACGATTACAAAATATATTGCCTTCCACATCGGTTTTCATAGCCACCCAGAGAAGCAAGCTTTAAAGGACCCTTTGTGGGGAGGGCTTTAAAGGACCCTTTGTGGGGAGGGGGACTTGTAAAAGGAGCCATGAACCAAGCATGATTATTAATCCATTTTGCAGATGAGAAAACTAAGGCTCAGAAAAAGTTGCCAAGGGCACACATCAAGAAAATGGCTAATCCAGACCTATGTCTATCTAGGTTTTCTAGACTCCTAGACTGGAGGCATGAGGTCTGGGCTGACAAATCTTTGGACGTTGGTTTCTCATCTTTCAAAAGACAATAATCGTCAAGGACTATGGTGGGAACTGGGGGAAGGGAAAGTGAGGTGTAGTCACCCTTAGGCCTTCATGGAGTGTGGTGAAAGGCAGCCTGGGCCCACCCAGGAGAGACCTCTGGACCCGCCCTGCCCCGCGGGTCAGGGAGCAGGTTCGCCCCTCACGGATGTACCTTCTCTTCGCCAGGGTCTAACTGGAGCCAAGGGGGAGCCTGGTCCCATGGGGATCCCTGGAGTCAAGGTAAGTAGCCTGCTGGGGGCCTCAGCACGGGCAATCTAGCGCCAGAGTTTGGGAGGGGCTTCGGCGGACAGGAGCAGGGACCCAGGAGACCCCAGCCTCTGAGCCTCTCCCATTGCTCTTGCAGGGCCAGCCTGGGCTCCCAGGTCCCCCCGGCCTGCCGGTGAGTATAACTGGCAAGGGCTTTAAAGGACCCTTTGTGGGGAGGGGGACTTGTAAAAGGAGCCATGAACCTAATCTTTTCTTCTGTTCCAGGGCCCTGGCTTCGCCGGACCTCCCGTAAGTCTGCAGGGATGGGGCAGAGTCCCTGGGACTCTCCGGGAAGGAGGGTACAGAGGGCTTCCAGGGGACCGACCAGCATGGGGAGGGGCCAGCGTTCTGTGATGGTGTTGGAAATGGGCAGACTTGTCAGAGAACTCTGGGCGTATCCACTGGCTCTGAGATTCTCTGGCCCTTAAAGCCCTAATCTGTCAGTTTCTCTGGTGTTGGTTGCAAAGTGAAAGTGGGGAAGAGGGCTCTGGGTCCCTCTGTGTCAGGACTGGGCTGACCCTCTGAGGCATCCCAGCCACTGATGTCTCTGTCCCTAGGGACCAGCCGGACCTGTTGGCCTCCCTGGTGAGATGGGACTCACGGGCCCCAAGGTGAGCCCCAGCTAGCCCTCTGCTCACCCTGCCTCCTGCCCTCTGCCTTCAAGCTAGCAAGCTGAGTATCTCCCCAGGATTTCCTGAGTCTGCCTCTGGCCACCAGGGAGCTCCTGCAGTTCTGGGGCAGAAACCCCTCCTGCTGAGCCCACCCTGTGGTAGGTCTTCCAGGGAGGCCAAGGGCTGGGGCCATCCCCCCGAAGATCAGGCCTTGATCTCCCCAAGAGCCCAGATCTCAGGAGGTGACCTGGAGGGCAGGGTGGACAGTGCAGTAGCAGGAACTGGAGGAGGGGGCAGGGGTGACCTAGGCAGGACTGGACAAGGGTATGATTTGGGCCCTTCTTGCTTCCAGGGGGATCCTGGACCAGAGGGACCAGCAGGGCCCCCAGGGCCCCCTGGGAAACCGGTAAGGGTCCTCAGACCTCCCACATGGCAGTGTGTGGCTGGGGAAGGACAAGAGTCCTTGGCGCAAGCCTGGGGTGGGGACAGTTTGCTTCAGGGTCCGTCTCCATACATCTTTTCTCAGGGCCGCCCAGGAACCATTCAGGGTCTGGAAGGCAGCGCGGACTTCCTGGTGAGAGGCCGCGGGGGTTGGGGGGGGGGCCTGGGGCGGGGCTAATCCGGGGAAGGGGCGGGTCATCTTGAGAGGGGCGGGCAAGGAGATAGGTTCCTTCAGGAGGTAGGGTCAGAGGGAGATGGGGAGGGGCTGCAGCTGAGAGGTGCAGCCAGGTGCGGTGGGAGGGGGGATCGGAGCTGGCAAGATGGGGAAGCACGGCCCAGTTGGCCTGGGGCTGGCCAGTGACCACAGAACCCTGCGGGATTTCCTTTACAGTGTCCAACCAACTGTCCAGCGGGCGTGAAAGGGCCCCCGGGGCTGCAGGGAGTGAAGGTGAGCTCCTGGCCCAAGTCTTGGGGGCCGGGGGGGGGGGTGGGGGGACGTGTGTGTGGGGGAGGGACCTACTCTGAGCTCTCTCCTTCCCTTCAGGGGCATCCTGGCAAGCGCGGGCATCTGGGAGATACCGGCCGCCAGGGGAAGCCGGTGAGTGTGAGGGCTGAGGGCCCCGGGAGGGTGTGTGTGGAGAGGGGCCTACAGGAGCCTGCCCCCCATCCTTCTCCCTTCCCCTTCCCCTGTGGGTCTCTGGGGATAAAGCCTTGAGCTGCGAGGCAAGAGGCCTAGATTCTAGGTCAATGTGTCCCTGGGCAAGTCCGTTCTCCTTGCTGTGCTTCCATTTCCCCATCCGTCCGTCACATGGGACCGTATGGTTTCTAGGAGGGCTTCCTGTCTGCTTTTGCTGGGAAGAGGATGGTGTCTTTGGTTGTCTGTATGTTTGTCTCTCGATCTGCCTGCCTATCTGACTGCTCTTTCCTGCCCCTTAGGGTCCCAAGGGAGATGTGGGTGCCTCTGGAGAGCAAGGCATCCCTGGACCACCGGTAAGGAACACTTTCCAAGGGCCCTCCTCACCTCTCCTGGGAGACCTTAGTGGAGTCATTCTCGTGCTCTGGGCTCTAACTTGTGAAAGAGACATCTGTGTCCAGCTGGTGTGTCTCTGGGTGGGGGGGGAGGGAGGCTGAGGCTGACTGTGAGAGGCTGGGGGACAGGAACAAAGGCTGTCAGCCCGAAGACTCACCTGAGGCCCAGGTTCTTCCACTGTCCCTTTTGAGTGACCCTGGCGAGTCTCTCCCATCTCCGAGCATCAGTGACCATCTGTGATAGGGACTCCGTGCCTGCCTCAGAGAGGCACTGAGAAAATTGGGTGGGGGTCAGGGAAGGCGTCACGAAGTGGGCCTTCTAGTTGCCATCGCTGTCATTCTTCTGTCTTGACAGGGTCCCCAGGGCGTCAGGGGCTACCCGGGCATGGCGGGACCCAAAGGAGAGACGGTGAGTGGGCCTGGGGTGTCCTGCAAGAGCTGCTGGAACCAGCCCCCTGGCCTCTGGGGTCCAGCCAGGACTGACCCGCGACTTCTGCTCTCCCCAGGGTCCTCAAGGGTACAAAGGCATGGTGGGCTCCATCGGCGCCGCCGGGTCACCAGTGAGTCTTCTCCTGCTTCCGCCCACACCCACCTCCTCCAGACACAGCTCCTAGGGCTGCGGAGGGCTGCGGCTCCCCCTGAGCCCACATAACTTGCATTTCTGTTTGTCCTTCTTGCCAGGGTGAGGAAGGTCCTCAGGGGCCACCAGGCCGAGCTGGGGAGAAGGGTGACGTGGTGAGTCCTCAGGCACCCCTGTCCAGTCACGGCCCCTGGGGAGAACTGGGTGGACTCAGCTCCACCCAAGGCTCACGTGTGTGCACAAACGTGTGTGTGTGTGTGCATACGTTATTCTGCGTGTCTGTGCGTGTGGGTGACCGATGTGAGGGAGGAACGTCTGTGCCCAGAGCCCAGCCAGCCCCAGAAGCCCCCTCCTCCAAGCCCAGCCTGTTGCTGACCAAATTCAGACTTTGGGAGAACCGTGTAATGCAGTCCCATGGTCACTGGGGCCAGACAATGAAATTCCAGGGAATCAGTCATGGGGCTAATGGGATTTGGTCCAGATCCCAGTTCTCTTAACTCTCTCTCTCTTTTTTTAAAGTAAAAGACTATCTCTTTTGAGCAGTTCTGAGTTTACAGAAAAATTGAGCAGAAAGTAAAGTTAGGGTTGTTTTTCTTTTTGTTAGTTTTTTTATTGTGCAAGTTTTTTAACAAAGGCAAAAGTAGGGAGAATACTATAGTGATCCCTTATGTACCTACCTCCCCAAATTAACCTTTCACCGCTCTCACTTCATCCATCCTCTTCTTCCTTTCTCTCCTTCACTTCATTGCTTTGCTCTGATATTTTCAAGCAAATTCTTAACATTACGTCATGTTACTCACTTCTGAATGTATCTCTTACAAATAAGGCTCTTTCCTCACAGAACCACGATATCATTATCCCTCCAACAAAATTATCAATTCTTCCTGAACATCAGCTAATCATGAGCTTGTAGTCAATTTTTCCCAGTGATCTCAAAAATGTCTTTTCAGGGTTCTTGTTCAAAGCAAGACCCAAACCAAGTCCACACATTGTCTTTACTTGTTGTGTTTCTTCACATCAGT
Organism: Phocoena phocoena; assembly: GCF_963924675.1. NCBI lineage: Eukaryota > Metazoa > Chordata > Mammalia > Artiodactyla > Phocoenidae > Phocoena > Phocoena phocoena. Next base: position 32,639,986 of record NC_089219.1, on the reverse strand, counting down.
GTCACTCAGGGCCTTGGTGGGTCTCAGGAGTGCTGGCTCCTCCCCTGTCCTGCTCCAGCCCAGCCTGCTTGGTGCTGACCTCTACTCCCTCCCACTAGGTCCAGGGCAAACTCATACAACTAGGCCCCTCTCCTCCAGCCCCTGCACAGCATGGCCTGTGCCACAGGGACCCTGGGACCCGGAGGCCACTGTTCTTAGCTGTTCCCTTCTCTGAACAGCCAGACAGAAGTTCAGCCTCCTGAAGCTGATCTGATCTCTGTCTACTTTGCAGGGCAGCCAAGGTATCCGAGGACTCCAGGGAATAACAGGCCCGAAGGGAGCAACCGTAAGTGGACAGAGGGCGGGGTCCAGGTAGCTCTCCAAGCCCCCAGAGGAGGAGGAGCCTGGGATTCTAGACTGAACTCTGTTGCCGGTGGGCTGTCACCTCGGGAAATGCCCTCTTTCTGCGCCTTAGTTTTTTCACCTGTAAATAGGGTGGTGATGTAGGAGAGGTCCTGGGACACTCATCACCCACACAAGGGAAGGACTGTGGTCCATTCCACGAAATCCCTTCCCACTTCCACTCTCCCACCCCCAATTGGCTAGTGGGGCTTCCCAAGGTGACCTGACCCACACAGGGACACGGGTAGGTGGCCTGACCCTAGGCATCTCCCCATTGTGAGTGTCCCTTCAACTTTCCTCCTGAGCAGGGCCCACCAGGCATTGACGGCAAGGACGGGACCCCAGGCACACCTGGCACGAAGGTAGGAGGGGGGATGGCTGGTGGGATTGGGGCAAGGGTCAGGGCCCTTTCCAGCTGAGGCTCTGAGTCCCATCACACTGAGCCTGGAGGCCTAGGAGCCTGGAATCCTCACACATGTCACGGACACATTCCTGGTTGCCTCGGGGCCTCAGTTTCCCTGCCTGCACTCGGGTGGGAGACTCATCTGTGTCTCTGGTTCTGTCTCTTGCAGGGCAGTGCAGGACAGGTGGGGCGGCCAGGAAACCCGGGCCACCAGGGCCTAGTGGTGAGTATGGGGCGGAGCCACGGGGGCTGCCACACAGCAAGTTGCTTATCCTCCTCCAGGAGGCCAGGCACTCTGTGGCCCACCTCCCCAAGGTGGCGTGAGTGACTGATGAGATGGAAGTCACACAGCCAGGGCTGTGCTCTAGTCCTTGTCCCCACCCAGCTCAGGCCTCCTCACCAAGTCTGGCCTGGCTTAGGCTTCGTCATTTGGACAGTTTCTCTGGCCTTCTCTTTGACCATTCCAACCGTCCATGTTGGCTAAGTGGAATCTGACCATTTCCCCGCTAAACACCTTCCGTGCTCCCCCTCCCCTGCTGCCTCCAGGAAAGTCACTCTGTCCAGTCACTCAGTAGAGTTACTGAGGTACAGTAAGTGGCAGGGAAAGTTACGAACAGGACAGCTACACTCCTCGTCGTCACAGCTCATCTTAGCATCTCAGGACCACCATAATCTGACCCCAGCCTATCCCTCTGCCTCGTCAGCCACTGCCCCTCTTCATCCTCTCCCTTCTCAACATGGCCTTGGCTTTTCTGCCTCCACACATTCAAGCCTTTACTGGTCCCTCTGCTTGGAATGCCCTTCCCATCTCTCTGTGCCTTCTCACCGTCAGGCCCACCTCCAGCCCACACCTTCTGGGAACCCCTGTCCCTCCCTGCCAGGGGTACTGAGGCCAAGGCCTGCTAACATGTCCACGTGCAGACTGCACGTGCGTTCCTGTGTGCACTCACATGTGGCCCTCTGCTCCCTATGGACCACAGGCACTTGTAGGCAGGCCCTTCTGTACCCACCTCCTCTCTCACCAGGGATTCGCGACAAGGCACAGTCAAGTTCACGGCTGGGCCTTCTGCTGTTCAGCTCCCATAAGGCAGGGGAGGAATCCGGGAGGCAAAGCAGTAGGTGCACAGGGCTCCCCCTGCCAGGGGAGAAACTGACATCAGCTTCCTTCTACAGGGTGTGCCCGGCCAGCCTGGGACAAAAGGAGGCCCTGGAGACAAGGTAAGAGGGCAGAGTCGGCTTCATCTGAGCAAGCGAGCCTGGGGGCAGGGACCAGGGACGCGGCTTAAAGACTGCAAGGCCCCGTCCTCAGCCCAAGCTCAGAGACTTGGCCCGGACATGAGTCTCTTGGGCCTAACCACCTCCCTCCTGTCACCTCCCTCCCACCCTCATCCTGGCTAGAGGAGACAGGATGGCATGGCTGCATATCTAGATGAGAAACAGGAAGATCAACGGAGTCCAGAGGACCTCACCAAGAACCCTCTCCTCTCCCCAGCTCATTTGGTTCCAGAGTCTTTTTAAGGTTCCCTGGGCTTCTCCAAGGCCAAGGGCCTGACTGGGCTACACAGACTGACCTCAGAGCTCTGTTTTCCTGCAGGGTGAGCCAGGCCGGCAAGGCTTCCCAGGAGTCTCTGGTTCCCCCGGGAAGGAGGTGAGTGTCCCCTCTTCTGACACAAGGCCTCTTGCTTTGCTCCCTTCCCCCGCTCCCCCAGGCCTGAGGACCCTGCACGCATTGTATGGGGCCTGAGTGAGACTGTGAGGTGGAGCCCTAGCCTAGGGGTGCCCTCGGTGCCAGTCGAGGCTCTGCCACTGACGCAGGGAAGCTCTCTTCTCTCTCTGGGCCCCGGTTTCCCTGTGTACGATGCAGAAAGGGTGGGAGCTGCTTCTGTCCTGGGGTAGGACCTCTCCAGGTGGCCCAGCTGACTGGGGCTGAGAATCCAGCAGGAAGTCATTCATTCATTCATTCCATAAACATTCACCAAATATCTGCAACCCGCTAGACGCTGAGATAGACAGTCTCCTACTCACATGGAGCTTACGGTTTCGTGGGAGAGACAGACATTAAATTAAATAAATGATCGCATGATGACTACAGCTGTATTGGGTCCTATGAAGGAAAAGTACAGGGACCAGAAGATGAGGAGGTGAAGGAAGTCTTCCTGATGAAGCAAATTAGCTGAGCCCCAAGGGTGGGTAGGGGCCGGCCAGGTGCGGAAAGGAGGGATCCTCCAGGCTATTGCTCACCTCTGATTTCTCTGTCCCCCAGGGAGAGCCAGGGCCTCGAGGAGAAATCGGTCCCCCGGGCATCATGGGGCAGAAGGTAAGCGCCTGGCACAGTGGCCCCTCCCTGGGGGCCTCTGCAGCAGCTGGCACTGCTGGACCCAGGATCTGGGTCCTCTCAAGGCTCCAGTGCCTGCCCATCCTGCCCAGCCTGCATGAGGCCTCCCAGTCAGGGCCTCAGTTTGCAGCTCTGAAGTGGAGCCCAGGACCTCCACGGCGGTGACAGCAGGAATGGAGGGCACCCTGACCACAGGGTCGGGGATCTGGCAGGGCGAGGCTGCCCCTGCTGAGAGCCCGGATGTGACCTTCACTTTCCATTTCAGGGTGACCACGGTGAGAGGGGGCCAGTGGGGCAGCCAGGCCCTCAAGGCCGACAAGTAAGTGCAGGGTGGCTGGGATGGGCATGGGGAGCACGTCTGGGCACCTCATCTGACTTATTCCTCTGGTTTCTTTTCTCCTCAGGGCCCCAAGGGGGAACAGGGTCCCCCCGGAATTCCAGGGCCCCAAGGCTTGCCAGGCATCAAGGGAGACAAGGTACCAAATGGGGCTGGAAAATACCAGGGAAAGACGCCTTAAGACTCTGCGGGAGGAGTCGGTGGAGGGCAGTGAGATCCTTGAGCACCGCAAATCTTCGTGGGAAAAGTTCTCCCTGCGGGTCCCAAGGGACCCCGGGGTAGGGGGGCGGGCGGTGAGAGGCAGAGCTGCAGAGGGGCGTGTGGCCAGGAGCCGGGGTTGGGGGGACCCTGTGGACCCAGCCTCCCCTGGATCCGAGCTCACCAAGCCCCGGACTCCCCGCTTTCTCTAGGGTTTCCCAGGGAAGACCGGGCCCCGCGGCGGAGTGGTGAGTGCCAGCATGTCCCCTTCCCCCGCCGTCTGGGCATCCCTCGTCGGGGCGGGGGACGCGGGTGTCACAGGCCAGCACAGCCGCCCCGCCCCTGCTCCCACGCCACGCGGGGCCACAGCGGTCTGACTCGGTCTCAATCTGCAGGGTGATCCGGGGGTGGCTGGCCTCCCAGGAGAGAAAGGCGAGAAGGTGAGCCGGCTGCGGGGGGCAGCGGGCGGGCCCTGGGACCCCACAGCCTCGTGACCGCGCTTCCTTGTGCTTGCAGGGCGAGTCTGGCGAGCCGGGGCCCAAGGGACAGGTGAGTTCTGCAGCCGCGACACCACCTTCCCCCTCTCCCGCCACCCCCCTTCCCTCGGCGCCGCTGGGGACCAGGACCGCGGCTCCCCAGGCTTCCCTCCCCTCCATCCCATCCTTCCCCGACCCCGAACCCCGCTGCCCCCAGCGCGTGCGTCCTCTGACCCTGGCTCTGCCCCGACCCCACTCGGCAGCAAGGAGTCCGCGGAGAAGCCGGCTATCCGGGCCCCAGCGGGGATGCAGGCGCCCCGGGGGTGCAGGGCTACCCCGGGCCCCCGGGCCCTCGAGGACTGGCTGGAAACCGAGGGTTGCCCGGACAGCCCGGGAGGCAGGGCGTGGCGGTAAGTTGGCCTCCAGGGCAGGAGGAGTCTCTTTGGAAGGACATCTCTTTGGGTTGCTGCTTATCGCCCCAAAGGCTGGGAATTCCCAGAGGAAGCTGGCTTCCCTGAGGCTGGTTCCAAACCTCAGGGTCAGAGAGGATGGGTGTGGGTGCAGGAGGGATTTCAGTCAGATGCTGAAAATACTTCTGGTGAGAAAATGGGAACAGGAGGGGGTCATCGCGCTGCAGCGGTCAGCCCTGGCAGCCAGGGGCTTCTTCCTGAACGACCTCCTCTGCTTTCAGGGCCGAGACGCCAGTGACCAGCACATTGAGGATGTGGTGCTGAAGATGCTGCAGGGTGAGGGGCGAGGGGGCAACAACTCCTCCTCACAAGCCAGGGCATCGTCATCCTTCAGGAGCCTCTTCAAGTGGCCTTGAGAGTCTGGAGTCAGGGGCGGCCATTCCAGCTCTGCCTCCAAGGGGCTGGGGACCTTACCTACATCCCTGCCCTCTCAGGACCTTTGACATCCGTACAATAGCCTGAGGAAGGTGGAGGTTAACCCCCAGGCTGTTCTGCGTGCACACGTAGGGACCAGGGGCCAGGGGCCAGGATGCTCTGCCTTCCCCAGTTTTACTGAGCTGACACCCAGCTTACAGACTTCTCTGTCTCCCTCCCTCTCTCCAGAGCAACTGGCAGAGATAGCTGTGAGTGCCAAGCGGGAGGCTCTGGGTGCGACTGGGATGATGGGTCTCCCAGGACCCCCTGGGCCTCCTGGGTACCCAGGCAAACAGGGACCCATTGGGCACCCTGGCCCTCGGGGCATTCCTGGCATCGTGGGAGCCGTGGGTCAGATTGGCAACACCGGGCCCAAGGGTGAGTGCTATTCTGTCTGTGGTGGCCAGGGGATGGGGGTTTGGCCAAGACCAGCCCCTGGGGGGGGGGGGTCCTCAGTTACTGAGTTGATTGCCCTGCCTCCTGTTTTATCTTTCATCATTCCCCTTCCCAGGATGAGGTATAGACACTTGTACCCATTTCTCCCACATGTGACTCCTGGGCTTGCTTTTTCAGTAGCAAATTGATAGAAATGAATGTACTGTTTTACAGATTGGGTTTTTGGGGGGTTTTTGCTTGTTTTAAATTTACTTAGTGGTACTCCATAAACCTCCTTCCACGTCTCTAAAAGTGGGGAGGCAGATTAACAAAATACTCAAGAAGGCAAGCTCGAGTCACAAGACAGGTGTGAGTCCGGACTCTGCCACTTTCTCACTGTGGCTCCGGAACAAGTTACCTGTTTATCTTGCTGGGCCTTAGGTTTATCATCTGTAAAATGGGGATTTTAATAGCAACAACCTCCTAGTTGTCATGAAGATTACATTTAGAGGTAACTTACATAGCGTTGGCATATAGTAAATGCCAACTATTGTGATTATTAGACACTGTCCTGTAAAGAACTCTACCAGCTGTATAGCCTTCCATCCTTTGGACTTGCCTTTATTTAATCAGGTCTGCAGTCATTTCCAACTTTCCCCTATTATAAACTAGCACAAAACAAATAACTGTTGTGTGTGAAATAGAAATTAAGTAGCAAGCCAAGTAGAAAAAAAGCATTTTCCTATTCTGAAAAACTTAAGGCTTGATTCTTTCTCTGCAGGAAAACGTGGAGAGAAGGGTGATAGGGGAGAAGTTGGACGAGGGCATCCCGGGATGCCTGGGCCCCCAGGGATCCCAGGTAAGATCTTGGCACTGCCCAGTGGCAGTTGTGTCTCTCAGCTCTGGGATTAATGATCCGGAGACAACTGGGTCTCTTCCATGGAGGCCTCATGCTCAGCCAACTCAGTCCCACACAGCCGATTTTTGATACTTTTGGAGCACCCAGGAGCCTCTGGGCGGGGTCTGGCTGAGAACTGGGCAGCTGGGATTCTGAGGAGTTCCTGGGTTGCACAAAAATCTGCTTCGTGGAGGGAAAGGAAGGGGCATGTGCTCCCCAGCGACACTGATTGGGAGTTGGGAGGAAAGGACAATCAGACACGACTCTCAGAACCTCTGTGTCTGGGGCAGAGTCCCTTCTCTCTGTGGTGTCCTTCGCTTCATTTTCCCCACCTGAAAAGTGAGACAGGAAATCTAAAGCTGAGACAGGAGGAGGCCTTGATGTCTTGACCTTCTCCCTCTCACAGGACTGCCTGGCCGGTCTGGCCAGGCGATCAATGGCAAAGATGGAGATCGAGGGGTCGCAGGGGCCCCAGGAGAGGCAGGCCGACCTGGCCTGCCAGGCCCCATGGGGCTGCCAGGATTCTGTGAGCCTGCGGCCTGCCTTGGAGCCTCAGCCTACACGTCTGCACGCCTCACAGAGCCTGGATCCATCAAGGGGCCATGAGCATCAGGCCAAGATGGAGCCCAGTGGGCATCCTGGGGGAAAAGGACTAGGTGCCCTCTGGGTGGACATGCATCCCATTCCTCTGCCCAGGAAACTAGCTTTCCCGGGACCTCTGTCTGGGACCCAGGAGTCCCGAGGAAAAGGAAATTCTAAAACATGGGGGAAGGGAAGGGAGGACATCAGAGTGAAAAGGTGAGGCTAACAGACAGGGCAAGTGGCACTGGAGAGTGCGAAGTCCAGAGGATGGGGTGGCTTTCCTTCCTGGAGCACCGCTCAGATGTCACCAAAACAAATGTCTCCTTAATTTACACCATCCTCCACTGGCCATCTTGTCCTTGGGGCAAGTGGACTGACACCTTTGCTGGTTCCTGATTCCATTTTCACCTCCTGGGCTTACTGGGTGACTGCCCAGAGGTGGCCATCCTTAAGCCAGTCCACTACTTCCTCCCTACCTTCCTCCCATCTGAGTATTTAAACACCCATCTCCCTTCCCTTTCTGGCATCACCTTCTCCCACCAAACCGCTAGATCCGCCCAGGCCTTTCTGTAAATAAAAGCCCCTGACTTGGGTACAAACCAGGATGCGAGCGTTGGGCTTAATTTCTTGTGGATTAGGGGTGGGGCCTCCACGACCTGAGCAGGATGGTCAAGGGCTCCAGAAGGGGAGGGGGGAGGGTGGGGTACCTGCCTCTGGGCACATCCTGAATTATGAGGACGGTACAGCGTATTTGAGGAACACCTGTGGGATGAACCTGCAGGTAGAGTTAGGATGGTGACCCTCTGTCTAACTTTGGGCAGATCCTTCCCAGCCTTTGTACAGCTGGGCAAGGACTTGGCCTTGCCTCATTTATTCAGTAGAGCGCACCCAATGTCTTGCCAGGGCCTGACACACAGGAGGTCCTCTGTGAGCTTTGGCACCCACCGTGTGCTGGCCCTGGGGCAGGAGCTGGCAGCCAAGACTGGAAGACCTGGCTCTTGCCTTCCAGGGGCTTCTAGGCCCATGAGAAAAACAGACCCGGACCTGGATGATGAGGGCAGAAGTGACATTCACTCATGCCACTTTCACTGAGGGAACATCTAGGGGAGACTGACTCAGATCTGATGTGTCGGCCAGAGGGCTCCCAGCCTCATAGCCGTGTAGGCCAGCAAGGCCACTCCAAGCAGCAGCAGCAGGAAAGGGCGTGGCAGGTACCTCTGACCCATGCAATGATGGGAGCTTTTGAAATTCAGGGAGTGACCAATCCCTTTGCGCCATTATTGATTGGGGCATTTATTCCCCCAAATGAAGCATTCTGCCAGCTTCCTCCTGGAGACACAGGACTCCGGCCTGAGGTCCCAGCATTTGTGAAGCTTGGTCTCTCTTACACCTCACCCTAAACTTGCCTGCAAGTCTCCACTTACGCTGGAGCAGGCTTCTCTTCCTCTGACCAGCAGATGCTGAGAACTGCCCTCAGTAGCCTCCCCTGCCCCAATACCCACACACACATATACCCCATGGGTGACCTCTCAGCCCCCTTACCTCAATCCAGGGACAGACAGGAAGGAGAAGGCAGGGTAGCCCTAAGGGCCACAGAGGTGGCTTGACCCTCAGAGCTTTGGCAAATCTGAAGTCACAGCATCCCAGGTCCCTCCGAAGGCCCCGCTGCTGCTGTGGCTGCCAGGGGAGCTGTTGGAATGCAGCATCTAGAGCTCAGTGGAGGGGAGAGGGTGAGGGCTACAGGAGGCAGCTGAACCCAGGCCCTGAGCAGCAGGCTCTCAGGCATCTCCTACCTGCTGGGGGAGGGCGCTCCTTCCCCAGGCCATGTCACTTTACTTGTCCCGGTGCCTGAAACTTTGGGCTTAGAGAGCCAGTCTATTCCGTGAGGTTTCCTCATGCACTGGCCCTGGCCTCTTTCCTTCTCCTTCTCTGTGACTTTCCCTGAGAGTAGTTCCACTGGAGGATTTGAATTACATGATTCACAGATCTTATGCAGAGTTACACCTCATTCCTTATGACTCAGGCATTTGAAGGAGCCAAAAGGGGGCTGATTCCTAGGAACTAGTGGCTGGTACCCTTTCTGATACTTCCTGGAGGGTGATTCACTCAGGAAAAACACACGTCCTTATTTTGACCTTACAATTCTCCCAGAAGCCTCTCTGACCTCAGGTCCACGCTTGGACCCTGGTACGTTCCATTCCAGCCACTCCAGCCCCTGTGCTGCTCCTCAAACATGCTGCGCCAACACACATGCTATTTATGCTCTCTACCTGGAATGTTCTTTTTCAAAATATCACGGTCAGCAACCTCACGTCAGGTCTCTACTCAAAAGTGACCTTCTCACCCCTACCCCAATATTGATACCCACCTTGGGTTTTACTATTTCTCCTTAGCACTTATCACTGTTCAACATACAAGCTCCATAACGGCAGAAACTTTGGTCTTGTTTGCCACTCCATTCCCCAGCACGTAAAACAGTGCCTGGTAAAACATAAGTGACTCTGGTTGATAAGACTATATAATTGAAATTTGCTAAGAGGGTAGAACTTAAATGTTTCACCAGAGATATATACATACATACCTCTGTACATAAGAAAAAAGTCATTTGAAAAGAGAAGAGAAAACAAAAGAAAGTTTCAAAAACAAAACCTCAAAACGGTGCCTGGCACATAGCAGGTGCTCAGTAAAATAGTTGTTAAGTGAATGAATAATATGTTCAGGGTGCTCAAAGAAGACCCCACCAATCGTCAAACCAGGAAGGAAGGGATTTGGTCTCAGCTTGTGTGTGGCTGAGGCATTTTCCAAGATGACCCAGAGCATCCGGGTTATTCCCTCCACCGCCAGGAATGGGTATCATATGATGGCACCAGGTGGGCTCAGAAGCTGACAAACCCTCGTCCAGGTAAGCACTGGCAAGAGCAGTGGAGCAGTGGTAGACAGGCTAATCCAGAAGATCCTGGTAGGGGCAGAAATTTCCCCAGGATAAATGGTAGGCTTGTATCTTACCTGTAGAGGAAGGCTTCCATTGGTGACAGGACCCATAGCCAGTTGTCCTGGTTAATGGGCCTCTGTCATGCTGTTCATGAGGTTACAACGAACTAAAGTCAAGTGGATGAGAAGAAATGTGTCCTTTGCCCCTTTGCACACCCTCTCTGATAAGCACCTCAAACTCAACTCATCCCAAACTGGTCACTCCCTGCCCCTAACCTGTTCCTTCAGGGTCCCCTATCTCAGTAACTAATCTACCATCTACCCAGTACCCAGGCCTGAAACTTGCATCACCTTTAACTCCTGCCTTCACCCCTTCTTGCTAATTCATCTCCAACCCTGTCAACCACCTTTTCACTCATTTGTTTAGCAAATATTCATTCATTCTGTGAGCACTGTTGTCTCAAGTAGAATGTTGTGGGATGCATGTGGGATCTAGTTCCCTGACCAGGGATCAAACCTGGGCCTCCTGCCCTTGGGAGTGCAGAATCTTATCTGCTGTGTCACCAGGGAAGTCCCTTGTGGAAGTATTGCAAGAGCCTCCCAACTAGTCCCCTGCTTGTCCCTTGCTCCTCAACATAGCAGCCAGTGCTCCTGCTAAAACGTAGACCATGTCACTCCTTGGCCCAAAACCCTCCAATGACGTCCACTGTAGTCTAATAAAAGCCTAAGTTCCTCCAGTGGCCTACAAGACCCTGTAAATCTGCTGCATCCCTACCCATCAGACTTTATCTCCCACCATTTCTTCCTAGAACACCCCACCCCAGCCTCTCTGGCCTTCTGGTGTTCCTCAAACAGCAGGCCTGCTCCCACATCAAGGCCTTTACACTTGCTGCTCGCTCTTCCCGGAATGCTCTTTCCCCAAACACCTGCAGAGATCACCCACTCACTTTCTCCAGGTCTTTGTTCAAACATTATCTTCAGTGACACCTTTTATCAACTCCCCTCCTCCCCCCAACCCACAAACACCTCAGGTCCTCCTTTTTCTCTAAGACATGTGTCACCATTTGATACCTGTTTTGTGTATTCTGACCGTCTATTTCCCACATTAGAATGTAAACTCCACGAGGCGGGGATTTTCTATCGTTTACTTACTAACGTGTTCCCTAGCACCTGGAGCAGAGCTTGGTACAGCGCGTGGGCACGGTATTTGCTGACTGAATGACAGATGGAGAAATAAAGGCTCAGTCAAGTTCCTTACCCGAGGTCTTCATAGTAAGTGGTGTGCTGCATTCTAGAGCCCTGCCCTGGATCTCAACCCTAAGTTATGCTCCCCTGTTTGTCAATCATCAGGCAGAGAGCCAGAGGGGAGCTCTGACCTGAAGGTACAGGTTATTTGTTAACTGAGATGCCAGCTTCATCCTGCTCGCTGGGTAAGAACAGTCCTGGTTTCACAGGTTTTTAGAACACATGGAGGTATCCTCCTATCTGTCTCTGGTCATATTGTTTGGGAAACCCTCCTCCCTGGAAACTATCCTGAATAATAAGAGAAGAGCCAGAGGTTTCCCTATCCATATTGTCTGAATAGGGCCATACCATCCCACTATGGATTATTCCTGCTTTTCCACCAAACTGTACATAGCCTGACACAAGAGTTACTTGCTCACATCATCATGATCTTGAATCAGGAGTTTCTGGAAAGAAGTTCTCTGTACTTTTCTTTGTATAGCATCTATGACAGAACTGAAGGCCCTCGAGGTAAGCTTTCTGCTAAGGTAAAGCTTTTCTGCAAATGACGATAGAAAACTCAAAACAGTCAAAACTACATAAAGTATATATGTACAAACGAATCCAAAAGATTGATGACAAAGACCAAGTGGAAGAACGAGTCCTCAGGGAGGGGAAATACCACATAAAGGATTAGGGGTGAGCGTGAGAATATACAGGTCAAGGGCAAGCTGGAACCACCATTGATACTAAAGTCGTTGATTTAATCCCAGCTCCTATCCTAAACAGAGGTAGGATTTACTAGCAGCTCTCAGACTTCAGCAAAAAGCCAAGTCAGATAAAGGCAGTATGTACACACAAGGACTCTGCCTTAGATTCAGAGATAAACCCTGCTGTGGTCATGCCATTTTATCTGCGGCTTTGATCAACTTCACTCTGCCCCCTGCACACCCACCAAATATTAGGGTGCAGACTGCCACCTCTTTCCCTCCTTGGTTGGCCTCTTTACTCCTTCCCCTGATTGGTCAATACCTCAGGAACCTTCCAGTATCCTCTGGCCATCCCTACACCTCCCATAAACTGTAGGTGACCAGGTCAAAACAATCACATATTAAAAAGCTAGTTACTGGGACTTCCCTGGTGATCCAGTGGTTAAGACTCTGCGCTTCCACTGCAAGGGCCGCGGGTTCGATCCCTGGTCAGGGAACTAAGATCCTGCATGGCACGGGGTATGCCCCCCCCACCAAAAAAGCTAGTTACTGCTGCCACATGAAAGGAAGTCTAAAGAGGCAGCTGGAGCAGACCAAACAGGCCTAAGACAATGAGAGGTTATGGGAATGGAGAAGGAATGGTTCTGAATGACACTTCTGAGAAAACACCAGCAAGTGGCACTCTGGAGTGGAGCACTGAAGAGGACTCCGGGTGAGGTGCAGTGATGGTCCTGCTGCCACTCGGCACTCAGGCCACTGCTTCACACTACTTTTCACGTAGTGGGTTGGCCAAAAGTTTCGTTCTGTTGCTTCCGTCAGATGGCTCTAGTAGCACTTAGTTGTCTTTAACTTCATTCAAAACAATTTTGTTAGACTGTGCGTGACAGCTGTCATATCAGTGTGCATTTAAAAAAAGACTTATCAAAGTTGGTGAATTTTTATGTAGCCATTTTAATATTGAAGATGGAAGAAAAGAGCAACATTTTCAGCATATTATGCTTTATTATTTCAAGATAGGTAAAAATGCAACCGAAATGCAAAAAAAAAAAATTTGTGCAGTGGATGGAGAAGGTGCCGTGACTGATCGAAGGTGTCAAAAGTGGTTTGCGAGGTTTCGTGCTGGAGATTTCTCGGTGGACGAGGCTCCACAGTCGTGTAGACCAGTTGAAGTTGACAGCGATCAAATCGAGACATTAACTGAGAACAATCAACGTTATACCACGTGGGAGACAGCGGACATACTCAAAATATCCAAATCAAGTGCTGAAAATCATCTGCGCCAGCTTGGTTATGTTCATCGCTTTGATGTTGGGGCTCCATATAAGTTAAGCAAAATAAACCTTCTTGATCATATTTCCACATGCGATTCTCTACTTAAATGTAATGAAAAGTTCCATTTTTAAAACAAATTGTGACGGGCGATGAAAAGTGGATACTGTACAAGAACGTGGAATGGAAGAGATCGTGGGGCAAGTGAAATGAACCACCACCAACCACACCAAAGGCCGGTCTTCAGCCAAAGAAGGTGATGTTGTGTATATGGTGGGATTGGAGAGGAGTCCTCTATTAAGAGCTCCTTTCAGAAAACCAAACGATTAATTCCAACAAGTACTGCTCCCAATTAGACCAACTGAAAGCAGCACTCGATGAGAAAAGTGTACAGAATTAGTCAACAGAAAACGCATAACCTTCCATCAGGATGACACAAGGCCGCGTGTTTCCTTGATGACCAGGCAAAACTGTTATAGCTTGGATAGGAAGTTCTGATTCATTCACCGTATTCACCAGACATTGCACCTTCAGATTTCCATTATTTTGGTCTTTACAAAATTCTCTTAATGGAAAAAATTTCAATTCCCTGGAAGACTGTAAAAGGCACCTGGAACAGTTCTTTGCTCAAAAAGATAAAATGTTTTGGGAAGATGGAATTATGAAGTTGCCTGAAAAATGGCAGAAGGTAGTGGAACAAAAGGGCGAATACATTTTTCAATAAAACGTTCTTGGTGAAAATGAAAAATGTGTCTTTTATTTTTACTTAAAAACTGAAGGCACTTTTTGGCCAACCCAGTACTAGCACTTGGTTCCTCTAGGGTAATAAACATATATCTACTAGGTAACAAATGACAGACAAATTTTGTCAAATTAAAGACAAAGTACATCAATATGCATTGGCAATTTTTAATGTTTCACTTGTGCAGAGCTGAAATTTGTATTTAAAGGCACGGAAGGAAGGAAAGGCAGTTATCACAGCATGAATTCACAGATGAAAGATGCTGGATCAAATCATAGCACTGTTCCTCTTTAGCCTTAGGAAAATAAATAATACGGTACTAAACTAGATGTTTATTTTTATTACATTTCCATGTAAAGACATCACCCAAATATCAGCTGAGCAAAAGACTTTCTGGCCAGATACCAAGCACGCACAGTTGATCCCACTTTGGAATAAATGCCCAGAAGGTACACATCACCAGTGGGTGGGAGCTCTAGGCACAAAGTTGGGTCTCATTCGGAAAGTGGACAGAGATTTGAATCAGTCAAACATGCAGCTTCAAAAAATGGAAATCTTTCATGACATTTGTTTTGAAAATAAAACTTGTCTGCATATCAAGAACTATAATTTTCTAAAATGGAATCAGGCCTGATTAAATAGCACTTAAGACTTACTGATAAAAATTAGAAAAATAAAAATGAAAACTCTTCTGTCCTTGAAAGAGATAGAAAATTATATTTTTTCCCTGTAACATCATAAGAGAATCATCAGTATTTCAATCTTACATCTCTTAAAATGTCATTTCTTCTTCTTTCCACATTCTCCCACTTTTAAAATAGCAAAGCCTGTTCAACATGGCAATTTTTGCTAAGTAAAAGGATGCACTATTTATTGAATACAAGAGTATGAGTGAGAAAAAGCTGAATGTTTAGAAAAATACTCGTTTACCCCTAATGGGATCATACCCACCAGGTGGAAAGAAAAAGACTTTCTTAAAAACAAAAACAAAACCCAGTGATTTAAAACATTCTGTACATAATTCCTAATTTCAAAGCATTATTAGAAACTCCTGATCAGTGTATTATAGCAAGAGAGGGAACAGAGAAATTTGATAGAACAGGAGAGAGCATATTTCTAACTACTTCCATTTACAAAACATCAGCCTTACCAATTATTAGCTTTCTTCCTTATTTAAAACATTGATTGGCCAGCTTAAATCATAACAGCATGAAAGTAAAAATAAGTCTCAACTTAGGTATGAGCACAGTGACTCAGGACCACTGTTTCTGCCTTACAGAGAGGATTCAGAGGTGTGTTCCCTTTTAAACATATGCCCCCAAATGCCTTATATGCAGGTTCCATATAAGCATGTAAATAAAACAAGTTGTGTATTTTCTCAAGTAATTTTACAAGGTGACGGTAAACTAGATTTTAAAGATAAAACTAAGCCTTTAAAAACATGAAGCCTCAAAATTTCATCCAGTGTTTTCTTTAAGAAATGGATTATTAAAATCATTTTTGAAATGAGATATTAAATGTATTTAAATCTTGGCTTTTCCATACTTAATAATTTTTCTTAAAAAAAAAAAAAGTTTAAAAACATCAAGAGCCAGAACATGCTGCCAGGACAAGAATAATCAGAAACGTCTTCAGCTGCAGACCCTGGGCAACTCAGTCTTGTTTTGAATTTTTCAAAGCCTGGAGTCTCTCTAGTAGTGGAGGATGAGAATAATGCCACATAGAGAACAACCAGTCAGAAACAGGGAAACCCAAGTTATCTTTGTTTAGTTTGATTAAAGCAGAATATAAGTCTTTAGCCTTCCCAAGTTTCTTGGCAAATGCATCAGCTTGAAATTCAAATCTGCGGCTTAGGACTGTTAGGCAAAAAGAAAGAACCTGAAAAAGTAAATAAAAGTGTTTAAACCACTGCTCCCCTCTTTGTTGTCACTAAAGGTTTCATGAGCCAAAACTGTAGAGGAAGTTTGGCTCAGGATAAGAGAAACAGCAGGCCAAAAGAAAGATCACTCATATTTAGGGGACCTAGGGTGGGGGAATTATTAAAAATTGAGCCTTTTCCCCCCAAGCCAACAGACCAGAAACAGATATATGTCCAAAGGAATGTCAGTCTTAACAAAGAAATACTAACATTTGAGAACCTGCCATGTGCTGGGCACTGAATTGACACTTTACATATTCTCCAACAATCCTACAAGGTAATTACTCTTACTCCTGTTTTACGGATGAGGAAGGTGTATCTCAGAGAGGTGAGATAACTTTCTTGTAGTCACACTGCTAGAAGGTGGCAGTGCTGAAATTCTTGATGATTCCAAAGCCCATGGACACTACCTTCCTCAGATACAGGTAAGATGGGGTGATTTATATTCAGACTCTTTCTTTTTTAAAAAAATTCTTGCTCACTTATCCACCTTTAAATGAGAACATTCTAATATATATATGTGTGTGTACACACACACACACACACATATATATATTATAGCCACTAATGACAATCTCAAAATAGAATTTTCTAAAGTGTTCTGAGCTATGGTAGCTTCATCAGAATAAATGTTCAGTCCCTGAAGGTGACAACTATGAAGAGGACAAATTTCATCCGAAAATATAAATTTTGAGGGAAAAGTAATTTATTTGCATATTGAAGTATTACAGGTTGAATGACATGATGTCTATTTCTTACCTTAAAATATGTCAGCAATAAAAAAAAAAAAAGTTTAAAAAGTCTCT
The DNA here is from genome assembly GCF_963924675.1 of Phocoena phocoena. Taxonomy (NCBI): domain Eukaryota; kingdom Metazoa; phylum Chordata; class Mammalia; order Artiodactyla; family Phocoenidae; genus Phocoena; species Phocoena phocoena. The sequence goes on along the minus strand of NC_089219.1, from coordinate 32,623,517 downwards.
CCTCTGTACCTCTTATTGCCACTAGTAGATATAGAGTTTCAACATAAAGTCTGGGAGTTCCTGATACCTTCTTAGATATGTTCAAAGTTAATATCTGAATTCTACCTGAAATTTCTTTCCACATCTTGAATGTACTTTTTGGGACAGAATCATTAACTAGTATCTATCTATCTATCTCCTGATTTCAAGTGTCCCAGGCTAACTGTTCCTTGAATCTCACTGTAAGACATAAATAGAAACATAAGCAGATACTAACCTATATCTACCTACTCTGCTGTAGGTTTCCAAGCTCTTCTTGATGGGGCAATTTCCCCATTTTCTGGGAAAATATGTCTTTCCTATAATGACCTCTTAAATGCTGACATTAAACATAAGATTTTCTGTTTAAATATTTAGTCTTTTTGAAATGAATCTCCTGGGCTCACCAACGTTTTTAAAACAGTTGCTAATATCTCACATTTCAAATTACTCTAATACCCCACATTTACTTAGACATTTTTTGAAGTGAACTCAACTACTCAATATAAGGAGACAAAGACAAAAACTGATAGGCCAAATTAGATGCCCAAAGGAGAACCACTAATGTTACTGGTGCCTTCCTTATAAGAGAACACTTATATTCAGTCAGAATCTAGTAACTTTTACTTAATGAGTTTATCTGATTTCCCAGTCTATGATTGGTTGAAGAAGAAAATTATAAACAGATAATGACCATAACAGAAAGTTACACTGATATTAGCAAGGATTATCAGCATGATAGTGAGCAAAGAGATAAGAAAATTAGTTAAACAAATAAATAAACAAACAAACAGCATAACTGCTTAAAGAGCAAAGCAGTCTGGGGCATTTCATATACATAGCTCAGTGTCCTTAAGGCATTCCTGAATTGTGACTGAAGACAGAAATGACAATTACCACTATAAGGTGTTCTATGACCTCTTTAAGAAGTAACAGTCTGTATACAGCATTTTATATTCTCAGCAAAATGTAAAATAAAAAATTAAAACATTTAGAGTTTAAAGATAATAAATCTCAGTTCTCTGGAAAATGAATGTAGATTCTGAGGACAACGCTATACAAACATGATCTATTCCTCTCCATTTTTCTTTGCTGGTGCCTTACACCCCAGCCCACCCCCACCTTTTATGGAGAAAGTTAAAACCTTAACTCTACAAGTTGTCCCAAGAAAGAATTCTTCTGAATGGAGACATCTCGAGATCCCCGATACTATTTCTTGGCTTAATGTGGAAGTCTAATCAATTAGTATCAGGACATGTTGCCATCACTGGATTTATTCATATACAGTCTCATTAATCTATGTCTTATCACATATACGGAGTCCCCCTACTGAGTGGTTCTTAAACTACACCTATCATAAAACACCCAATTCTGATTCAGAGGGTCTGGGGTGGGATGCTAAGGCTATTATGAATCAGGTGGTCAGGGAATACAATCAGAGGAACACTGTCATACAGCCTCCCTTATCCAGTCATACTTATACTCAATTATTATTTGCTTTGTCCCTTCACACACAGAAGGTTTTCACCCAAGCACTGGTGAATATGTGGTCTAGGACATAGCATTCCAATAGTTAATCTCCATCTACCAAGTCTCTAGGTACCTGTTATATCAAGGTTTTCACCACTAAAGTCTAATTCTCCACTTTTTTTTTTCCCCTAACAGTATGCAAGCACTTATTATTTGGGATTGGGTTTTTCTGCTACTTTCTTATACTAGCTAGTAAATCAAGGGACTAAAACTTTGTTTCATCTGCTTGTTAAAACTATAGCTTTGTTTTGTTTTTTCACTACCCTAAAGGTTCTAGATTTGAAATAGACAAGGGCATATGTGAGATAATTTTAAAGAGTATACGTTACCTCATTGTAAGGTGAAAAAATAAACTGGAAGATGATCAATAGTCCAATTAGAGTGGGTTGGCTGTCATAAAAACCAAATGCAACAAAAAGCTCCTTTCGACCAATTAATACAGCAAACAAGAAAAAACAAAGGAAAGAATTCATCTAGAAAGAAGGATACAAAATTTCTAAGTTATTTCTAAGCTGATTTCACTGTGGGATCAGTAGAACAAGACATCATAATGTGATTTTAAGAATGATGTTAGTGTAATCACAGAAAATGTTATTTAGGTAGTTTTATAGTTTTACTTTTATTCTAGAAGGAGAGAGGGCCTGAGTTGAGGATATATATACTAATTCATTGTTAGTGGACAAATAATGATTTAGCTGGATGATTAGGGCCTTGGAACAAACTAGTGGATGGCTAACAAGAAGATCTGGAAAGGGGTATGTGGTAAAACTTCCAAAATTAGCCCAGAGTATGATAATACTTAGGTCTAACGTGAATGTTCACCAAAAGCGTTCCATGGTAGAGGGGGCCCTCTCAATGATCAGGTGGAGAAGATACCTGCTCTGTGGATGTTAGCCAGGTTCTTTCCTTATCCACTGTAGGACTTGGTCAAGGGCTCATGAACAGAGTGGCCATGGTGATAGGGATGGAGTCAATGCATTAATCAACAACACAGACATCCCCCCACTGGCCCTTGCTGAGTGTCCAATTTTTCAGAAGAGGCAATCAACCCTGGCCCTGATGAGGTACCTCAGGGACCAGCCCACCACCCTCATGGTAGGCTGATTCTATTGGACCCTTTCCTTCATGAAAGCAGCAGTGATTTTCCTTATTAAACTGAATAACTTACATTAAACTTGGATTTGGACTTATTTAATGTCTTACTCACTGCCATGTATCTGTACAACATAGCTTCCAGCCAAGGAATTCATTTTTATACCTATAGATGTAAGGCAACAGGAAGGTACGTACAGGGGTACACAAGTCTTCCCATATAATCCATCACCCAGAACCCGCTGGCCTTTTAGAAAGGTACAAAGACCCATTTAAGTCTCACTTGAGGCCATATATGCTCAGAACCAGTCAACAAAACACAGTGCTACTTCACTTAGAGCCTTAAAACTGTGGTCACTCTGTTGGTTTAGTGGTATTAATACCCAGAAAAGGAATATTACAGAAATTATTATCTTCTTTATATTTACTACCTCTTCCAATTTTTTTTTCTATGGGTATATAATGACTTTTTTTTTTTTCAGTACGCGGGCCTCTCACTATTGTGGCTTCTCCCGTTGCGGAGCACAGGCTCCAGACGCGCAGGCTCAGCAGCCATGGCTCACGGGCCCAGCCACTCCAGGGAAGCCCCTATAATGACTTTTTTAAAAGAGAAAAAATGTTCTTTAAAAAGTATTTTAGGGCTTCCCTGGTGGCGCAGTGGTTGAGAGTTCGCCTGCCAATGCAGGGGACACGGGCTCGTGCCCCGGTCCGGGAAGATCCCACATGCCGCGGAGCGGCTGGGCCTGTGAGCCATGGCCGCTGAGCCTGCGCGTCCGCGTCCGGAGCCTGTGCCCCGCAACGGGAGAGGCCACAACAGTGAGAGGTCCGCGTACCGCAAAAAAAAAAAATAATAATAAAGTGTTTTAATACCCAAGTTATCTGGGCTCACTCCTTTTGATCTTCACAGCTCCTTAGCTGAGCGACTCAGGAGGTGGTGACGATGACAATGATGATAACAACAATAAATACTTCTATAGTACTTACCATATTCCAGGTGCTACTCCAAAGTCTTTACGTATATTAACTCATTTAGTTCTTACATCAGTCCTATGAGATATCATCACTCAATAAGGGAATGGAGGCAGAGAGAGGCTCAGGAACTTGCCTGAGGTCACACAGGTAGTAAGTCAGGGAGCCGTGATGTGAAGCCTGGCTACGGAGTCTGTATTAACCTCTCTACTATATGAACTCTCATGCCTGCTATATTTATAATTTGACTATCCTGTCATAAAAAGAGAATTGTCACTCCAAACTTACCTGGCTAATAATGATATTTTTGACTGTGTGTCCCAACTTCCAGTGCCCCAGTTCATGGCCTAGCACAGCAAGTACTTCCTCATTTTTACATCCTTGTTTCTTATTCTGAATCGAAGAACAAATTGAAAATAAATTATCAACAAACTTCAAAAAGTTTATACCTTTTAACCCAGAAAGAGCCCTTCTTAGATTCTAACTTAAGAAAACAATCGGACTTTTGTGCAGAACTGTTCATTCACTTAACAAAACATTCCCTGAACCACTCCACATTAAACACCGGGTTAAGCTTGAACACAGAATCATGAACAAGACAGACGTATTCTGACTTCACGAGTCTACTTTAGATTAGAAAAAATATAAATCTTTATCAATAGGACAATAGTTAAATAAATCACGACAGTCATGTGACAGCAATATTATAAACCCATTAGAAATTTTGCTTTCAAAGATTACGTTGCAACATGGGAAACTGCTCATGATGGTGCCAAATAACATTTATGTTATACATCCACTAGGTGAATATCCACTAGATGTTTTCAAAGATTGTGTTCTGACATGGGAAAATGGTTCATTAGATGAAGAAAGCAGGAAACAAAACTAAAAATATATAGTATGATTCCAATTATGAAAAAACGCAAATGTGTATGTAAAAATACACAAATATAGAAAACAGACTGAAAGTATATCGAAATGTCAACAATAGTTTTTCTATATGGCAGAATTACAGTGATGTTTATTTCATATCTTTCCTATTTTCCAAATTATCTGCTAATAAGGACATGTCACTTATGACCTCCAAAAACACCAGGAAATGCTATTTAAAAAACTGAGACTTCCAAGCTAAGATGGCAGAGGGAACATTCACATCTAATTTTATTCCTTCTAAAAACTCCAGTAAAACTACAATCAAGAGTTGTTTTTTTAAAGATATAAACCCACAAGGATAGGGAAAACAGGTGAGGTGGCAAGAGCAACAACATTTTGGAAGCAGGAAAGCAGACAGACAAATGATAATAGACTAGGCAGGCCAAAGGAAGTTACATCATAAGCTAGCAGTGGAGAAAAGAGAACCAGCCTGATTTACACTGGCTGAGAACACTGATTAACACTGAGAGTCTTTAAAGGGCTCGAGAACTAACAGTACCAGGTAATTCTGGAACTGGGGAACAGGAGGTGGTGGCTGAAATAAGAATTGAGAGCTGTGTGAGAAATGGTTAAAGCTCCAGATTTCTTCTCCAACTCCACACCAAAAGGCAAGTGCTCCTCCTCGCTCTGGCAAAAGCCTGAAAGCTCATTCTCCCTGGATAGGGCAAAAGAATAGGACACTTCAACTGGGAGTTCGACATAGTTGAGGGCCTGCATACACTAGCAACAGACCATGTATTTGCTTACCTAATGGTATGGCAAACTGAACACTGAGAATTCCCTCTCCCAAACTAGTCCTCTCCCCATACCTGGCTCCCAGATAACTACCCACCAGGCAAAAGATTAGAAGAGTACTCCCTGGGAACTGACCATTCTACCAGGAAAGACCTGAAGATACTAACAGCAGGTATTTCTCAACTACAAGCACATCCAAGCCAAGCTACAGTGAAGCTCAAAGTTGATAAGCCTTATCTACAGGCTCAGAGATTCCAATCAGGTTTTCAGTCCCATTCCTTTACTAAGGAGTACACGAACAAGGATTATTATCAGGTATACAAGGTAAGTAAGCTGTTAAGATGGAAGACCAGATACAGAAAAAAATGCAGTATGGAAGAAACAGAAATTATAGAAGGAGAAAATTCAGAGATAAGATATTATATTTGCGGAAAAACAGAGGATACTGTAAAAATGGGAAATTCAGAGAAAAGTAAATCTTGGAAATTAAAGCTTAATAGAATGATTGGAAGGACTACCCTGGCGGCACAGTGGTTAAGAATCCGCCTGCCAATGCAAGGGACACGGATTCGAGCCCTAGTCTGGGAAGATTTCACATGCTGTGGAGCAACTAAGCCTGTGCGCCACAACTAATGAACCTACACTCTAGAGCCCGCGAGCCACAACTACTGAAGCCCACACGCCTAGAGCCCGTGCTCCGCAGCAAGAGAAGCCACCACAATGAGAAGCCCACGCACAGCAAGGAAGACCCAATGCAGCCAAAAATAAATAAATAAATTTATTTTAAAAAGAAAAAGGTTGGGAGATGATGGAATCTCCCAGAAAATAGAATAAAGAAATGGAAAAGCAGGAGAGAAAAGCTAAGAAAGTTCAATATAAGGAAGCCAACATTCAAATAATAGGAACTCTGAAGAGAGAAAAAAAATGGAGAGGAGAAAATCATCAACAAAACAATTCCAGAAAGTTTCCTAGTACCAAAGAACCTCAACTTCCAAATTAAAAGGACCCAATGCATACCCAGCACAATGGGTAAAAACAGACCCACTATGTTGTCCATTTGAAACTAATATAATATTGCAAATCAACTATACTTCAATTTAAAAAAATGGCTCACACCAAGGCATGTGAAATCTCAGAACACAGAGAAAGGATCCAACAATTTTCTAGAAGCGTAAAAATTAAGGTAACATACTAAGGATAAGTAAACTGAATGATTTCAGACACCTCACCAGCAATGTTGAATTCAAGAAGATGATGGAGAGAGTTCCCTGGTGGCCTAATGGTTAGGATTCCGGGCTTTCACTGTTGCAGCCCAAGTTCTATCCCTGGTAGGGGAACTGAGATCCCACAAGCTGTGTGGCATGGCCAAAAAATTAATTAATTTTTAAAAATAAAAATAAAGCAATTAAAAAAAAAAGACGATGGAAAAATGCCTTCACAATCTTGAAGAAAAAGTATTTCCAATCTAGAAATCTAAACCCCAAAGTGACAGAAAAGAATGTGACAGAAAAGTGAAGGCATTTTGATGCCAGGACTCAAAAACTTTACTATGCAGTCTTTCTCAGGAAGGTACTGGATTGAGGATGTTCTTTACCAAAATGAAGGAGTAAATTAAGGAACAAAAAGTCATAGAATACAGAACACAGGAGACCCAATGTAGGAGAGAAGTGAAGGAAATCTCTAATGGTAAAGGGCAACCCCAGAATGACATCTATACACCAGCTAGAGAGGGTAACCCATCCAGATTTGAACAGTGTGACTCGAAAGAAAATCTGTTAAGGGCTGCCATGATCACACTCTCAGTCACTATACCATCTTTTTAACCTGATGAAACTAGTAGAAGATGTACACTATCAAGAGAACACAGCAAATCAACATGGAATCAAGGATGAGCACAAGGGAAGTCCAGTATGAGAGCTGAAGAGCAGGGCTTCAGAGAAACCACCCCAAAGAAAGAAAATAGAGATCTTTTTTGGGGTGTGACAGGGATGAGGGGGACTAAAACTAATAAGGTTAATGATGCAATTAAACTTGTAGGAAATTATACTGAAAGACAGCAGAAGTTGTGAGAAGAATTAGCAAAAAGATAAAAGGAAAACTAAGCACACTTAAAAAAAAAACAATTATTAAGCAAGAGGGAAAAAAGGTAAGGCATGCTCAGCAGTGAATAGGTACAACACTGTTTTACAATAATGTTTACAAAAATGTTTTGATACTGATTAAACCAAGAACTGTAACAGGACTATATTGGAAGAATTGAGGGAAGGGAGGAGCAGAGCGGATGTTAGGACAAGAGCTAAATCCTCATCTACCATAAGTGAAAGTCAAGAGATAATAGTGTCAGGGACTTCGCTGGTGGCCCAGTGGTTAAGACTCTGCGCTTCCACTGCAGGGGGCGTGGGGTGGATCCCTGGCTGGGGAAACTAAGATGTCACATGCAGTGCGGTGCAGAAAAAAAAAAAAAAAAAGAGATAGGGTCAATAAATAATAGTACACATACAATATAGAAAAATGATATGTGTAAATGTCAGAAGAAGCTAAAAGAGTTGCAGTCTGTGGGGAAAGGGCCCTGGCAGCACGTGAGCAGCACAGAGAAGCGAGAAACATGAAACTGCTATATTTTATTATATGCTTTTTTTGTACTCTGAACTTCTAAACAGTATGTTTGTGTTACTTTAATAAAGTAAAAGTTAATGTTAAAATTTATTGGAGTTCTGCTTCCCTAACTTTATGATAGCCTCTCAAACCAACATTACAAATATATATGTAAATACACACACACACACATACACACAAAAATATATACATACACATGCATACATTTTGTTTTTCCTTCAACACATATGAAGAATAGGCCAGGAAAGATTAAAAAAGTAACAACAAAGTTGCTAACATTTATTAAACAGTGACTATGTACCAGGTCCTCTGTGCTAAATACTGTATTATAACTCATTTATACATCATAATCACCATATTAGATAAGTACACTTTTAAAGATGAGAAAATCCTTAAATAAGTACACTTTTAAAGATGAGAAAATCTAGACAACTGATGGGAACATACTGTATAGCATAGGGAACTCTATCTAATGCACTGTGGTAACCTAAATGGGGGGGAGGTCCAAAAGGGAGGGGATATCTGTATGTGTATGGCTGATTCATTTTCTTGTGCAGTGGCGGCTAACACAACATTGTAAAGCAATTAATCAATAAAAATTAATTAAAAAAATAAAGATGAGAAAATCTAGGTAGAGAGAAATTAACTAATTTTCCTATGGCCACACAGCCAATAAATAGAAAACCTGGGATGTGAAGCCAAGTAGTCTGATGCCAGAGACCTGTGCTTTCAACTTTCACACAGCTATAAATATAAAAGTAAATTATTCAACATTTATCAAATAAACAATTTTTTAGTCAACAGATATGTAATCATTTGCATATTATTATAGTACTGGTTTTAAAATAACTAAACATAGGGAATTCCCTGGTGGTCCAGTGGTTAGGACTCCATGCTTCCACTGCAGGGGGCACAGGTTCGATCCCTGGTCTGGGAACTAAGTTCCTGCACGCCGCATAAAAATAAATAAATTAAATAAAATAACTAAACCTAAATGGTAGGTGGTCATATGAATGATAAAATATAATGTTTACAAAGCCAAATAAAATTCTCACTGTTTATAAACTTTGCAGATTAAATTTAAATAGTGCCAAGACACAATGAACAATTTAATCTTATACACACACTCTCACATGTGCATACCCACATTCACTCACCAACACACACATACTCTGAAAAACATCTAAAAATGCTTAATAACAGCGATGAAGAGTGGCTCCCGCTTGCCACAACTAGAGAAAGCCCTTGCACAGAAACGAAGACGCAACACAGCAAACATAAATTAATTAATTAATAAACTCCTATCCCCAACATCTTTAAAAAAAAACTGCTTAATAAGGTAAAACAAATATCTTTAAACATACAGTTTAGTTTATTTTAAAGTAAGAAAAAGCCAGAGGTGAGGAGTTGAAATTAACATCCCTTGCATAATCCCATGAAGGGGTATACCCTGAGTCAAAGAGTGAGCCAGAAAAAAAAAAAAAAATGCTGGTGAAGTAGTCCAACTGTGTCAAGCTCATCTAAAGTGGAAAAAGAAGAAAAGTCTCCATTCAAATTCAAAACCATTATCTGCATGGTCCAGAAACCCCAAGATGAGACATTAAGGTGCTTCTGGCTTGGTAGCACTGGGGCCAACTGATAGACGCAAATACAAATCCTCTATTGAGGAATGTACCCTAAACTCGGACGCTTCAAGATTCCTGAAGATTAAGATCATTGACCTATTATGAACTCCCAATAAAAATTACCAAATACTTCAGAAAACAAGCCACAATGAGTAAGAGTTAGTAGAAACAATATGGAGCTAGCTACATTAGCTCCTTAAGACTTCAGATACTGGAATTATCAGATACAGAATAAAAAGAAGCATGTTTTATACAAACAAGGGAACTAAAAACATGAGGAAGGAATAAGAGACTACCAGAAATGACTGATTTGAAAAAGAACCAATTAGAACTTTAAAACACAATGGACTGGTTAAAGAACAGATTAAATATAGCTAAAGGAAGAATCCATGAACTGGAGTGTAGAGCTGAAAAATTACAGAATGAAGCTCCAAGAGACAAATATAGAAGAGTGGTTAGCACCCATGGGAGACAGAATGAGACGGTATAACATTCATCTAATTGGAATTCCAGAAAGACAGACTAGGGAGAACGGGAAAGAAGGAATACTTTAGATAATGGCAAAGAATTTTTTAAACTTCAGGAAAGACATGAGTCCTTAGATTTAGGAACCACAGTATATCCCAAACAGGACTGGGATAAAGAAGTCCATACTTTCACAACACGAAAATCAAAGAGAAATCTTAAGAATAACCAGAAAGAACTAAAAAAAAAAAAAAGACAGTAAGCTCAGAGAAGAATTTTTTTTTTTTTTTTTTTGGGCCATGCTGCAGGCAGGATCTTAGTTCCCTGACCAGGGATCGAACCCATGGCCCCTGCAGGGGAAGCACAGAGTCCTAAGCACTGGACCACCAGGGAATTCTCACAGAGCTGACTTTTTCAACAGGAACAAAGGAAATCAGAACAGAATAGAAAAAAATAGATAAACAAATATTAGGATGCTAGGATAAATAGCTGTCAATCTTGAATTGATATCTAGAATGAGAGTGATATAAAAACAAAAACAGGGACAACTTCCCTGGTGGCACAGTGGTTAAGAATCTGCCCTTCAATGCAGGGGACATGGGTTCAAGCCCTGGTCGGGGAAGATCCCACATGCCGCGGAGCAACTAAGCCAGTGCGTCACAACTACTGAGCCCGCGCTCTAGGACCTGTGAGCCACAACTACTGAAGCCCAAGTACCTAGAGCCTGTGCTCCACAACAAGAGAAGCCACTGCAATGAGAAGGCCACACACCACAATGGAGAGCAGCCCCCGCTCGCCGCAGCTAGAGAAAGCCCGCGCGCAGCAACGAAGACCTAACGCAGCCAATAAGTAAGTAAGTAAATAAATAAATAAATAAATAAATAAAACAAAAACAACTTTCCAAAGAAATTTCTAAAGCATATACTCTGGAAGAAGCAAACTAATTTCTAAAAGGAAGGTGTGAGATGAATATGGAATGGTAAGCAAAGACACAGGTAAGCACATAGGTAAACTTAAATAATGACTGTATAAAATAATAATAATGCTAATTTTAGGGGTAAAAAATAGACAAGATAAAACTAAAATATAATATGAAGGGGGTATAATTAGATCAAAGTGTTTATTTAAGGTTCCTGGATTGTTCAGGAAGCAGTGAAGATACTGTATATGTTAAGATTTTAGGTTATATGGGCATGATTTATTTTTAACAGCAACCATTAAAAGAATAGTCATATATGAACCTTGAAACCTTAATGACAACCCAAATATCATTTTTTAAAAACCTTCAATAAGTTCTAAAAATAAAGCAAGAGGAGGATGTGTGTGTATATGTTTGGGGTGGAGGTGGGGGTGATATGAAAAGGAGAGAGGGGAAAAAAGGCATAAAATAATATGGTAAAAATAATTCCAAATATATCAGTAATCACAATATACATGAATAAATAAAGCTTGTCAAAAAAAAAGATAGTGAGTGTTAGATTGGATTTAAAAGCAACCATAACAACAAAGTCTATCTATGCATGAGACATCTAAAATATAAAAACTGTAAGGTTAAAAGTAAAAGGATGAATGTGATATGGTGATGGTTGCACATTATATACTAAAACCCACTGAACTGTACACTTAACCAAAACATAAAACAGAAGCAATATTGTAACAAATTCAATAAAGATTTTTAAAAAATGGTCCACATCAGGGACTTCCCTGGTAGTGCAGTGGATAAGACTCCATGCTCCCAGTGCAGCAGGCCCAGGTTCAGTCCTTGGTCAGGGAACTGGATGCCACACGCATGCCACAACTAAGAGTTTGCAGGCCGCAACTAAGAAGCCCGCATGACGCAACTAAGACCTGGAGCAGCCAAAATAAAAAAATTAAAAAGTAAATATTTTTCGGGACTTCCCTGGTGGCTCAGTGGTTAAGAATCCGCCTATCAATGCAGGGACACGGGTTCGAGCCCTGGTCTGGGAAGATCCCACATGCCGCAGAGCAACTAAGCCCCTGCGCCACAACTACTGAGCCTGTGCCCTAGAGCCCGCAAGCCACAACTACTGAAGCCCACGCGCCTAGAGCCGGTGCTCCCAACGAGAGAAGCCACCTCAATGAGAGGCCCACACACTGCAATGAAGAGTAGCCACTGCTGACTGCAACTACAGAAAGCCCGCACACAGCAACTAAGACCCAGTGCAGCCAAAAATTAATTAATTAATTAAAAATAAAGTATGTTGTTATTTAAAAATAAATATTTAAAAAATATTCTTGTTTTAAAAAAAATAAACAAAATAATAAAAAAGCTTCATCTATGGGACACATATCTATCCCGCAACAATTACACAATATATACCCTAGAAAGTGAAGGCTAACGGTCTTGAAATAAACTCCAGCTACTTAAAAGAGTGAAGTACAAAAAAAAATAAACAAAAAGGGAATTTATTTTGTTTTATAGACCTTAGAAAAATGCAACCTAATGGAAACACAGGCAGCAAGATACTGGAATCTAGATATTCTACCACTTTTCCACTCCTTCACCAATTCCTCATTTTTAAGGAAAATGACCACTTCAAAATGAGGCTGGGTAGAGGGATAGATTAAAATGACTAGCAAGATAGCATTTACATTTATTATCTCTTTTCCTTTTAAACATCAGTATTTACGTCAGAATACATTTGGTAGAGAAAGTAAAGAATGAGATAACTAGCCTAGTTTCTTAAATGGCTAAGAGACACGTGTACCTGTACCTTCAGGGAATGGCCATCAAGAGGGAATAACGAACAAAGCACCAATTAATAGACATGTATTCTAAGGGGGAAATAAAGAGGTGCAACTGAAGATTTATATACAAAAATATTCATTGCAAGAATAGTTTTAACAGCAAAAAACTGGAAACAACCCATACACCCAATAAGAGGAGAATGATTTTATTTTATTAATTAACTAATTTATTTATTTTTGGCTGCTTTGGGTCTTCGTTGCTGTGTGCAGGCTTTCTCTAGTTGCCGCGAGCGGGGGCTACTCTTCGTTGCAGCATGCGGGCTTCTCATTGCAGTGGTTTCTCTTTTTGCGGAGCACAGGCTCTAGGTGCGCAGGCTTCAGTAGTTGTGGTACGTGGGCTCTAGAGCACAGGCTCGGTAGTTGTGGTACATGGGCTTAGCTGCTCCATGGCATGTGGGACCTTCCCATGGGACCTTCCCGGACCAGGGCTCAAACCCGTGTCCCCTGCATTGGTAGGCAGATTCTAACCACTGTGCCATCAGGGAAGTCCCGAGGAGAATGATTTTAAAAAATGATGATTTAAAAAGACTAGAAATATATATAGTAAGATGTTTACAGTTAGTTGGATTATTCATGTTTTCTAATTTGTCTATTAGTTTAATAATAAGCAAAAGAGGCTGCTTTGTTTAATAATAATGATAACAGCTCCCACTCATTAAAGGGTCTATGTACTAGACACTGTATTATTAGATATTTTACTTAGTTTGTTAATCTCCACTACTACAAGGCAGCTATCATTATCATCATTTTATATAAAGTACACAGTCTTTAGGCTTCTAGTTTCACTAGTTACCTGCTTCCCAGTATGAACTATGAATTAATTCTTTTATAAAACAAGCAGGTCTCTATTAGATAACATAGGCTCTTGTCTCTTGGTTTGATGTCTGGGTTTAGGAAGCTATTCAGAACTGCATGGAGTCACATTTCCTGCAGAAAGGAGACTTGTTTATTGGTGGTAGATTCTTAGACAAAACTGGATTTTCTTTTCTTCCCATGCAAATTTCACATACAATAACAAAAAAAATAAGTACCACATATCTTTCACTTTTCTATAGCACTTTTCATAAAATTCATATGCTGATTCGTTTGATCCTCACAACACCAAGCTGCACAAGATGGGAAGTAACACCTTCATTTTAGAGATAAAGGACACCGAGAAGTTAAAATGTCTTAAGATCATCTTGCTAATAAGTAGTGGGTAAAAGCCAAACCCACATCTCTGGATCTTGTCCTCTACTATACTTATCAACTGGGAATACTTTGACATGACCCTAGCACTTGCTGGGGAAATACTTGTTTTCTTCTATAAAAGTACAGCTTTTATATATTAAAAGTTTTCCTTTTACTTAAACTGCTTTTGAGACAGGTTGTTCCAATGATCGAATTTGTCTTCTGAAGGATAAAACTGCGGAGAGTAAGTTTCCTAGTCATCTTATAAAATGTGAATAGCCAGTATGGAGATATTCATAAAAATGTTAATAGTAGTTATCTCTAAGAGGAGGGATTTCAGATAACTTTAGTTTTCTTCTGTTCAAAATGAAACACTTCATCCTTTCTATGTGATCCAGACTTAAAACCATTTTTGCATCCCCCACTGTGTTGTACATAGTAGGCGTTCAGTAGCAGGTGCTGAATAAACCACTATTTCCTAAACTTCTGCCACACCTGTGTATTCTCTGTGTGATTATTTAATATCTTTTAAAAAATCAATTCACTTTTTAAAACTTAACCTTATCCTAAATGACAATTTTCATGAAATCATGATAAGCTAGTTTTATCTTTTTCCTAATATACATTAATACACATATAGCCATTCAAATTTCAAATACTGATATACTACCTAAAATCACCTCACCTGTGGTACATGCACTGGCGTTCTGTGTCAATCTTTGATTTCCTCCTTTACTCCCCATAATAGCAATCACCCAAGTACTTTAAATCCATCTTTTATTATGACTCCACACTTATTCTCACCTCTCACTCTAGTGTAGGCCCTTATTTCACGCTTATCTTGGTTATCTTGATGCAATAGGCCCCTAGAAGTCCCCCTTGCCTCTAATCTTTGCTCTATCATATATGTTGCCACCAAATTTTAAACTTCCTAAAACAAGCTTTGGCCTCTACCCAAATCAATCTAAACTTTCCAGGCCACTGAAAACAACCACTCAATGTCTTCAGGAAGAAGTACTTTACAAACTGGTCCTGGCCTACCTTTCTATCCCCTTCTACAAGAATCTGTTTATTCATTAGTCTCAGAATAGCCATTGTGTAGTTGTCTTTATAGCTTTATTCATTCCATATATTCAACCTGAAAAGCTCCATCCCCAAGTCAAAATTTTGCCTAGTTCAAATATCCTCTCTTTTAAGAAACCTGTCTGACCATTAGCATCTGCATTAATTTCTTAATTTCTAAAAGCCACACTATTTCAGCCACTCGCTTACCACTCTCTGCCTTAAACTATGAGCTATTTGTATACATATCTACTCTCCTCTCCTACAGGTTCTTTAGGGTAGGACTATGTAACTTATACATAGATGCTAAAATATTTGCAGCTACTCTTCAAGAAGCCAACAAAATAACTCAAACTCCATTCAACATGGTTCAAAAGACTAATCTTTTCTAAGATTTAAGCCAAAGAACACTGTTCTCACAGATACTAAAGGTCAGTTATTTCATTACTGAAATCAGCAGACCACTATCTAACACCCAGGTTTGGCTATAAAGTAATCCACCCTGTATGTGGATACCTCTTCAGCAGGTTGACTTGCTGAACTTGCATGATTCCTCACTGTTGTCACCTGGTTACTTTTTGGACTTCAGTTTTCCTGTCTATAATATGACCTTAAGAGCTCTTCCTAGCTTAAAATCCTATGACTCTTGGTCAGACCAAAATGACTTTTATTACAATATCCGGACAGGATAAACCCACTTGTTTCCCTTTTTTTTTTTTTTGGCCCCACCATGCGGCATGTGGGGTCTTAGCTCCCCAACCAGGGATCGAACCCGTGCCCCCTGCATTTGGAGCGTGGAGTCTTAACCACCGGACCGCCGGGGAAATCTGATAAACCCACTTAAAAATAAATATAATCAAAGGAGTTAACCTTCACCCAATACTGTTTAACCCTTCACAGAATTTTGTTCCATCTACATATTTATAACAGGCTAGGCACTCTATTAGACCATCTCTTTAGAGTCAAAACAGATGCTCAGTGATAAAACTTATTTTCTGGTACTTAAAGTACATAGAGTACAAGGTTATTCACATATATTATTTCATTTAATCTTAACAACCCTAAAAGGTAGGCATCTTTATCCCGGTGTTCTTCAACTAGGAGTGATCTTGCCCCCTCCTTCCAGCACCCCCCAACCCCGCAGACATCTGGCAATGTCTAGTGACATTTTTCATTGTCACAGTTGTTGGGAAAGGAGGGATTGATACTGGCATCTAAAGGGAGAGGCCAGAGATGCTGCTCAACATCTTATGATGTACAAGGTAGCCTCCCATGATGAAAAATTGTCCGGTCCAAGATGTCAATAGTGCCAAGATGAGAAACCCTGATGGCATTGTCTTTCCGTTAAGAAATCAAAGATTTAGAGAGCTTAAGTTACTTGCCCAGAGTTACACAGATCCCAAATCATCTCTGAATGACACCAAAGCCAATGGCACATTCCATCACACACACAACTACTGGAGACTGTTTCTGATGAAACATGTACTGTTTTCTTAACAGTGTTTCCCCTCCCCATTTAGTCTTGCTATACTTTAGATTTTGCTAATCAGCATTAGCTGACCTCATCCAGGAGAAGATTCAGAAAAAGCTTTCTCAGACTAAAAGGTCAGATTTAACAAACGTCTTCTCTTGTGCTCTCACTGCATCCAGTATTTACAGCTTCAATGCAGCAATTACCATATTGTACTGTGCTTGTATGACTTTCTCCCCTTTAGACTATAAACTCCTTAAGAGCAAGGTTTGCCTCTTTATTTTTGTATTCCTAGTGCCAAGGAAAGTATCTCAGCACAGAGTTTACATTTCATAAGTATTTGTTAAACAGACAAAAGAAAACTGACCAAGTTACATAGTATACCCAAGAATGCACAGCTACTAAATGACAGAACCAGGATTCAAATTCAAGTCTCTCCATTACCAAAGCCTATAGTTACTATATCTCAATGAAGCTAAAAATGAGATGTTTATCACCTTTTTATCTTGCCTGTGGGAATTCTTCAATCATAAACATGTCAGGAATTGTATATAAAGTCCCTGTTTTAAAGACAGCTTAAAATCATAAGAATTTTCCTACCTTATACTTGTGTACATTCTGTGAAAGCTTGCAAGGTAGTTAGCATGTAACGATAGTGATAATCTCTCCCAAATACCACAGTTATAAAGGGGCCACTGTGTTTTTATTTGATAGTCTCCCTGAATTCAACACTCACTACATAGAAATTAATGTTATTTTGAGTTGTCACAGGAACTGTTCATAAAAACTAAGCCAGGGTCTCTTAGGAAGAGAAGAACTCACTTTAGCTTTTATTTCTTCACAGTCCCCTTCTCCGTCATTGCAGGGTTCCATGCCAGACTCCTCCTGGATGTCTTTGTTTAGTACAGAATACTCTTCTAGTAGAGTGTCAAACAAAACTATTCGCTTGTTCTTGAAGAAGCCATAAAAATAAGCATTGCTGTGGGAAGAGCGTTTAGATCCTAAGGAAAAGACAGTTCAAAGCATGGAAAATAATTAAAAAGTATGGGGTTTTTTGGAGAGACGCCTAGAAACTGAATTACTGGAAAGGACATTAACATTTTCAAATTGTTTAGCACCTGAAGAATATTTATGTTGATATACAACATAAATATTTATGTTGATATACAACATAAATCACCACCAGCAGTGGAAAGCGCCTGTTTCTTTGCAGTCTTGACAACAAATATTTATGCTCATTGCAGCTTTAGAGCAATAAGTAAATAAATAAAGCCTAAATATCCAACAGTCATGGAATGATTAAATTATGGTAAAGCTATGAAATGGAATTTTAAGCAGCCAGAAAAAAAGTATACTTTTGAAATATTTTAACAAGATAGGAAAAAGCTCACCAACATAACTGAAAAGGATGTAAAACTTCATGTATATAAAATTCCATTATTGTCATGAAAAAATGTACATGTAAATAGAAAAGCAGAAACACAAACCTATTAAGAATATTAAAATATTGAAGTGTTTATCACTGGCTTCTAGAAATATGGATTTTTGTTCCCTCCCTTATACTTTTCTCTGTTGCAAGGCTTTTAAAGTCAGTATACTTATTTAATCAGAAAAAATTAAAACTATCTTAAAAAGACTGGAAAAAAAAACCCCTGAATTTTTAACAGTGGCTAACAGTAGCTGAACTATGGTTGACTTTTACCTTCTTCTTTATAATTTTCTTTATTTTCTATACTTTATTTTCTTTAGATTTTATGTTCTAGCATGTGCAGTGAATTTAGTGGTTAAGAATGACTTTAGGTTCAAATCTTGGCTCTGCCATGTATTAGTTGTGTAAATGTAAGAAACTTTCTTAATTTCTTTAAGCTTTATTTTCCTGTTTATGATATGAGGAGAGGACTTTTTTGGTTTGGTTGCCTGGAAGTTAAGAGCCAAATATGTGGTCCAATTTTATCAATAATATAGGACCTTAGGATCTGGAAAGCTGGGTATCTAGATCTTATACTTCTATCTCATTTCTATCTTCTCTGATTCTAATTTTTAAATTAATTTAAAAATATTTCTTAGAAGCTACCTGAAGTTACCTATGGAAGTAGGCAGATAAATAAAACAAAATGAATGTCTTAGTATCTCCCACTGGTCTAAGTATCTCAAAGTGTGGCCCAAAGAATGCCTACACCAAAATCACCTACGGGTACTTGTTAGACATAAATACTAGAAACACCCAATATCTGAGAATGGAGCCGAGGAATCTTTAAACAAACTCCAGGGAATTCTTATATTCACTAAAGTTTTAAGAGTCCCTGCACTAGACCATAAGCTTTTTGTATCACTATGCCTTGCATGTAGTATTTATTCAATAATGCTTGTTTACTGAATGGATTTATCGTACCACTTGAGGTATGAAGTAATGTATTTGGGAACTCTGAAAAACAAAACCTTCTATGAGATTGTAAGGCATGGCCAGCTGTCTCTTCATCTTTCGTTTACGATGTCTTATCTTAATCAGCTTCTTGGCAGCATTTGATACCGTTGACCACTCCCTCCTTGAAACACTTTCTTCTCCTAGCTCAAGAGAAACACCATCTTCTCCTGGTTTTCTTCCTACCTCAGTGGTCTCTCCTCTTCAGCCTCCTTTGCTGGCTCTTCCTCCTCTGCTGACTCTGACCTGAGCCCCCTTCTCTTCTCTAAGTGCCCTCATCCAAGGAGGTATCTACATGCCAGATACAGATACTTCCATATCACTATTTCTAGCCCTGACCTCTCCCTAGAACTCTGGATTTATATATCTAACTGCTTATTTGACAGGCCTACATCTCCACATGGATGGCTAAAGTGCCTATCTGTTGTTTATATTCTCAAGCATAGTTTTTCCCTGACCAGTATTAGAATTCCCTTGCAGAGTTTAGGGAATTTTGCATCATGCAAGTCTTGTGAGAGACTGCTTCTCATTTGAGAAATCTAAAAAGCTAGCTATCTGCTTCCCCAAGCACTCCTGGCAGCTAGCCCAGTGCCCTGGCTCAGTCAATCAGATGCACCCACTGGGGACTCTGAAACAGTTAGCTAATTACATAAAGAAGCAGGGCAGTGAGGAATGAATTCTGCAGGTGCTAGTGGAAGGGATGTTAGGGATACACACTGCTGACTCCAACATCAGGAGCCACTAGCAGTGTCCTCCCCAGACTGGTTCTGCAGGATGATTCTGTGTTCCTGGTCTCCCGATGGAGAGTCCACTTCCCAAGTTTGGTAAACTTAACTTTCCTGGTGACTTTGTGAGTTATCAAATATTGTTTCAATAAGGAATTTCTCTGTTAAATCAGCTATAGTTGGTTTCTATGGCTGGCATGCAACTAACTACTGCTTGTAGAACTCTAGTACAATGTTCAATAGGTATATAACACACCCATCAGAACTTAAACCCTCACAGACCTGCTCTTCTCCCAGTTTTTTCCCATCTCAGTAACCTACCATTTATCCAACTGCTTAGTCCAAAAATCTAGGTCATTATCTTTGATGTCTCTTTCTCTCTTATTCCTTTACATGTCATCTACCGGCAAATTCCATCAACTCTACCTCTAAAACACATCCCCAGTATATCCACTTCTCTCCATCAATTACTACTATTCTAGTCTAAGCCACATTATCTCCTCCTGAACAGCACTGGCCTCCTAACTGCTCTCGCTGCTTCTACTCTTGCCTCTCCTACCGTCTATTCTCTATATAGCAACGTAAAATAGGTAAAAAGTACAAACTAGGCCATGTCACTTTCCTGCCTAAAACCTTCAATAGCTTTAACCCTAGACTTAAAATAAAATCCAAGCTCCTTACTCTGATTTACAAAGGCCTATGTGGTCTGACTCTTGCTTATGTCTCAGATTTCATGTCATAACACTTTCCTGCCATGTGGTAGCCACACTGGACTTTTTTCTGTTTCTTGAAGATACAAAGCTCTGGAGGGTCTCTCCATTGATCTTGGCACGGATGGCTCCTTCCTTCAGATCTCAGCTTAAATTCATTTGCTCAGAGATGTCCTGTCTGATGACCTAATCGAAAGTATCTACTCAGCCATTCTTTATCACTTCACATCAGTTGAATTCTCTGCACAGTACTTACTATCTGATATTTTCTGAGAGCAAGACTCTTGGTTTTTCACTCGGTTTTTCCTTTCAATTTACAAATCCATCATGTGTGTTGTTACTGTTATTAACAACATTCATTTACTCAAAATATTTTTGACAACATTATTAACAACAACAGAAACATGCATTGCAGATGAGTAACTTCTGTTTAGCAGAGGTAAGTTGTCCAAAGTCACACGGGGAATCTGTGCTAGAACTAGAATTTAAACGCAAACCTATTGGCTCCACAGCCTGACCTCTGAAATGCTACCCTCCACCTACTCAAATCTTGATTTTTCACAAAGTCCCAGCTTATGTTATAACCCTCCATAAAGCCTTCCCTGACTACTTCAGCTAAAATCATATAGCACTGATGGTATATATCACATATCTTCTCGACTACCTCTACTGTCATAGCATTAGCATTCACGTTATCTGATTATAAGTGATGGGCAACTTAGGTTGCCCCTTCAGTAAAAGCGCCTCAGAGATTGTTCTACTATACTGATCATTGTGCTACTAGTTTATTATTATTAAAAGACTAGTAATCTCAGAGGCCAAAGCAGTAGTATGAATTGGCTTCTTTTTCTACTATTTCCCCATAGACATGTTCTAATTGTGCCTTTAGTTGGCTGCCAAATGCCTGAGATTTCTATACTCTTCTCGTTGCTGTTAATTCATTCTTTCCAGTTGTGACCATCTCTGTCCTCCTGGACCCTGCAATTACTTCCCAGTTTCTACTCATTCATCTGCCATAGCTACTTCTCAATGGTGATTTTTACTTTAGAGGAGGAATGGGCAAACTACGGCTTGCAGGTCAAATCAAACCTGCCACTTATTTTTATAAATAAAGTTTTATTAGAAAACAGCCATGCTTGTTTCTTTATGTATTACTATGGCTGCTTTTGTACTATCATGGTAGAGTTGAATAGTTGCAACAGAGACCATGTGACCTGCAAAGCCTAAAATAATTACCGTCTAGCCCTTTACAGAAAGCATTTGCCAGACCACAGTTCAGAGGAAGCAAAACTGAAACCCAGAGATGCAAAGTGACTTGTCCAAGATCCCACAGCTGGTAAGTGGCAGAGGCAGAACTACACTCATTCATTTACGTGGATTTTAACTTACAGATTCTGAAAGTCATGGTACCACACAGTTTTTCTTTGCATCTTTGTAGGTTTCCTTGAGACTTTAGTAGTCTTACACAAGCTAACAGATAGATAGCTTAATTTTCAAAAGCAATCATCAGAAAAGCAGAGTATAACTAATCCAAAATACCAAGTGGCACCAATCTTGGGTAATCTGCAGGTGAAATCAGAGTCCTGCAGAACACTGGAAGTTTTCTTGGTGGAGACAAAGCTAATAACATTGGTTTTGTTTTTGAGCCCCCAAACCACTGCCAAATGGAATCTAAGCAAGAGTCCAACTCAGTTACATATAGGAGCCAGGCAGGTAATAGAAGTGAAAAAATCAGTCTAATATTATGACATAGCAGGGAGTGATAAAGGCCTTGGTGCAGAATTAAAAACAATAAAACCAACCAAACATAGCTGCAGGCAAGAGCAGGACTTGGCATCAGGCCACCAGTTTCTATCCCTGGACTATGTCATCAATTCTTATAAATCTTCAAAAGCCAAAATGTAAAATCCTAATCTTTAAATAACAAAAACAAACAAACAAAAAAAACCCCAAACCAACTGATTTGTTCTTTTATTAAAGTTTTAAGAATAAACTAATCAAATAAAAGAAATGACTCAAATAAAATCTTCTTACCCCAGGGAGCCTTACCTTGAACAACATACACCTTAGTCAAAGGGAAGTCAATACTCTTTGCCATGACTTCAATTTCTTGCTTAAGCTTTCCCTCAGGAAGAGGTGTGAATTTGTCAAATAAAGGGGCAATGTAATCAGCATAGATGGTGACAAGCACCTGAAACGCAAATATGAGAACAACCTATGAATATGTCCTTAAAGGGAAACTACTCACTATACAGATTCAATATTAAAACTATGTGATCCCAGCCCTGAGAACAGGGACCTTATCTTATTTGCTCTGGTACTCCCAGCCCGAAATAGTACCAGTACAGCATTCAATATCTGTTTGATGAATTAAATCAAAATGAATAGTCTCTATATGGTAATAACTGAAAAGCCAAATGGTCCATTCAGAACTATCTTGGGGATTTCTGACACTTCATGAGCCCATCGTAACTTGGAATTCTGTCTTTCAAGGTAATCATAATAGACTTGAAGTGTTTGCTAAAAAAAGAACTACTAGAGCTTGACTGTGTGCTATTATTTGGTTTGCCTGCTAATATTACTGACCTGCAGTTCATAACTATACACACTGGTTGAAACAGTACTTCCTTAAGCATTTTAGGAGCATTTCCTCTGCTCTCTCTCCTGTCACTTCAATTTGCCATACAACATATATATTTGTAAGTCCAATTAGCACCCATTTTCCAGTCATGATCCCACCAGCAGGAGGTGAAGCAATGAGCATCATGGTAATTCAGACTAAAAGAAACCTCACCATCAGTGCAGCTGAAGAGCTGATAGGACGTATTTTCTGGGGGCTGTTAACAGGCCATTTTGATTGTGTTGTAGTGTTTGTGCTGTGAAGCAGTTTGGAATATCGGAAAGAGAAGAGGAAAAGAAGATGTGAAGAAGGGACAATGGGGAAGCGGAGAGAGGAAAAAGGAGGGAGAAGGGAGAGAGGGAAGAAGGGAGGGCTGTGGGGGGAAAAGGGAAGAGGCAGGGGGAGGGGGAGGGGCAGGAGGAGGGGGCAAGGGACAGAGAAGAAGGGGTAAAGGGCAAAGGGGAGAGGAGGAAGGGAAAGGCAGGGGAAGGAGGGCAGGAGAAAGCAGACACGTTTATGCTTTCTTTTTCTTATCCCGCTTACATCTATTCTCTCTCCAAAATATCCATGGTTTTTAGACACTGAAGCTCAGTCAAGAGTCATCAAATTGTCAAACTTAGTCATCACTCTGGTGGCAACTCACAAATGCACAGCCCCAAACTGCTTGACAACTGCATCATTAAAGGTAACTAACAACTAGCTTCTAGAATCTGTAAGAGCCAGTATAAGGAGAAGAAAATCTATGGTCAGAGTCAACTCTCCCATTTCTATAGCTAAAAGCAGAAAACAGAAGGGGAATTTATATGAGCACCTATTTATATTTCTTCTGCTTCTTAAGAACCATTTAGATGCTAATCAAGATTAAATGACAGTTATCTCACCAAGGAACATTTTGTAAAAGAAAATCGAAACAAAGATTTCACTTACCAGAGACACAACTAGTGTGAACAGCCAGGCATAAATAAAAAAATAGTCTCCCCCAATTTTAATAATGTAAAGTAGAAGTGAAGACACAGGTAATAAAATGCACTGAGTCACAATAAATTTCTTGATTGCATCTTTCATGAAGAACCCCAAAGTCTGAAAAAATAAAAGGTCATAATGAGAAACTAAGAAACTGCTTTTAAAATAACAAATAAGTGAATAGAAAGGATACATTATTAAAGCAATTTTAAAAATTAAAAGGCAGTGAGACTACATGACAACAGGTAGCCTAAGACAATAAGTCAATGTCTTGCATTTTATAGTTTAAAATAAACTCATTTAAATGTTATTAGCTGAAAAAACACTAGACATTAGTGCTAGAAGAGTTTATGGCAAGACCTTAAACTATGATCTTTACCATATCTTCAGTTCCTTTTCGATTAATTCATGCTCTAAAATAGCAAATTATGTTTTAATTATTCCCAGCAGAGGACAAAAGCACAAAAGAGAACATTTGCATTCTCTATTTTACCTGCTGATTGAAACCATGTTTTTCTTCTATCACAAAAGTATTATAAAGACTCCACGGCAAACCAGTCAATGCACTGAAAAGTGTAGCCAACAGCAGAAACACCAAGGACTGAGTGATCTAAACACAAGAAAAAAAGAGGCAGTTTTTTAATATTAATTCATTCTTCAAATGAAATATTAGGGAACCAATCAACGAGTATTTGCTGAGTACTTACTGTAACTCAAGCAATGTGCTTGATTCTACGGGCCTGAAACATCACTGCTACCCTCAGAGTTTATTTGCAAGACAGGGAGGCACTAAAACACTTCCTTTTATTACACGGGCACCATATGAAAGTTAATTGAAGTCATAGAGACAAAATGGTTAAAAGAACTTAAATTCAGCCACATATGCTGGTGAATTCAAGAAAGGCTTACAACACTGATGAGAAATGGAATGCTACTCTGAAGAAAGAGATAAATTAGTGGGACAGAAGAGGCAAGGAGAAATTCCACACAATTTGCAAAAGCAAGGAGAAAGAAAAGAGCACCTTAAAAGTGAAAGATGACAAGATGATGGGTCTAGTTGGGACCAGGCAGAGACACATAATGGAGCATCAGGAAAGCTGGGCCAGGGCAGGTGGGGCAGAGTGTGCTAAAGTTTTAACAGAGCCAAAACTCAAGAGAGAAAATAACCCTCTAGAACTCCTTTAATTGCCTTAACAACAGGTCCTTAGGAGATCAAAAGCCAAGAACTGCCTCATTTTTCTTCACAAATACCTTTTCCTGTGACAGTGGAGGATGAGGGCTAATTGGTATGAAGGGACTTGGAGGGAGGGGAAGGCAATGAAGCAAATAAAACCCTCGCTCTCCCTCCCACCACACCATCACTCTCCTTCTTACTCCTCAGTGTAAAACTGAATTCTTTTAAGTGTGAGTACACCACCAAAGCATATTTGACTTGGTAGTAAAGATGCAGCCACTATGTTTCTAAACATAGGAAGAGGGAGAAGGGAAGAGGAAAAAAGGAGATTTGTCTGGCTACAACATGCAGGGTGGTTTATGCCAGCATTTGTCCCCAAATGGGAAATGAGAAATTTTTTAAAAGTAGATTCCAGGACCTTCCTCAAAATTACTGAATCGGAATCCCATCTTCAAAAAATACAACCATATTGTATAGATTGTTTGAATACCTGCTTTACTCATTTAACATATCACGAACATCTTTCTATATCAATAAATATAGATCTACTTCATTGCTAATGGCTCCATTACATATATTTCCATTATGTATGTAGCATTCATTCCAATGCTACAATGAACCTGTTTCATTCATTCCCCATAAATTCGTAAAAGTGAAATGTCTGATGTCAAACTTTTTTTTTTTTTTTGCGGTACGCGGGCCTCTCACTGCCATGGCCTCTCCCGTTGCGGAGCACAGGGTCCGGA
The DNA here is from genome assembly GCF_963924675.1 of Phocoena phocoena. NCBI lineage: Eukaryota > Metazoa > Chordata > Mammalia > Artiodactyla > Phocoenidae > Phocoena > Phocoena phocoena. The sequence continues at coordinate 32,597,702 of NC_089219.1, read as the reverse complement.
CGCGCAGGCCCAGTGGCCATGGCTCACGGGCCCAGCCGCTCCGCAGCATGTGGGATCGTCCCGGACCGGGGCACGAACCCGTGTTCCCTGCATCGGCAGGTGGACTCCCAACCACCGCACCACCAGGGAAGCCCTGGTGTCAAACTTAAATTTTAAAAGATTTTTGATACAAACTGCCAAGGTGTCCTCTAGAAAAACTATACTAGTTTTCAGTCTGACAGCACCATGAGACTAGTTCCCTATCCCTCAACAATTCTGTCCTATGATTCTTTTAACTGTTTTTTACCCAATATGATATGATAGGCCAAAACAAAGAAAGAAGCACAACTCCTCGATTCTTCATTGTTGTATTAAAACACATTTCTTTGATTGTCAGCATGGATTTATATTTTTCATGTATTGTATGATCATACGAATTTCTGCCTTTGCCCATTTTGGTGTTGAGGTACTCAATTTTTTCTAAAGTGTTCTTTCGGGACTTCCCTGTTGGCATAATGGTTAAGAATCCGCCTGCCCATGCAGGGGACATGGGGTCGAGCCCTGGTCCGGGAGGATCCCACATGCCGTGGAGCAACTAAGCCCCTGCGCCACAACTACTGAGCCTGCGCTCTAAAGCCCGCGAGCCACAACTACTGAAGCCTGCGTGCCTAGAGCCTGTGCTCCACAGCAAAAGAAGCTGCCACAATGAGAAGCCCGTGCACTGTGATGAAGAGTAGCCCCCGCTCACCGCAACTAGAGAAAGCCCGTGCGCAGCAACGAAGACCCAACACAGCCTAACTAATTAATTAATTAATTAAAAACTCTAGATATTAAAATTTATAGTTTCTTCAGACTCACAGACTTAGAGAACGAACTTATGGTTACTAGGGGGAATGAAGTGGGAAAGGGATAGTCAGGGAGTTTGGGATTGACATGTACACACTGCTATATTTAAAATGGATAACCGGGACCTACTGTACAGCACAGGGAACTCTGCTCAGTGTTATGTGGCAGGCTGGATGGGAGCAGAATTTAGAGGAGAATGGATGCATGCATATGTATGGCTGAGTCCCTTTTCTGTGCACCTGAAACTATCCCAACATTGTTAATCGGCTATATTCCAATATCAAATAAAAAGTTTAAAAAAAGTATAGTTTTTTTTTGTTTAAGTATTGTCAGTGTATCTTTGTTTATATTTAAATACTCAATTCATCTAAGTCTTTCTTTTTCTTGGAGGATATAAAATTGGAATTTATTTTTTTCTCAGTTGTCCTAAGAAAATTTATAACCTATATATTCCTCACCAATCTGAAATGCCACCTTTATCAGATACCAAGATTACATATACTTAGTTAGGCCTGTTTCTGGTACCAATACACTATTTAAAATTTATGATACATTTTAATATTTAAAAGTTACCACTCATTATTTTACTTATTCAGAATCTTTCTGGCTCTTTCTCTGTCTTTAGTCTTTCAGATTAACTATAAAATGTTTTATCATGTGCCCTTCACAAGCTGCTCTGGGATTATACCTGGGCTCTATTCTTTTTTTTTTGGCTGCATCGGGTCTTAGTTGTGGCACGCAGGCTCTTCGTTGAGGCATGAGGGCTTCTTTCTAGTTGCGGTGTGCAGGCTTCTCTGTAGTGGTGTGTGGGTTTTCTCTCTCTAGCTGTGGCACAGACTCCAGAGCACATGGGCTCTGTAGTTTATGGCACGCAGGCTCTCTAGTTGAGGTGCGTGGGCTCAGTAGTTGTGGCGCCCGGGCTTAGTTGCCCTGCAGGATGTGGGATCTTAGTTCCCCAACCAGGGATTGAACTTGCATCACCTGCATTGGAAGGTGGATTCTCTACCACTGGACCACCAGGGAAGTCCCTCTACTCTTTTTTTTTAAAGTTCATACATCTCTTCTTTAATAATTCACTGAAGAATTGTGATAAGGCATTGATTATCAAGTTTAGCATTCTGCACAGAATGTACCATTCTCTCCTTTTGAAAGTCTAGATTTTGCTCACCTGTAGTCTTCTGAAACATTCTCCATTCTCCCTAGTTTATCAACGTATGCCATAAATTCAAGTTCCTTCTGCACTAACATATAAATTGTCTACGTATGGAGCCTTGAATTAATTTAAGATAACTTGAGTTCTTCTTAATCTCACTTGTCTTATGCATAAATACCATTTTAAATGAATAATTCTATCAATAAACCATTTTTCTTCTTAAAGAAGATGAACAGGAAGTCTAATTCCCCAATCAGTAGGCTTATTCCCTCCTTAAAACACTAAGATTCCGGGGCTTCCCTGGTGGCGCAGTGCTTGAGAGTCCGCCTGCCGATGCGGGGGACACGGGTTCGTGCCCCGGCTCGGGAGGATCCCACATGCCGCGGAGCGGCTGGATCCGTGAGCCATGGCCGCTGAGCCTGCGCGTCCGGAGCCTGTGCTCCGCAACGGGAGAGACCACAACAGTGAGAGGCCCGCATACCGCAAAAAAAAAAAAAAAAAAAACACTAAGATTCCAAGAGCATTGTAAATTGTTTTGCCTTAAACAGTAAAACAGCCTCTTAAATGGTCCCCCTGCCTAATATCAATCCCTCCCCTTTCGATCTATCCTACATACACACCAGATGAATCTAAAACTCCACTTCTCTACTTTAAAAGCTCATAATGGCTCTATAACAGGGGTCCCCAACCCCGGGGCCACAGACCAGTACTGGTCTGTGGCCTGTTAGGAACCAGGCCACACAGCAGGAGGTGAGCAGTGGGGGAGCGAGCGAAGCTTCATCTGTATTTACAGCCGCTCCCCATTGCTCGCATTACTGCCTGAGTTCTGCCTCCTGGCAGATCAGCGGCGGCATTAGATTCTCATAGGAGCGTGAACCCTACTGTGAACTGTGCATGTGAGGGCTCTAGGCTGTGCACTCCTTATGAGAATCTAATGCCTGATGATCTGAGGTGGAGCTGAGGCAGTGATGCTAGCAGTGGAGAACAACGGCAAATATAGATTATCATTAGCAGAGAGGTCTGACTGCACAGAGACCATAGTAAATCAATTGCTTGCAGACTCATGGCAAAACCCTATCAGTGAGTGGCAAGCGACAATTACGCATCTGGTGGCAGCTTTATTGTGGTAAGTGAGTTGATGTACTTCAATTGTACAGCTGCATCTAGTGGCAGGCTTTAAGTCAGAATCCGACACGTTTTAGTCTGCGCGTGGCCCGCCCATTAATTTATCTACTTCCATCCATGCCTCTTTCCCACACTGCGTACTTGTCTCAGCCACAGTTTTGGTAAGCCCACAGGCTAACCCTAGCCAGGATGAGTAAAAACACAAACGTCACTGGAGAGCTTCTTTGGAAAGGGGGAAAGACCCAGTGATGAGACAGCAGAAGACTCTAAGACTGCCAACAAAAAGAAAGCTACATTTAAAAGAAAACACCAAGAGTCCTACTTAAATTACGGGTTCATTGCAACAGAGGATTCACATTCTCCAAGCCTGCTTTATATAATATGTGGCCACCGGCTATCCAACGAAGCCATGAAACCTTCAAAACTGCTTCACCACATGGAGACCAAGCACCTGCATTGAAAGACAAGCGTTTGGAGTTTTTCAAAGGAAAAAAACCATGAACACGAAGAACAGAAGCAATTATTGAAGGCCACCGCTTCATCAAATGTGTCTGCACCGAGAGCATCACTCTTAGTGGCTAACCACATGGCTAAAGCTAGGAAGTCCTTTACTACTGGTGAAGAGTTGATCCTGCCTGCTGCTGAGGACATTTGTCATGAACTTTTAGGAGAGGCTGCAGTTCAAAAGGTGGCATGTGTTCCTCTTTCAGCTAGCACCATAACTAGACGAATTGATGAAATAGCAGAGGATATTGAGGCACAATTGTTAGAGAGCATTAATGAGTCACCACGGTACGCAATCCAGGTTGACGAGTCTACCGATGTTGACAACAAGGCAACAATGCTTGTTTTTGTGCGATATATTTTTCAGGAAGGTGTGCATGAGGATATGTTATGTGCACTTTTGTTGCCAACCAACACCACAGCTGCGGAACTATTCAAGTCTTTGAATGATTACATATCAGGAAAACTGAATTGGTCATTTTGTGTCGGTATATGCATGGACAGAGTGGCTGCCACGGCTGGACGGCTTTCTGGTTTCACTACTCGGGTCAAAAAGGTCACTTCTGAATGTGAGTCTACGCACTGTGTCATCCATAGAGAACTGCTGGCTAGCTGAAAAATGTCACCTGAACTTAACAACATTTTGCAGGATGTGATTAAAATTATCAACCACATTAAAGGACATGCCCTTAACTCACATCTGTTCGTGCAGCTCTGTGAGGAGATGGATGCAGAGCACACACGTCTTCTCCTTTTTTAAAAAAAAAAAAATATTTTTTTCTTTATTTATTTGGCTGAGTTGGGTCTTAGTTGCGGCGTGCGGGCTTCTCTCTAGTTGTGGCACATGGGATCCACAGCGCAAGGGCTCAGTTGCCCTGCAGCACGTGGGATCTTAGTTCCCTGACCGGGGAGCAAACTCGCGTCCCCTGCATTGGAAGGTGGATTCTTTTTTTTTAAAGATATGATTTATTTAAATTTATTTATTTATGGCTGTGTTGGGTCTTCGTTTCTGTGCAAGGGCTTTCTCTAGTTGTGGTAAGCGGGGGCCACTCTTCATCACAATGCGCGGGCTTCTCACTATAGCGGCCTCTCTTGTTGTGGAGCACAGGCTCCAGACGCACAGGCTCAGTAATTGTGGCTCACGGGTCCAGTTGCTCCGTGGCATGTGGGATCTTCCCAGACCAGGGCTCGAACCCATGTCCCCTGCATTGGCAGGCTGATTCTCAACCACTGCGCCACCAGGGAAGCCCTGGAAGGTGGATTCTTAACCACTAGCCTACCAAGGAAGTCCCATGTCTTCCCTTATACACAGAAGTGAGATGGCTTTCTAAAGGTAGATCACTGGCCAGAGTTTCTGAGGTAACGAGAGCCACTCCAGAAATTTCTTTTAGAAAAACAGTCCCCACTGGCAGCACATTTCACTGACACAGAATGGGTCACAAAACTTGCTTACTTGTGTGACATATTCAACCTGCTCAACGAACTCGATCTGTCACTTCAGGGGAGAACAACTGTGCTCAAGTCGACAGATGAAGTGGCTGCATTCAGAGCCAAACTGGAATCATGGGGTCGACAAGTGAACACTAGGATTTCTGACATGTTTCAAACATTAGCAGAGATTTTGAAAGAGACTGAGCGAGGGCTTTCTTTCTCCCAGCTGGTGCATGATCACTTATCTCAGCTTTCAAAAGAGTTTGAGCATTACTTCCCAACCACAAAAGACCCCCGAACTGGCAAGGAATGGATCTGCAACCCATTTGTGAATAAGCCAGGTGAACTAACTTTGTCTGTGCCAGAAGAGGATCAACTGCTTGAGATCGTAAATGACAGTGGCCTTAAAAGTGTGTTTAAGACAACTTCAAATCTCCATACATTCTGGATGAAAATCAAGGTGGAATATCCTGAGATTGACACAAATGCACTGAAAAGCTTGCTTCCATTTCCAACATCCTGTCTTTGTGAAGCAGGGTTTTCTGCAGTGACAGCAGCCAAAACGAGATCACAGAGTAGATGGACATAAGCAACACACTTCGGGTGTCAGTGTCTCCCGTCACCCCCAGATGGGATCATCTAGTTGCAGGAAAACAAGCTCAGGGCTCCCACTGTTTCTGCATTATGGTGAGTTGTGTAATTATTTCATTATATTTTACAATGTAATAACAATAGAAATAAAGTGAACAGTAAACGTAACGTGCCTCAGTGGTTAAGAATCCGCCTGCCAATGCAGGGGACATGGGTTCGAGCCCTGGTCCAGGAAGATCCCACATGCTGTGGAGCAACTAAGCCTGTGTGCCACAACTACTAAGCCCGTGTGCCACAACTACTGAAGCCCAAGCACCTAGAGCCTGTGCTCCGCAACAAGAGAAGCCACTGCAATGAGAAGACCATGCACTGCAACGAAGAGTAGCCCCCGCTCGCCACAACTAGAGAAAGCTCGCGTGCAGCAACGAAGACCCAACATAGGAAGGAAGGGAGCTGGGGGAGGCAGGCGGAGGAAGAAAGGAAGGAAGGAAGGCAGAGAGGGAGGAAGGAAGATTGAACCAATCTAAATGTTCATCACCAGGACACTAGTTATATTAAAAATCTGTATGGATATTCACACACACTTTTACTTACTTATGTTGCTTCATAAGTGACTTTTCCATTCAACAAGTTCCATTCAATAAGTTGTATGAAATAACAGCACAATAACATTTTTTCCCTGACTGGCAAAAGTTAAAAATCATGTATATAATAAGTACTGGTGAGGATCCAGGGAAAGGGCATTTTAGTGCTTCATACATTATGAAACAACAAAAACCAAAAAAGCTTGTTTCAGGTGGGAATGTGGTCAGCTGTTTCCTCTGTACCATGTACATTAGATTTGAATTTCTTTTTCTTTTTTCTGGCCGCGCCCCACGGCATGCAGGATCTTAGTACATCAGCTAGGGATTGAACCCATGCCCCCTGAGTGGAAGCGTGGAGTCTTAACCACTGGACTGCCAGGGAAGTTCCTAGATTTGAATTTAAATTCCAGTGTTATCATCTTCTATTTCTTTGCTACACTTTCATCTTTGTTGGCCAATTCCCTCTTTCAGTGATCCATCTTTGTAAAACGTCATGTGGATGTATAGCCGGGAGACCAGGAGGCAAGACGACTGCACGCTCCGAATCACTGAATAGCAGACGTGAAGCAGAATTTGAAGAGTGACACGACTGGTCACTGCATGAGCATCTGTTATTTGCACAGTGATCTGTGAACTGAAGAGCTAGCAGGGAACTTGTACTTTATGCAGTTATGCCTGTAACATACTGTGGTAACTGAAATTTGAACCTGCTGAGAGACTGGTGTTACTAACTAAACCATGGTAAGTGAAATGTGTGTATATCAGAACTGTGCAGAGTGAGGACTGCCAGTACCATGCAGCCATTAAAGAAAACAAAGATCTATATAAACAGACAGGAAGAGATCTCTAAAGCATTGTTAAATACAAAAATAATGTCTCAGAACATTATATAAAATATGTCCCATTAACATAAGGAATATTTTTATATGTATGTATATAAATTGGGTTTATTCGTTCAACAAATACTTATGGAGTACCTACACCATGACTGGCATTGTTCTAGGCACAAGTCACAGCAGTGAAGAAAATATATAAGGTCTCTGTCCCCTTGGAGCTTAAAAGTCTTGTCAGGGTGACAGATAAAAAGTAAACGAATAAACAGTAAGATAAATGCAAATAGTGGTAAGTGCCTCTATAAAGAAAATAAAATAAGGTGATATGCTTCACTAAAGAGTGACAGAGGGGGAATCCCCCGGCAGTCCAGTGGTTAGGACTGTGCGCTATCACTGCCAAGGGCCTGGGTTCAATCCCTGGTTGAGGAACTAAGATCCCACAAGCCACGTGGCTCGGCTGGGGGAGAAAAAAAAAAAGAAGAGTGACAGAGGGATGCTATTCTAGATGAGCGTGGTCAGAGAAGGCCTCTCTGAGAAAGTGACATTGAAGATGGGAACTAAAATAGGAGCCAGTCATGTTTATACAAAACCACCTTAAATTTTTTATGAAACAATACAGAGAACATGCAGTTAAACTCTAACAGCGCATATAGCAGGTCAGGACAGAGTCTATGAAGATACAGAGATATCACAGGAAGAAGAGGTCTTAAAGATGTTTGGCTCCTTTAGAAAACGGTACACAGAAAAGGGATACAGGATGAGCTGAATTAAAGCCCAAGGTACCTACATGTATAGATAAGACCCATCATTTCAAATAAACAATCAGGAAGGAGAGAACAGACTTGGCAATTTCCAAGAAAAAGTCAAAAGCAGTGTCCCAGCATCCGTTACAGGCAGAAAGTCTCAGGTCGAAGGCTTTGATTCCAATAACTGGAATTCCTGGAAGAGTGGGCAGTCAACTCAAGCAGCTCAGTGGAGATTCTAAGAGGTATACTCTCTGTCTCTGTTGAAAGTATCTGCTAAGCATGTGTGGCACAGGGTATCTGCTTAGCGTGAGTTCAACATAATTCATACTTCCCCTTTCATAGAGTTGTTCCCAAGAAGCAGCTGCCTACCAGAGACTACATCACTCAGCTCTCTTGCATCTGAGACTAAATGACTGGCTCACCAATGAAATGTGAATGCAAAGGACAGGTATCACTTCGGAGCCAAGAGAGTTAAGAAGAGGATGTTCTTTCTCCACCCTCTCATTCCATCTGCCTGTTGGATGCAGAGAACTTAGGGGCACTTAGGGAATGGCAGAGCCATATAAGAAGAGACTGGGTCTCTGACTTACCACATAAAAGATGTCACCTGCTGACACCCAAAATACTCACACTGGGTTATTATGTGATTAAGAAATAAACTACTGTAATAAGCCATTGAAATGCTGGGGTTTGCTACAGTAACTTGCATTATGCTAACACAGGTCAACAAGGACTGCAGAGACAGAGAAGCCTAATAACGGTAGGAGCCAAAAAATTAACTTTAGTAGAAAGCTGGCCAAGGAAAAAGAAAGACTGACAAATATATGCTAATGAATGACATACCTCATATTCTGGTCCAAAGCCAGCATAGCCACAGAACCGCCCAGAGAGTCTCCAGAGATAAGGGATTCCTCCAAAGAGAAGAATAAGCTATAAAACAAAGCACATGTTGGTCACATTGAAGCAGTACTAGAAACTATCATATGAAAGTACATTAAAAAAAAAGACAGATCTTATTTAGGATAAAATATGCATTTAGACAGATACAAACCAATTGAGATACTAAGTTTACACTGTTAAAAGGTTTTTGCCTGTACACTTTATATGGATGAACTGTATGATTTGTTAATTTACCTCAATAAAGCTGTTCAGAGAAAAAAAAAAACTTTTGTCAAAAGACCTTAATAATCAGGAACTAAGCTTAGAAAGGCTAAGCAACGTGTCAAAAATCCCACAGCTAACAAGTGAAAGAAATGGAATTTGAGCCAGGCTTTACGGCTCCATAGCTGGCTTTTCCTTGAAAGGAAATAGCCTCTTGGTTAGGACAAAGTATTAGTATCGGTATAAGTACAGAGCCATGCCCACCTACCATGTTGGGGGACAGAATGAGCTATCAGAGCCTTCTCTGGGTCAGGAAAAAGTGAATCCTGAGGTAGGAGTCAGGGTACAATAGGAGTAAGACACTTTCTCAGCACCACCCTTTGTCTTGGGCAGATAAAGCGAACACAGATATTCACCAAACCAATAAGACATATGAACGAGGGAGCAGCTCTTAAAATGTGAAAAGAATACATGCTTACAAAACACGGCTTCTCACAACAGATACCAAGTTCGTGGAATCATTTTGCCCAGAGGAGTCAACGCACTGTTTCTTCACTTGTGGAGCCCCGGAGTGTGATCACACTCCTTGGTTAGAAGTACAATATTCCCATCCGTTCAGGCATGGTTCCTTGTGGCTTTGAGGGGTTTGGGCACTATCATATATTTCTTAGGTGTCCTTCCAATCTACTTTCCATTTTTATATATGTATCCATAAATAATAAAGTGGTTTACATATGCTTTTTAAGAATATATACAAACACACACACACACACACACACACACACACACACACACACACACATACGGACTTCCCTGGTGGCGCAGTGGTTAAGAATCAGTCTGCCAATGCAGGGGACACGGGTTTGAGCCCTGGTCCGGGAAGATCCCACATGTCGCGGAGCAACTAAGCCCATGCGCCACAACTACTGAGCCTGCGCTCTCAGCCCACGAGCCACAACTACTGAGCCTGCATGCCACAACTACTGAAGCCCGAGCACCTAGAGCCCGTGCTCCGTAACAAGAGAAGCCACTGCAATGAGAAGCCTGTGCACCACAATAAAGAGTAGCCCCTGCTCGCCGCAACTAGAGAAAGCCCACGCGCAGCAACGAAGATCCAATGCAGCCAAAAATAAATAAATAAATAAATTTATTTAAAAAAATTTTTTTTAAAAAAGAATATATATATATACACATATAAATGACATCATATTGTATTTATCATTCTACAACTTACTTTTTACACTCTACACCTTTTTAGACCAATATATGGTGAGTTTTAACTCTATTTGGCATTATCAGCTTTTTCTTTAAAGTGTTTACATCAATTTACACTCCCATTAGCCATACTTGAGCATTCTTATTTCCCCACAATCACACTCATACTTGATGCTATTCATCTCTTAGACTTTTACCAGTATGCAGGGGATTGATACAATACCATGGGTCGCAAATATGGTCTCTGGACAGCAGCATCAGCGTCGCTGGGAACATGCTAGAAATGAAAAGTCTCAGCCTCCACTCCAGAACTACTGAATCAGAAACTGGAAGTGGGGCCTAAGAGTCAGTCTCCAGTTAAATGTGATGTACACCAAAGTTTGAAAATCACTGTTTTAATAGACTGCCTTTTTAAAGGCCCCTTAACTCTACATCCAGCTATTTCCACTTTACTTTAACTAACTCAATCTTGGATATAAACTGTTTTCCCAGAAGACATGCTTTGGCACCACTGTATGTGGTATATGCTTCACTTGTTGAACTAATTGACTTGGGATGGCATTTCCTTCATCCTATTCTCAATACTAATAAATAATGCAGAATTAAGGATTTATAATGCTTTGGGGGAAAGGCTCGAACACCTACTATTGAAAGTCCAGCTTTTTTTTTTTTTTTGGCTGCGTTGGGTCTTCTTTGCTGCGTGTGGGCTTTCTCTAGTTGCAGCGAGTGGGGGCTACTCTTCGTTGTGGTGTGCGGGCTTCTCGTTGCGGTGGCTTCTCTTGTTGCAGAGCACGGGCTCTAGGCACTCAGGCTTCAGTAGTTGTGGCTCGCGGGCTCTAGAGTGCAGGCTCAGTAGTTGTGGCGCACGGGCTTAGCTGCTCCGCGGCATGTGGGATCTTCCCGGACCAGGGCTTGAACCCATGTCCCCTGCATTGGCAGGTGGATTCTTAACCACTGCGCCACCAGGGAAGTTCCAAAAGTCCAGCTTTTAAGTAAGTATCAAGGGTACCTTTAATATGAACTTTGAATGCATTTATGAATGCATTTGGAAACTGCTATTGCAAACTTGCTTAGCATGCTTTGGGGAATAAAAAACAAAACACGGTGAACAGTAAAGTTTCTCTGTATTGATAGGATGTCCTGTAAAAAGAACTAATGATGCCTGCGAAAACAAGTCCTGTGCTTCCACATATATTATTTCACTGAAGTCTTGAGAAGCAGGCAGGGCAGGGAGCATAGTCATCTCGATTTTACAGATAAGGCAACTGAAACTCAGAAATGTTAAAGTAACTTGCCCAGAGAAACCCAGTGACTAAGTAATTGCTATGTGTTGAGTACTATACTAATTGCTTCATTACATTATCTTACTCAGTCCCTGCCACAAAACATATGAAATGTGGTTTAATATCTATCTTCTTCTCATCTTAAAGAGGAGAAAAAATGAGACTCAAAGAGGCTAAACCGCTGACTCAGAAACAAGCAGAAATTGGAGAAGCTGTAATTTGAACTTTTCTACTCTGCCCTACTCTACTCCCCGGTCATTCCATTTCTTGAGAGGGCTCTTCATTGACACCTATGAGATATCAGGAAAGTTTGTCTCAGAAAGGGGGGACATTTTACCTCTGGGTGCTCTGTCACATTTGTGTGAACAGTGGCATCTGTAATTTGTCACAAGGGCCTCTTATGTTCCCTCAGGTAGAAAGTACCATGGCAAAAAAAAAGTCTAAATTAATCTTTGCACTTGTTCTTTGTGACCAAAGCTTACAAACCAATTAATTTTAATCAACACAAAATAGGAATTAATGAAATTGTTTTCAAACAGAACAGGATTTCAAAGTAACACAAAATACTTCCTATCTAATGGAAAATGTAGTTTACTAATTCCCCAAGGATAAATTTAGCACCTTCATGTTGCAGTCCCTAGAGTTTCAAAAATGGTTTCTTCTGTGTAATTTTAAAGACTCAGAAGAGCAGAGTTTGAAATTCAGTTCTCCCATTTAGCAGTGAGTGTCACCTGGCCATTATATGGGCAAGCCATTTAATTTCTCTGAGTCTTTGCTTTAACCACACTAGTCTTAGTATTCAATATTTGTCAATGCAAATTTTGTGACTAACTAGACAATTCTGTAATCATTTAACAAAGCTACAAACAGCCAGTTTCTTCTCTTTAAGTGAGGAAGCAATTATGGTAGCCAATCTCAATTATTTTTACATGTCTGTATCTTTGCCATAAGCTTCTTTGCCTTAAATACTTTGCTGCAAACATTTTCGCTGCATAACCAAACGGCTGTAAGGAAATTTTGCTGTGAAAGATAAAATAACTGGTTGACAGTTTTGGGGTTGACAGTTTGGTTTCAACTGGTTAGTATATCCTCCAGTTAGCGATGTTATTGATGGCTTTATTGAGCTGACAGATGATTTGCCCCAAGAGTTGGTTTCTTACTTTGAAACACACTACTTTGGAGGAGAAAGAGGTCTCCAAGGTGGAAAGTTGAACCCACATTTCCCATAGAGCTTCGGAACATCTATCAGTGGATATTTGACTACATACCAAGAACGAACTATGGTATAGAGGCTTTCACAATGCAATACAGTGCTCAGTTACAAATATGCCTCCTAGTATTTGAAAACTGATACTTCTCTTAACAAAGGAAGAAGTTTTAGCAAAAAAGAAAAAGTGCAATGCTGAACGATGAGACAAATCAACAAGAAAAAAACTGTATAAAATACTATGAACAACAACAAAAAAAATACTATGAACAGAAGACTTGGAAGACAAGTGCTTAGGTACAATTCACAGAATAAAATCACTTATTTGTGCAGTATTGTCATGAATCCACACACATTTTAAATGTATTCAAATGTTTTGTATTTTGCAATAAAGTCTTTTTAATTTTGTTATTCATTTTACATGTTTATGTCCTTTTTAATGTCCCTCTGTTATTTTTCATTATTTTATCTTTTACTGCAAAGTTGCCTTACAGTCAATTGGTTATGTGGTGAAAATGCTTACAGCAAAGCTGTCTACAGCAAACATGCTTACGGTGAAAGTACCTACAACCTTATTATCAATTTAGGAATCTTTCTCTTAGTGGTACTGAGGGACCTAAAAGAGTTCTGGAGGAATTATGACAGAGCATTTTTTCAAAAAGAATATAAAGTCAAGCCATGCAAAGACATGGGAGACTCTTAAGTGCATATTACTAAGTGAAAGAAGCCAATTTGAAAAGGCTATAAACTATATGATTCCAACTATATAACATTTTGGAAAAGGCAAAACTATGGGAATGACAAAAAGATGAGTTGACGCCGAGGATTAGCAGGGAGGCAGGGATGAATAGGCAGAACACAGAGGAGTTTTAGGGCAGTGAAGCTATTCTGTATGGCACTGTAATGGTGAATACAAGTCATTATATTTTTGTCCAAACCTATAGAATGGAAAACGCCAAAGGCGATGGTAATGTAAACTATGGATTTTGAGTTATAATGATGTGTCAGTGTAGGTTCATCTATTCTAACAAATGCACCACTGTGACTCGGGACATTGACAGTGGGAGAGTTCTGCGCATATGTGGGGGCATGGGGTATATGGGAACGCTCTGTACTTTCTGCTCAAATTTGCTGTCAACCTAAAACTGCTCTAAAAAATAGTTTATTTTTTAAAAAGAATATATACCCATTTTTCATTAATATAAACTTCTGGATTCTATTCATGTTTATATCACTTTATATTGCACTATTTTGTAGCCCTTAAAAATTTCAACAAGGGATTTCCCTGGTGGCACAGTGGTTGGGAGTCCACCTGCCAAGGCAGGGGACACGGGTTCGAGCCCTGGTCCAGGAAGATCCCACGTGCCAAGGAGCAACTAAGCCCGTGCACCACAACTACTGAGCCTGCGCTCTAGAGCCCGCGAGCCACAACTACTGAAGCCTGCACGCCTAGAGCCTGTGTTCCGCGGCAAGAGGAGTCACCGCAATGAGAGGCCCGCGCACCGCAACGAAGAGTAGTCCCCGTTCGCCCCAACGAGAGAAAGCCCGCGCAGCAACGAAGACCCAATGCAGCCAAAAATAAATAAAAACACAATAGCCAATGCTTCTGGAGCACTTACTGCAGATCCAGCACTATTCTAAGCATCCTACATATATTAACTAATTTTCAGTCCTCTCGCCAACACTATGAATGAGGAACTATTATTACCATACGATTTTAACAGAAAACCGAGGCACAGAAATGTTGAGTGACTTGACTGAGGTCTCATAGCTGGTATGGTACAGCTGAGACTCAAACTCAAACCACCTGAATTCAGAGTCAGCTCTCAACATCAATGCCATGCACTTTCAGTTGTTCTTAGGGGTAGAAAACCAAGAACTGGTCTGTGGTGGCAGGGGGAATCTTACTCATTTTATGTGTAAAGCACACACACACGCACACACACACACACCAGAAACAGACATACAGTATATCTCTGGTATTAAAATTTCATGGAGGGGCAACTAGGAAAATTGGATAAAAAGGTACCAGGGTCAGGGGCCAGGGGAGATCATGAAAAGAAGACTGAGAAACATGGCTCTGTACTTTACAGCCTCTCTTCTTTTAGCATGGGGGAAGACTGGCCCTGTTTTACTAAGTAAAAATTATCTGTCACTCATTATTTCATTCAATACATATGAATTATGTGCTTATTATATGTCAGGTACTAGGTATAAAATGATGAACAAGACTTTAAAGTACCCTATCTTTAGGGAACTACCAGTCTGTCAGCTAAACAGGCAAATTCAATACAATATGCTAAGTACTCTGATAGGAATAATGATGGGATGCTACTTTATCCAGACTTGAGGGATGGGGAAGTTTCAAACGGTTTCTTAGAAGAGATGATGTCTCAGCTGGATCCTAATGGAACAGTAGGGATTTATCCGGCCCCAGTGAGAGAGTGGAGACAAAGTGGGAGAGGAAGGGCACCCCAGACGGAGATACCAGCATGTGAAAAGACTCAAGGTCATAAGAAACCAAGCTGGGTATGAGATGGACAATAAAGAAGCGGAAAGAATTTGGGGGAAGGAATAAAAAGATGAGGCTCAAGTAAGCAACTGCCAGGTCAAAAGGATCTCATAAAGCACGCCAAGAAATTTGGACTTTACTCTGAAGGAAACAGCGGGCCAGCAAAAGGTTTTACATAGGAGAATAACATCATCAGAATCGTGTTTCAGGATTCCTTGGGCTACAATGTAGAGGACAGGTTACAGAGTTGAGAGGCAGGAAGAGGAGCTGGGATTGCTACAAGAATAACTTACAACAAAAGGTTCGTTTTTGAGACTTCCCTGGTGGTCCAATGTGTAAGACTCTGCGCTCCCAATGCAGGGAGCCCAGGTACAATCCCTGGTCAGGGAACTAGATCCCACATGCCTCAACTAAGAGTTCGCATGCTGCAACTGAAAGATCTCGCGCGTTGCAAGGAAGACCCGGCACGCAGCAATGAAGATCCCACGTGCCCCAACGCAGCCAAATAAATAAATATTTTTTAAAAAGTTATTTTTCATACCTGGCCTCAGGGTGACAGTTATCATACTCTACAGCTTTCAACTGCCTAAATAGTTATGTTTCTGCCTGTTTTGCTCCACACTCATTACCATCAATAACAAAGGTTAAGAAAGCATTCCGGGATTTGTAGGTGTGTACCCTCTTTTGTGTCACAAAAATGAAAATAAACATTCCAAAGTATTAAATAAGTTGACAGACTGTCTCCCCAAGAAGTAAATTACTCACAGTGCCTTCAACCTCTGAATAGAGTCCTGACCAGAAGCTGAAAGTACTTTTATCCAGCTGATACAGTCGAGATTTCTCAAATGTTTCTGAATCCATGATCTGTCCTAACTCCAGTGGTACATGAGTTGTTGTTTTATATATCCGTCTCTGAAATATTTTGAAGAAAACACCTTAAGGAAACAGTCAAGCTAACTCATTATTTATTACAAGTCATTTACGATCAAACTTTGGTTTGTAACATTAACTTGTCACTTAAGCCTGTTGAATTTGCTTTATACATACACAAATACTGCGTTTGATGAAGTACACTGACCACTAGAACAACTTGTGCAGGAAAGTAAAAGCATGAGAGAACCTGCAACTAGTTGACTAGGTGAAATTAAAATCAAAGCTGTCACACACTTTGGTTTGCAGAGGTAAACCAAAATTGTAACATTACAAAGAGTACTACTCATTCCAGGTATAGCATACATCCTATAATATAGAAACTAAATTCATGGACAGAAGAAAGTAAATATGCTAATCGTGAGTTTTAACAGATAATGTGGCTAGTCATTAAATTTGACTCTAGAAGACAAATTAAGGGAAATTTGAGGAACGACAGAAACAGATCAGGTCTTCAAGAAAGACAAACTTTCTCGTTATACAAATTCTAGAAAGTAATTTCAGCCCATGGTACATAATACAGAGAACAGATACCAAACAATATAATGGACAGCATTTTCTACAATGGTTTTACAATAAATCTCTATTCTCTATTTATTATTGGATACCTTACCAAACACTTGATAAAGGGCATTACATGAAAGCATAACTGAAGAAAGAAGACATTATTGAAAAGTAGTTCCTGTAACTAGGCTTATTATTAAAGTAAGACAAGTAGGTAGATGTTCAATACCCCATCTCCAATTTAGACAGTACATACTGTGTGCTTACTTTCTGCAAAGGATCTTCTCTAGGCCTACAGCATTCTGTACTAATGAAGCTGTCTTAAGAGCTAGTCAGAAAACCTAGTGCTATACAGCTTAACACCTCTTTGAATATCCTGGACTAAAAAAAGAAATCTAGATATAACCCAGACAATGACAGATATAGAAAATTTTTTAATTTTCAATTTAAAGATTCATACAGAATGTAATCTGAGAGGAGAAATTTGCAGAGGAAAAAGATTGTAGTGCTCAAGGAATAGGTTCCAGCAGTTAAAAAAAGAAAGGTTTTCCTAACCATTACAGTTGACTTGATTCAGTGCCAACACAGAAGAAAACCAGCAGTGAAAGACTGCCATAAAGTGGTCAATTAAACTTCAAATCTATCTCATTTAAAAGTTCAGATCTCAGAAATTCCCTGGTGGTTCAGTGTTTAGGACTCCGAGCTTCTACTGCCCGCCAGGGTGGGAGAACTAAGATCCCGCAGGCCACATGGTGCGGCCAAAAAAATAAATAAATAAATAAAGTTCATATCTCTAATCCATCAAACTGTTAATTGTGATTATCTCCAGGGAACTGTTATTAAGTAACTTTCACTTTCTACTTTACGGTTTAATTGTTTGAATAAAAACAATACAGAAGCCTTTAAGAAAATGTTCTTTGGGCAAAAACAACAATATACACTTTTTTTTTCTTTCTTTTTTATTTTTTAAAGGGAAAAGAGTTCAGGTCTTTGGAAGGACTGAGAAATCTTCATTTTCAGAAAATGGCTTCCCAGTGCTGTGGCTGAGCATGACACAAATATCATGGGGAAGTTGTGATTATAAAATTTTAGTATCTTCTTTCTGAAGGTTTATGAGTTGCTGCCAAAAATAAAGGAAGTAAGTCTGGGCCCGAGAATCCTTAGGAAGCTGTGGGGCAGGTACAAGAGCTCAGGCCTGAAAAGGCGGCAGCCCTGCCTTCCCTTTCACCAGACCCTAAGCGGCCTGGGGCCCATGATCACGTTGCGGGAAACGTCCTGAAGCACCAGATCCCCTCAAGGCCTACCCCATCATCGGGCCAAGTTAGGAGGCTCAGTAGGGACCCATAAGGTCGAGGCCGGTGCTGGGGCCGCAGCAATCATCCAGGGACTTGGAGTCGAGACCGAGGCTGGCCTAGAGCTGGCCGGGTGTCGGGGTCAGGTGGGCCCTGTCTAGGCTCACCTGCCGCCGTGCTAGGAAGGTCTCCCAGAGATACACTGTCCAGGAGAAGAGCAACACGGCCCCGAAGATACGCTTCTCGGCCGACATCTCCCACATCGCGTCCAGCGACGCCCACATCCCCATGACCACCCCGTTCCGCCGGCTCCTTCAGCGAGCACTGGTGCCACACCGACACCCGTCCCCTCAGAGCATCCCCGCAGTGTCACAGCGATATCCGTCCCTCCCGAGAGCTCCTATACCGACACCCGTCCCATCCCACGCCCTCTGCTCAGCCCGCAGTGTTACACAGACACTCTTCCCCCGGCTGACGCTCCCTAGGGCCGCCTAGTGTCTGCAGGAACAGGATCAGCTCCGCCTTCCTCACTTCCGGCCCACAGTCCGAGTTCCGACCTCCGCCAGCCGTTGATCCCCTGAGTTGTGTTGCACCGACATTCTTTCCCCTCCCCTCCACGGCGTGTTCCTGCTGAGGGTCCGGCTTCCCTCCTGGGCCTGGCAGAGCCGCGGACTCTCCGCTTTCTAGCCTCCCGAGTGGCAATTTCTTCTCTTCGTTCCGGGGCTTGCCCTGGCTGGGCTGCAGCCTGCGCCGTTCTTTCCGCGGTCAGGACCACTGGTCTTCGGGCTAAGCGGGAACGGACAGAGTGGGCCGCCGCTCCGGCCCTGAGGTCGCTGGGAAGAACAGCAGAGGAGCCGGCTTCCCAGGCTCTAGAAATCATTCCTCTGAACTGGTGCTTCTCGGACTGTGGTGTGTTCATCCCTGGGATACCTTAAGACTGAAGTTAAGAGCGGGACTAGGCATTATAAGTGTGTTTTGGCCTATATTGGGCTGTTCTGAATTCAGGCATATTAGAAAGTGGGTAATGAGTTTTGTTTTTATTTTGAACCCCTCGTGCAGCTTGCAGGTCTTAGTTCCCCCACCAGGGATTGAACCCGGGGCCGCGGTAGTGAAAGCCCAGAGTCCTAACCACTGGACCGCCAGGGAAGTCCCGTAGGCAACATTTTTTGTTTACTGAAATGGCAGGCAGCATTTTTTTTTTTGTCCACAAAACCAAAGAATTGATTAATATTCTAACAAAACTACAAGTATTATCATACATTAATGTGAGTAATATTTCTCGGCACCGTATCTACTAAAACAAAAAAGAAATAAAATTGAAAGTGGACCCTGCTTATCTAACAGTAAGAAACAGTCATTCAGATACATGAATTAATTGGTGGAGAAGCCCCATCTATCTCACTGAGAGATGCATTTCCAGTAGAATTTTACCTTTTATGTTTATGTGTTATCGAATTTGTAATCGTGTCAAAAGAGCAGCTACATGTTAAAGGTAATTGTAAAATTACTCAGTTCAGAAGAATTCTTTCTAATATGTAGAGCCATACAATTACAGGAAAAAAATTTAAATTTTACTTTAATACATACATATTTTTATTGCAAAGATGTGATCTATAAAATGTTTTTCAAACATAAAAAGTGTTACATTTGGATAACATGGGGAAGTGGAACATAAATATAAGTTATAAAGGAACAGTGTAGAATTATCGAATGTTAAAGAGCTCATTCATGTACTTTTAAATGGGTGGTGGTTATTCAATTGTTACGTAGATTCTGTTGGACACACTATGAAGAAAGATTTAACAGTTTTATCTTATATTGTCATTATTTACAATTTGCCAGAATTTACATCCATTGCAACTATTTCAATTTATGATGAAAACTTTTAGATATCAACTTAAAAATATGAGGGGATAAACATTTTTTCAGAATGCTCACTTGGACTATCACTGCTATGTCCTCTTCAGTCTTGTCTTCTCCTGTCTGGGTCCACCCAGCCTGCTGCAGTTAGTCCAAATCCTCACAAAGCCCCTGCCACCCAAACTGTGTGGCTAAGGGCACAGGTTTAGAGTCATTGTTTACGTTCTAGTCACAGCTGCACCACATATTAACAGCGCAACCCCTCTGTGCATCACTTCCTCATCAGTAAAATGAGAATAATAGTATTTACCCCTCACACTGTGAGGATCAAATAAGAAAAATCATATAAAACTCTTAGTCATGTGTCTGGCTCTGAATAAGTGTCCAATAAGGATTAGCTACTAGCTCACCATACTTGGGAGAATTGCACCATAGTTGATCTGTCACCATGTGTCTGAGGAGATAAGGGATCAGGAAGCTGGTATGAGGTTTCTAAAAGTCAAAACTGGAATTCACTCATTTATTCAACAAATACTGTGTGTCTGCTAAGTACCAGACAGGGTTCTAGGTGCTGGGGATATAGCAGTGAACCAAAGCCCCTTCCTCTCCTGAAACTTAACATTCTTAGTGGGCTAGGGTGGATGAGGAGTTGACAGATAAGAAGCATATATGTAACAGTAAAAGCAGAGGAGGTGGTAAGTGCTATGAAGAAAAAGCAGGGAAAGAGGGATGTAGTGTGTTGGCAGGGGCGCTGTAAGATGGGCAAGGAAGAGCTCTCAGGTTGTTACTCAAAGACTGGGTCACCTCTTGGTGGGTATCGAGCCAAAACACACAACCAATGGGAATTCCCTGGCGGTCCAGTGGTTAGGACTCCATGCTTTCACTGCCGAGGGCCTGGGTTCAGTCCCTAGTCGGGGAACTAAGATATTGCAAGCCGCAAGGCACAGCCAAAAACAAAAACAAAAACAAAAGACACAACCTAGCCAAAGAGTGGGAGAAGGAAGGATTTACTACTTGCAGCAAGTAAGGAGAACACCAAGGATCTTTCCCAAAGCAGTGTCTCCCCGAACAGCAAAATTGGGGAAGTTTAAGCATATTCGTGAAGGAGCTTGAGCAGAGGAGAATTCAGCATAGAATTGGGGCAAAGGTTGCCAGAGCCCAAGCTCTAGTTGACTGAAGTCATGAGGATCAGAAAAGGTCAACATCATCATTCCTTTGGTTCCACCCAGTTTGGGATCTTTTCATGTAGTTACCATCCTTCACCAGGGTGGGGACTTAAGTTCCTGAAGAACAGCTCAAAGATATGTACCAGATTCTTACAGGAATCTGTTTTAGCACTGAACTATTGTTTCTTTTCTTTCTTTCTTTCTTTTTTTTTTTTTTACTGGTGTATAGTTGTTTTACAATGTTGTATTAGTTTCTACTGGACAGCAAAGTGGAGTTCCCTGTGCTATACAGCAGGTTCTCATTAATTATCTGTTTTATACATATTAGTGTATATACGTCAATCCCAATCTCCCAATTCATCCCACCTCTCTTTTCCCCCCTTGGTGTCCATACGTTTGTTCTCTACGTCTGTGTCTCTATTTCTGCCTTGCAAACCAGTTCATCTGTACCATTTTTCTAGATTCCACAAATATGTGTTAATATACGATATTTTGAACTATTGTTTCTTGACTGCTTTTCCTTTGTTCCTGCCTTCTTTTGTTCCCTTAAACTCATTAATTACTGAGACCTGTTCAAGGGCAAGCATTGTGGCCAGGCTTAGATCACAAAATGGCATAGGCCTAAAATGGCTTCTCTTATATCAAGAAAGCCATGCCTGGTTCTTTTTCTCTGGGGTCCCCTACCCTATCTGCTTACAAGATTAGCTGACATTTGAGTACAGACCAAAAGAAAGTAAGAGAAGAAGCCAAGGCGTGTGGGTCTGGGAGAAGTGTGCCATGCACAGTGAACAGCAAGAGCAAAGGCCCTGAGGTGTGACAATGCTTAGCATATTTGAGGAGTAGTAAGAGAGTGGGGAAAGAGTGAAAAAAAATAAGAAGGAGGGGTATGCAGATCATGCCGTAATGCAAAGTCTTTTAGTTAAGAACTTGACCTTTACTCAGAGGGAAATAATAAGCCATTGAAAGGTTTTGAACAGAGAAGTAAAATGATCTTTTCACCTACTCTGTAGAGAATAAATTGAAAGGGGACACAGATGGAAGCAGGGAGTCCAGTTAGGAGGCCAATTCATAAATCCAGGTGAGACATGCTGGTGGCTTGGACTAGGGTGGTAGGGGTGGAGGGAGAAGGGAATCATGGAAAGTAATAACTTGTTCCCCTTTGCAGAAAGATAGTGTTAATAGATGGGCTGGTCCGTGTGGAGACTGACATGGGAGCCTCAAAACAGGCTATTGTCAGGGTTTTGCCAAAGAAGAGGGTACGAATGCTCCTCCCTAGTGTGTGGCCACTGGTGTAAGGTAGTTCATCTACCCCATCTAACCTGAATGATAAAATGGCTCTCAAACCCTTTCCCTATTTTGCCTTGATTCTCTGTTTGCCAAGCATCCAAGATCTCTTAATTGATGCCTTGGACATAAGTGATCTGATCTCAAGAAAAGAATGACCCCCCACTAGGAATGAATACTTGGTATCAATCTCTTATGATTGTGGTGAGAATCATTTATCTTTTCTGGGGAACTGAGGGCCAGGAACAAGGTGACCCCAAAACCGTGTAACTCAGATTGGGACTTGCACCCACGGTCTTTTAACTGAGATCACACCTGGTCTCAGGACTTAATGAAGCTCAGGTTCTTGATGTCTCATCACAGAAAGAATTCAGTGAGAGACAAAGTGATAGGTAAGAAGTGGATTTATTTAGGGAGAAACACGCTCCACAGACAGTGTGGGCCATCTCAGAAGGTGAGAGTGGCCCCAGGGTATGGGGTTGTCAGTTGTTATAGGGGTGGGTGATTTCATAGGCTAAATGAGTGGGAGGAGTATTCCAGGTATTTTGGGGAAGGGGTGGGGATTTTCAGGAATTGGGCCACTGCCCACTTTTTTTTTTAATTTAATTTTATTTATTTTTTTATACAGCAGGTTCTTATTAGTCATCATTTTATACACATCAGTGTATACATGTCCATCCCAATCTCCCAATCATCACACCACCACCACGCACCCACACCACTTTCCCCCCTTGGTGTCCATACGTTTGTTCTCTACATCTGTGTCTCTATTTCTGCCCTGCAAACTGGTTCATCTGTACAATTTTTCTAGGTTCCACATATATGCGTTAATATACAATATTTGTTTTTCTCTTTCTGACTTACTTCACTCTGTATGACAATCTCTATATCCATCCACGTCTCAACAAATGACCCAATTTCGTTCCTTTTTATGGCTGAGTAATACTCCGTTGTATATATGTACCACATCTTTTTATCCATTCGTCTGTCGATGGGCATTTAGGTTGCTTCCATGACCTGGCTGTTGTAAATAGTGCTGCAATGAACATTGGGGTGCATGTGTTTTTGAATTATGGTTTTCTCTGCGAATATG
Organism: Phocoena phocoena; assembly: GCF_963924675.1. Lineage (NCBI taxonomy): Eukaryota > Metazoa > Chordata > Mammalia > Artiodactyla > Phocoenidae > Phocoena > Phocoena phocoena. The sequence continues at coordinate 32,574,463 of NC_089219.1, read as the reverse complement.
TCCAGTAGTGGGATTGCTGGGTCATATGGTAATTCTATTTTTAGTTTTTTAAGGAACCTCCATACTGTTCTCCATAGTGGCTGTATCGATTTACATTCTCACCAACAGTGCAAGAGGGTTCCCTTTTCTCCACACCCTCTCCAGCATTTGTTGTTTGTAGATTTTCTGATGATGCCCATTCTAACTGGTGTGAGGCGATACCTCATTGTAGTTTTTTTTTAAATTTTATTTATTTATTTTTATTTTTGGCTGCGTTGGGTCTTCGTTGCTGCATGCGGGCTTTCTCTGGTTGTGGTGAGCAGGGGCTACTCTTTGTTGAGGTGTGCGGGCTTCTCATTGCGGTGGCTTCTCTTGTTGTGGAGCACTTTTTGACCTTTATGGTCGGCCTTGGAACGGTCATGGTGCCTCTGGCTGTGTCATTTAGCACGCTGTATTACAATTAGTGTATACTGAGGCTCAAGGTCTAGTGGAAGTCGACTTGTCCGCCATCTTGGACCTATTTGTTTCTAATCAGTTTATGTTGTGTCCCCGGGCTATGTCATTCTTTTAAAGGTTGTGCCGTGCCCCCTTCCCTACTGTTTCAACCCCATCAGTTTCTTTTGCATCTAGCTCATTCTATCCTCTGTCTCCCACACAGACTACCAAATCTATGTTACTCCCCTGTTTAAAAACCTTCACTGGGCCATTCCCAACAGTATGGCATGAACTTTAAGGCCCTTCATTACCTGACATCACTCTACTCTTCTAGACCTTCTTCTGACACTTTCCTTTGATATACCCCAGAGTGGTAACCAAGACAAAAAGACTGGAACTGTGCACGAAGGCAACTGAAATTTAGCACAAAAAATTGAGACACTGACTTTAAAAGATTGCGTGGCACTCCTTCAGCAGCACAGTTCAAAACCTTCCCACCTACACCGTCAGATAATGCACATTGTTGATAACTCCCATCTGTTCTGTTCACATCAGAAATTAAAGCTGATCTGAGGATGAGGTTAGTGTGTCCTTCCCTGAAGCCAAAATCCTTCATTGTCGCTCTGGAAATAGGCAGTTCTCAGTCACCCTGAAACTCTCCTTGCCCTCCAAGTAAGCCATCCTCTCTCTCACATGGCTCTGTGGTAAGCCCACCAGCAGGAATACTTTCCATTTCAGTGTCTGCCTGTGTAACCCCTTATGGGACAACTCAAGTGTCACCTCCTCTGCCAAGGCTTTCCTGGCCACGCCCTGTATTCACCAGCCTGTTCTTGCACTACACAGTGAAGTCTCACCTTTATTCAGGAGTTGCATTCTAACTCCCATGCACTGGACAAAAATTATGACCAGAATTACCTGCAGAAATCCCTTAGGAAGATGTCACTTGTCATGCCAAAACCTTGGTTCTCTGTACACCGACGCCAAACAGAAATACAGCGACAGAGTTATGGAGGAGAAAGAAAGAGTGGCTTTATTTCTTTGCCAGGCAGAGAGGGAACACCGCAGGCTAGTGCCTCGAGAACTGTGCCCCCCCTCGTCCGGGGTAGTGGTCAGAGGTATGTGATAAGGATCTAGGCAGCGACAGTCTTGCATTCTTCTTTCTTCAGCAAAGTTGCAAAAGGGTGGGACTGCTGACAGGATTAGGGTGTGTGGAGGGTCTCTGGTGGTCTCCTAATCTTGATGAGCTTCTCTGGTCCCTTTAATCCTGCCTCAGGTGGTTTCCTGGCTGCTCCTCCCTAGATGAGCAACTGTTCAGATCTGCCCTTTGGCACTCAGGGAAGGTCATGGAGGCTGGAGTCTTGCCTACAAGAAATGGGGGACAAAAACCCCTCCATGCCCGGGAACCCCACAGGGCCCTGCTTGGCATCACTTGGGAGACTTATGTGTTGTCTCCTGTGGAACAAGGCAGCCAGTTTTCCTCCAGCATGGCAACAAACCACTGTTTATAAAGTATTTCATTTAGGTGTCAGATGGTTACAAAGTGTTTCAATGACTGTAATCACATTTACTGTGGCAAAATGCGCACACGATAAGGCTTGTAGAATCTGAGACCCACTGAGACAACCATCTACCACCATCTCCCCAGTACGCCATCTTTCTCAGCAGGGGACACACTCATTGAGTGGAATGGCAGGTAGGTGCCTCCTTCCCTTCTTCCCTCCCTGCTAAGCTAGGATTCACACGAGGAGAATTCACCTAAGCTAAGATATGACCCTTGTTCTGTATTATGTTTTTTTTTTTTTTTTTGGCTGCACGGCTGCGGGATCTTAGTTCCCTGACCAGGGATTGAACCCACGACCTCGGCAGTGAAAGCGCGGGGTCCTAACCACTGGACCGCCAGGGAATTCCCTGTATTATTTTTATAATCCCTTGTTCTGAAATGACCTGTCCAACCAACCAAACTGAGTGCTCCAGAAGCACTCAGAACAGATTCCCAAGGATGATCACAATGCTTTCTTAGCACAGAATAAGAATTAGTAAAAGTTGGATAAAATCAAACAATCTCCTTTATGTCCAGCCCCACCCTTGCCCACCTCTGAATAATTAATGCAGGGAGACTCCAGGCCACGTATTTATCTTTAGGCCAAAAACCAGCACAAGAGCCAGCCTCCCTCTTTATAGGACAGTCCACAGCATCACCCTTAACAGCACTTTCTTGCTGTTTTTATTATATCGAATCCAACCTCTTCAGCATGGAGCTCAAGGCCACATCCCTGACCACTCTCCCTTCTTTTCCCACTCCCATGATTCCTTTTCTATATGGCTGCTTAGGGTCTCCAGCCTGCCAAGTGGGCACCACAATCTCAGACATTTTTAACCACCACGATCCCCCACGTAACCCCACCACACACACAAGTGGAAGCTGGGCCCTGCTGAATAGAGAGCCAGTCCTGGCTGGGTAATTTCAATATAGTTCTCTGTCTTTATTGATACACCACTGCACACATGAGGGAAACAGTGCTTTTCTAGAAAAGATTGGAGTCCATCACATTTCAGATGTGGATGTAAACCCTGATGTAAGTAAGGGACTCTGGCAGTCAGAGCAGCTGCAGTTGCGCTCAGAGGAGCAATCCCTCTTTGTGGCAGGTTTTTGGGAAATGATCATCCCTTCCAGGTCCTTCATTTTGTTTTCCACTGTCTGAAGCTTTTCTAGAATTTTCTCTTGCAGACCCAAAGATAGGAAGATATTATTGTCTTGAAATGGGAGACCATTCCCTTCTGGGTTGACCAGCAAAGCCTGAAAAAAATCTGAGCCTTTCTTGTAAAGTTTGTAGAGTATGATTGCAAACAACAATATTTTCTAAAATAAAACAACAGAAGTTGAACGTTACTTGTTTATAAATGTGAAATGCCACAGTTTACTGTAGATGCAAAAACAAAAGATGACTCTAGAAGTAATAATAATCCCTCATTCCTATGCCAAGCCTTCTGTCTAACAAAACATCTTCACACCTATTTTGTCTTTTGATCTTTATCACAAAATGGAGTGGTAGGCAGGTCAGGGATTATTGTAATTAATATAATTTTAAAAATAATAGTAGATACTGTTTGCTGAAAGTCTGCCTCATGCAAGGCTCTGTGCTAGGAGTTTCCTTCCCTACGCAGGACCTATTTATGTAGAAAAAAACAGAGCTGGATAACCATTTAGATGCCTTGCAGTTTGGACTCTGTCATTGTCCAAGGTCATATATTTGGAAATGGTAGAGCCAGGACTGGAATCCAGGAATTCTGATTTCCATGTATATTCTCTTAGGACACAGTGGTCTGAAACACTGGATTTCCTGGTCATAGAAAAAAAATTTTTTTAATGTGCTAGGACAGAGTCCTGGTGGGAAAATAAAAAAAATCATCTTTTTTCCTTATAATAACTAGCACTGCTTACTGAGTACTACTGTGTGCTAAGCTTTATACATACAAGATCTCCTTTAATCCTCACCAAAACCCTGAGGGAGGCACTGTTAGCAAACCGATTTCACAGATAAGGAAACTGGGGTTTACAGGCTAAGTGACTGCTCTCACATCACACAGCAAGTGATAGAATGAAGAAGCCCCCGTAGTCTGACTCCAGAGCTTATTAACCACTCTGTTATACTACCTCTTTTTCTTGGCTGAGGTGTCTGGAGGGCTGCAAAATTCATCTTTCTGATTGAATTAAACAATAACCAAACAAGAGCAGAACCCAGAAGTACAGATAAGAGTTTGGTGTTTTGCCTTCTATTCTTCTATATTCTAACTGAAATACATGTATATGAATATGTAGACACACAAGTCCCTGTTGGGGATTTAGGTCAGTTGGACTATATTAAATGAGATTTTTGGAGAAGAATTTAATTTAGAATCCTAAAAATTGGGTTCAAATCTCAGCTTTTACAATCTATGTCACCTTGGGTCAGTGATAACCAAGTTCGCTCACCTACAAAATGGAGATAATAATCCCTGCCCTGCCTACCATGCAAGGTTTTGAGAGATTAAGAGAATGCACGTGACTGATTTCTCAACAGTAGTGACATGAAAATAAGTGAGCGCTACAAAATAATCCAGTAATAACTTATCTCAGCATTTACCAAGTAAACCAGTCACCCTTTAACAAAGCCCTCTTTAAGTCCCGTCTCCTTAACTTTAGGCTGAACCTCAGTGCACCTCAGTTTCCTAGTTCGTCATATGAAAATAACCTCTATTTCATGGAACTGTTGGGATTCTCAAAGCATTTTAACTATATTGTCAATATAGCTATAATTGGTAATTAAACAGAGGTATGTTTGTAAAATCCTAAATGTTTTTCATAATCCCAGCCAATTGTACTCCTATTCCCCAAAAGAGCCCCTGTATATTCATTGTGATGACTAAATAAATATACACGCTTCCTCATCAGTTACAGAGCAAAGGCACAGTAAGAACAGAAAGGCGAAACCCAAGATCCCAGTTATACTTGCAGTGCTATTCTATAAGAGGTACTCCACACGGTGTCTGGCACACGGTTAGACACTCAAAGATGAATACAAATATATGATCAAATAAATTTGGAGGTAAGGCTGCCTTCTCAGATTATGAACTTCTTTAATGTGTTTTATCTTAAGACAAGCCAAAGATCATTGTGAGAAAGACCATTTTTATGCCAAAAACCTAACCGGTGGAAGTTTTTAAGGATAACGTACTTTCAACCAACTTCAGAGACAAAGGTTCACTCTGGTTTATATGCATGGTCTTAAAACTGGGTGGCAGCAATATGGGAGGGAACTGACCAAATTTCAATGTAAAACTATTTAAATTTCTCTGTAACGAAAGAGTATAACCTGAATTGACTGAACACTTCGTTTCCATAAGGCATATACTCCTATTCCCAACAAAATCAAAAAGGAAATCCCCAGGATCACTTGCAGAGCCGGAACAAGATTATCTAGTAGCCCCAAACTTGCTTGCTGAGGCACCCTAGTCTCTCCCAGAAAAGTTGCTTGTAGATAATTCCATATCGAGCTCAGAGAGATGATGTCCCAGATAGAAGACAAAGGTGACATTTTAATATAACAGCAGCTCCAGGAACTGCATGTGCAGAGGCTTTAGGAACCTAGATACGAGTTAGGAAGAGTTGTCTGGGAGTCCGGTTCTGAAGCCATTGTGAGCTGTGCTTTGTGATATCACGGTTCTGAAGCTCAGCTTGTTTCCCACTCACCCACTGAACCTTCTCACTCAAAACCAAGCAGACAGTCGTCTGAATTTTCAGTTCAGTCATAGCACTCTCTCTAATCTTCGGCAAGTCCTAGCTCTAACACAGCACTGTCCGACAGAACTTTCTGCAATGGTGGAAATGTTCTATATTTGCTCTGTCCAACGTGGAAGACACTAGTCACTTGAAATGTGGACAGTGTGGCGGAGGAACTGAATTTTACATTTTATTAAATGTAAATGTAAGTAGCCACGTGTGGCTAGTGGCTACCCTCTTAAACAGTGTATAGAACATTTCCAACAATCCATGGGATGGAGAGCAATTATTTTCACATTTCAACTGAGAAAACTGAGGTTAAGTGGAGAGAGAAGAGACAGGATTTAAAAAGGGCTTTCCTAAAGAGCGAATAGTTTACTTGGTAAATGTGGAGGGAGGTTCTTACTGGATCATTTTGTAGCATTTCCTTTTTCATATGTCACTACTGCTTAGAAATCGTGATCTTTGGAAAAGCTTTTGACATATTTGAGCCTCATTTTGCTCATCTGTTTACATCTCCTTCATAAGATTTATACTAGGAACAAATGGTATAATTTCCTAAGCACTTTGTAAACAGTAGCATGCTGTACCATAACCTATATGCCATGTTATCAAATCCATTATTTACTGACTAGTACCTATCTACTCAACAAGGAGGTATGAAAGTATAAAATATAAGGTCTGTTCCCAAAAATCTTACATGAAAAAAAGGTAGTTCACACACAAGCGTATAATATAAATTGTGAGATCATTTACCAAGACGGCAAGAATCCAAAAGAGGGTTTGCATCAAGAGGAGGGGGGGGGGCATGGTAAGTAAGGAGAGAAAGGGTCAGTTATGACAACTTTTAGAAAAATATTGTCTGATGCTATTCTGATTTGTTCATCTGGTTGACTGAAAGAAAGAAGATGAATAGGGAAGCCTGATGGAGAAAGAATAACTGTTTTGTTCTTGCAGGAATCAGAGGTATGGCAAGTTGCTTGACGTGTCAGGGACACATCCAGGAAGCGGAGTCTAGAATGTTGTTGGATATATAGTACCATGTCAGGGCGAAATGACCTACTGATTTAGGAGCGGCTGCTAATGATGTTAAACCCATAGTCTGCTAGTGACTGACCACAACCAGAATCTTTTCTAGAAAGGAATACAAATTACTCAGATAAGACTTGGGATTTTACTATAACAAGTTAAACATATGTCAGAACCCATTAAAGAATGATAACCAAAAACTTTTAGGAGAAAAATATGGTTGTGACAACCGAATCATTACCCAAGACTTCCTATACTAGATGAGATCCCCCTGTTACATGGCACCTTAGACTTTACTTTCAAAGCACTTGACACGATTAAGGTTATTTGTGCAATTTTGGGTTTAATATATCTTCCCTGACTATTGTAAACTCAAGGAAGACAAGGACAAAGTCCATTTTATTGACTACTGTATCCCTAGTGCTTGGTACTTAGCAGGCATTCGAATATTTTTAAGTAAATACAGAGTCCCCTAGAAGAATTCCAGGTATCTTTATAGCCCAAACTGGTCAATCATCAAGTGCCTATTACCACATTTGTGTACTCGTTTCTATAGAAGCTTTATAGGGTAGCTGTTAAGAGGATAGGCCTTCGGGAGTATAATGGATCTGGGTTCAAATTCTGGCTGTACTATTCACTAACTTTGTTACCTTGGGCAGGTTACTTAACTTGAGGCTCAATATCTTCATTGGTAAAGTGAGAGTAATTCCTACCTTGTAGGGCTACTGTAATGAGAATTTGATAATTTGTGTAAAAGAGAGCAACTATTATTTACAGTGATGTTTATGACCAAATGCAAGGTATTGTGGATCTCAATAGTATAATGTCCCTCAAAGAGAATCTAGTCTGAAAACCCATTTATTGTTTGACTCGCCTCTCGGCCGCCAGAACACCTCCAATGATGCATTTATCACCATGCGAGGTATCTCAGCCCACCTTTAGTGTCATCCATCCATCCATCCATCCCTCAGTCACTTCCACTTTGTGCCCTATTAGGACTTCTTGACTTACACTGCAACTTATGATTTATGCAGTGCCTACTTTCAAAGCTTCACTAGGTTCTTCATTGTCCTTCAAACAAAATCCAAAATCCAGACCATAGTGACAGGCACTAAAATACCTGGCTCCTGCTGACCTATCCAATCTTCTCTCCTACCCCTTTCCCTTTTATTCTCTTAACTCTATAGCTCTACTAGATTTGTCAATGTCACTAACACACCAAGCTGTTGTACCACAAAGCCTTGGCACATAATTGGATTATCCTAACTCCTATTATTTCTTCAGGTTTAAACATTGCTTCCTTTAAGGAAGATTTTCCTGTCCTCTTTTTTGGTTCCCTCAGTCAGGGCATCTTTTGTAGCACTTTTACTTAACTAATTTTTTGTAGTGTTTTGTTTAATGTCTGTCTTCCTGACTAGACTCTAATCTCCAGGATGCAGGAAATGTACCCTGTCATGTTCAACATTCTCCCCAGAAGCTGGCAGAAGGTGTGTGCTTAGTAAATATCTGGCTATAGCTTTCCTATGCCTCTTGGCTTCTCTTTTCCAGGCTAAACCTGCCAAATACAGGTTGACAGGTTTTTAAATCTCCTGACTATCCCAGTTACTTCCTCAGAGAGGTTCAGGCCTCCAAATGCAGGCCGTCACAGGCTATATTTCTGCAAGTGTAGACAAAGCAGGCCTGCTAGCACAGTGGGCCACTCTTTGCAGACTCAGCTGTACATAATAGGAGGTCGTGTCCCGAATCAGGAGTAGAAAGCCGCGAGGCCTCACAGTCTACCATGGGGGTGAAGAGGGGACACCAAGCAACTTGTCTGATTTTCAGAAGTTTCTTTCCGGAAGAAAAACTGACTTTTCCATAAGTCACACGATATTCACAGAAACAGTAGTTTCTCCTTTCCACCTCTTTCTCAAATGAGTAACTGTCAACACCGGACATATGACTGGAGTTGGATCTGCATGACCTGGCTTTTTACCTGTGCTTCAAGCTTTATTTCCCACTGCTCACTTTCACAAAAATTACAGCTTAATTACAGAACTGTGGTATTTGTGGTACTTTAAATACCACCTGCCACTTTCCATCTTTCTTCCTTCACAGTAAGTTCCCCTCCCTGACATTTTTCCAGTCAGATGAGATTGGAAACTGGGCTCCACCTCTTCCCAGCTTTATCAGCTAGGCAAGACACTTCATCCCTCTCCTAAGTTTTTATCTGTCAAATAAGAATACTAACAGTACTGACTTCATGGAGTTATGAAAATTCAACAAGGTAATTTTATGTAAAGTGCTAAAAAAAAAAGTGTAATTATCCTGCATTCTCACAGCACTTCCCACTTCGTATTCTGGGCCACTGCTTCTAGAACTTTTCTGTGCCTGTAAGTCATCTGGAGACCTTACTGAAATGCAGATTTTGGACCAGGAGGTCTGGACTTGACATTCTACATTTGAACAAGCTCCTAGGTGATGCCCATGCTGCTGATCCATGACCACACTGTGATTAAAATGTTTAAGCTATGTCAGCTCTCACATTAAAGCTCCATGATAGCAGATCCTGTAACAAATCTGCTTTGTTATTTTTATCTCCCAAAACATCTGGAATTATCTTTAAATATTTGGCTAATGACTAACTCTGTTGTTCTCCAGTGACTGTCCTTCACAGTGCAGGTCAAAAGTAGGTAAGCTGGGACAGGCTTCCCTGGTGGTGCAGTGGTTGAGAATCTGCCTGCTAATGCAGGGGACACGGGTTCGAGCCCTGGTCTGGGAGGATCCCACATGCCGTGGAGCAACTAGGCCTGTGAGCCACAACTACTGAGCCTGCGCGTCTGGAGCCTGTGCTCCGCAACGAGAGGCTGCGATAGTGAGATGAGAGGCCCACGCACCGCGATGAAGAGTGGCCCCCGCTTGCTACAACGAGAGAAAGCCCTTGCACAGAAACGAAGACCCAACACAGCAAAAATAAATAAATTAATAAACTCCTACCCCCAACATCTTCTTTAAAAAAAAAAAAAAAAGTAGGTAACCTGGGACCGAGGGGATAGGTTAGGGATGAAATCCCTAGGAAGGCTAATCACTAATGATTCGCTCTCTTTCACACATGTGCTCATGAACATGGGGAAACATGGAAGCAAGAGAATTCTCGGTAAAATTCAAGAATCAAAGTGTCTGGCATTCTCGACTTCCACCTATCATTTTAGGGGGCACAAACTCAGTGCTTCCAGGTCTGTGTCAGGGGTTGGGGCCAAACTCCAAAGAGACATCAAGTAAAAATGACAGTACTAAAAACTTCAAAAATAACCCTCTGATCTTCTGTATTATCATATAATCACACATGCTGGTTTTTAACAGAACATTGTCTTCAATAAAGATCAAACGAAGCAAGCCGCTACAACTGGAACAGAAAATGATCTTAGGGTCATCTTAAAGCAAACCTTCAATTGGGTTCTGAAAACCAGGGTTTGGTTCCACTGCAAATGGACTCACTTGGTCCTTCCAGGAGGTAGGAGTTAGAGGTGGTTGAATGGATATAGTTGAGTGTATTTTATTTTGGCTGAACTGGGTGGCATGTGGGATCTTAGTTCCCTGACCAGGGATTGAAACTGCCCCCTGCAGTGGGAGTGCAGAGCCCTACCCACTGGACGACCAGGGAATTCCCCTTTATTTTTATTTATTTATTTTAAAATTTTATTTTTGGCTGCGTTGAGTCTTCATCGCTGCGTGCAGGCTTTCTGTAGCTGCAGCGAGCCGAGGCTACTCTTCGTTGCGGTGCACGGGCTTCTCGTTGCGGAGCACGGGCTCCAGGTATGCAGGCTTCAGTAGTTGTGGTGCACGGGCTCCGTAGTTGTGGCTCGCAGGCTCTAGGGTGCAGGCTCTGTAGTTGTGGCTTACTGGCTTAGTTGCTCCGCGGCGTGTGGGATCTTCCTGGACCAGGGCTCGAACCCATGTCCCCTGAACTGGCAGGCGGATTCTTAGCCATTGTGCCACCAGGGAAGCCCTCCCCTTTATTTTTAAATTTTTTACAATTTTTTTTTTTGGCTGGATATAGTTGAGTCTTAAATAAATTAGCAGCTTTCTCTTGGTCTGATGTAAAAATCTCTAGTATTAGGAATTTTTTAAATGAGGCCACTGGTTATTTCTCATGCTCAGATCACAGATAAGGACCTTTCAAAATCATCACCTACACCGCCTCACTTCGTAAGTGAGGAAACTGAAGCCCACAGAAGAAATCAGCCAAAGATCCCAAAGGAGTCAGGAGTGACCTCAACCTCTCAGATGTTCTACTGTCACTTTTTCTTTCAACAGAATCTTGTTTGAGAATCCTGTTACCTACTACGACCTGAGCCAAGGAATGACTTGGGCTTGGGGGGTGCTTCAGACTCTTAGGGTGAGGAGGTGGCAGAATGAAATCCCTGAAGAGCTGATAAAACAAGGTTTAAGGGTTAGAGAAAAGATCTTAAAATCTTAACCAGAGGCATAAGAAAGGGATATTAGGAGTATGAGTCGTTCCATTGCTAGCTAATGAAAGTGGCTGCAAACTTTAAAAGGAACAGAGAATAAAGCTGCTGTATTTATAAGAATACATTCCATCCTCTTCCCCCAAATCCATTTCTTCCTTTTGTAGTCCCACCTCAATTGGTTGTATCACTACTGAACCTTAAGTTTTCCTCAAAACGTTTTCTTCACCCTCCAACATCCAATAATCCTCTTGAATTTTTCAATTTCGTCTACTCATCCCTCTGCTGCAGTTGTCAGTACAGACTCTCACCAAGTTTGCCTCAATTACTTCAACAGTCTTAATATCTACTGTTTCAATTCTCAGCCCCTGAAATCACACTCATTTCAAGTTATCTATAGATTATTAACATGAATGTTTTGTTTAAAATTCTTCAAAGGCTCTCAGCTGCCTATGGACTCAAGTCAAAGTCCTTAGTGTTCATGGTTTGGTTCCTGCCTATCTCTACAATAATCTCATCCGCTCCAGTGCTCCCCTTTTACTGACAGCCTATCAAATTATTTGTAGTTGCCTGGAAACATGACTTTACATCTCTGAATTTGCTGTGCCCTTCACATTATGTTCGGCATACGCTCTCCTTTCTACCTGGACAACTCCTGGACATCCTCTTCTGGCAGCTATCTTGACTCCCAGAGTTAATTATTCTGTCTCGGAATTTTCTTTCCACAAAAATTTTAAGACAATAGTCATTCAAAAGGAAGCTTCATCTGAATGGTTTGGTTAATAAGAAACAAAAAACTACTGGGGTAAAATATAAGTGCACATTCCAGAAAATATAAGTGCAATTCCAATTTATGTGTGGCATGAAAACTCATTATGACTAAACAAAAAATGGGTGAAAAATTGTAATTTATTGAAACTCAACTCAAAAAATATAAGATGCTGTAGTGTACAATATATTACACAGAGCACCCTCAGGTGCACATTCAAGTCAAGTAAGAACATATCCCTTTCCCTAGCCCTCCCACCCTGGGATCTTAGTATTTGTTCCATATACAATCATGCACACTTAATTTGAAAAAGGAAGCCCCAATATATTTTGATGTATTAATTAGCACCAAACAAGAATACAGTTCCATTTTTTTTTAATAAACAAACAAAAAAAAACCAATCAATAAACCAACTGGAGAGCTAATGGACTCAGCCAATACTGCTGACATAGATATTATACATTCATGTAAATACACAGCCTATTCTACCCTAAACAATGGTGTGGCTGGTTCTCAGCCTTTGTTCGAGTTGGCAATTGTCCCCATGTTGCAGTGTTGGAGCCAGTCTGTTTCTAAAACAAAATTGCTATTTAGGAACTTCCTACACAAAGCTCATCTGTCTTTTTTGTTGGAAACAACTCTAAAATTGGTGTGGAAAACTTAGATCTTTCAAGGACAACCACTGGCCGAAGATAATGAAGCTGTTTTAAGGCGAGTTCTCCACAGTCTGTTAATGCTTTGTCCAATACGACCCTCAGGTTTTCCAAGGGAGGAACTGTTGTCGTCTCAGCTACTATTAAAGGTGGGATTGCAGTCAGGTTCTCGTGAATTGCAGAGTCACTGGAAGAATGAGGTATGTCAACTTCAGGGTCATTGTCATTCACCATATTATTTGCCATAACACTCCCTGTTAAGTCATTACTGGGTTGTGAAGAATTACTTAATGGTAAGTGCTCTGAAGGCTCCCAGTCATCAAAATCATCTTCTTTCTCTTCACTCTCCTGAATAAATTTCAGAAATGAAGATTCAAATCCCATGGGTTTGTAAGTCTTCAAATCAAATGACCTGGGATGTGGATGCTTCCTAAAATTCTCTTTTGGGACATGGGTTGAATTTTTTACAGTGTTTTCTTGCCCTGAACTTTGCTGCCCGGTTTCTGAGTCTTTGATCCTTGGTAAAGGCAGCTGGAAACTTGTGAAATAAGTCCCACTTTCAGTCCCATCAGGATTAGGTATGGAATTTTCTATTTTACAAGGAGGAGGCTGAACTGTGTTACACTGTTCCAAAGAAGTGGTTTCTGAACTATGGTTACATTTCAAAGTTCCTCTGTAGAGCAGAGTATCTGCATCAAAAACCGAGTTGCTTTCTGTACATCCTTTCTGACCTCCATCCCTTTCACCTGGATAAAGGGAATCGGCGGTCTGGACAGGTATGCTACTGTCACCTGGGGAATGGCTGTGCTTTGTGAGCTCTGATTCACAGCTTCTATCTTCTTCTTTCTTTATACAGGGCTCTGCTTCAGAAGGGGGCTCCTCCTTAATTTTGGTACCGTACTTAACACAAACGACAAGATTTTCCATCTGTTGCTCTAAATAGGCACTACTCATCTGATGGGTACGTTTGTAATGCCTCACTATGCTGCTCTCCAACTTCACCACAGATAAGCATCCCTGAACCATGCAAGGGTACTGCGTGTGCTCAGAATGCTCCACACACATATGGAGGGCTTCAGCTCTTGTTTTAAAACTAATCGGAGCTTTCTTTTCTTTGATTAAGCCACATTTTTTAGCCTTAGCATTAAACGATCTCCTGGTAGTCTGATGTTCATGCCCCTGAGGGTGAGTTTTTTGACACACCTTTTCACTCCTTAGTAGCCTTTCATTTGCCACTTTCTGGCTTCTAAACAGATCATCATAATAGTCCTTATGTCGATAATATACATGTTGAGAATAATTACTGCGATGGGTGAAAATCTGGCCACAGCCATTAAGATCACAATGAATTTCATAATCTGAGTGTATTTCTCCTTCAATATTATGCTGTTCCATCAAGTGGTGCTTCAACTTGCTGAATGTATAAAAAACAGCAGGGCACTGAGGCTGGTTACAGGAAAACCTGGCCGCTGACTCTGCTTCAGAAAGCACTTTCGGCTCTTCAATGTGGTCTAGGTTATGAGAGTCACTACAGTGCTTAGCAAGAGCTTTAGAACACAGGAAACGCTTGTTACATTCCTTATATTTGCAAGCAAATATCTTTTTGCATTTGACAAGTTCCCTTTTGGTTCTCGCTTTGTCTTTCTCTAAACATAACTGTTCTTTGTTGTATTGATGTACAGTCCTGTAATGGCGAATCAAGCCTTTTAGATTGGTGAATGAGGAGTTGCAAGTTTTATGGATACAATGGAATGGTTTGTGGTATTTATTCAAAATATAGCAGAGATTTCCTTTAGCAACAGTTCTCCTGCTACCTCTCCCCTCTCTTCCTTCTCCTTCTTCTCTGTGGCTACCTATTGGTGATGATATATCAGATGTTTTACTTTCTGTTTCTTCGCAGGATGACTCCAAATCTGTTTCTGAACTGCATTCATCCTTTTTAGAATGACAGTGTGGCTTCTCAGAGTTACTGTTGGGATCACCTCCAAGTTCCACGGAACAATCACCTTTCAACCTGTCTACTGAGCATGGGCCTTCATGATCACATTTTTCATTATCTAATAGTTTCTGAGTTACTCTGTCACTGCCAATTTGATGTTTATTTTTATAATGAATCCTAAGGTGTGTTTTTCTCGTAAATGACCTTTGGCAGATATGACACTGGAACGGGGAATACCGATGTTGAAACATGGTTAGCTGAAGGACTTTTTCTTTTGAGTAATTATGTTTTTTAAGATAATGCATTAACAAAGCCTCTCTGGTCACAAATTCATATTTGCATCCTTGAAGCTCACAGAAAAAAGGCTTGGCTGCCAGCTGTGCCAGGTACTGACTTGGCATATTTTCATCTTGATTCTGAAAATTAAGGTCTGAGATTGTAGGTGACACCGCTTGAAGAGACTTAGCACCACTGGATGGGTACCCCTGCAATGACCCTGAGAAAGATCCATGTGTTATTGAGTTTTTCAAGCTTAAATGCTTCAAGCGTAACAGAAGTTCCAACATGGTATCCTCTGTACATGGCCTTTTAGAAGCACAAATGGTGGCTTCTGAGGAATAACCCTGATGTTCTCGTTTACATTTAGTATGAATATTGTGATCTAGACCTTCATCTGGGGAGTCACTGTTTGTATCTGAGCTAGGTTTAGGTTCTGTATCAAACTTTTCAGTTGTTGGATTATGTTCATTACCCAAACAGGGAAAGAGATCTTTTGTCTTTACCTTTTTGGGTTTGAAATGGTATGGATGAACCTTCCTTAGATGCTTCTGCATGCCTCTTGCGTTTTTGTACGTGGAACCACAGCCATCAAAACCACAGGTAAACTTAGTCCCATCAAAACAAACTGCCACATTGGAACATTTTTCTTTTAAACCGGAGGGCACAAAGACTTTCTCGTGAGACAATAATATATCTTGCATGGTTTCAGAGTGATCCAGTGTGTCAATTAACTCTTCATTCATGGAAGCTGAAGAGCTATGACTTAACTGATCACTAGAATTACTGTCACTGTTTTCTTTCAGATTTTCTGCAGTTTCTATTTGAGAACTAGCTGATCCTGCACAGAAAAGAAGATCCTCTGGTAAATGTGATTTATCAGTTTGGTCAAGTAGGTGGGGCTGATCAATACAATCTTGCTTGTCACCTGCTGCAGGCTCAAGTTTCACTGATTTCTTCACATCGCCATTTGAACTTTCGACATTATGCATAGAGAGGTGATTCTGGTATTCAATTTTGGAATAATAGAACTTTTTACAGCCAACGAAGTTGCATGTGTAAGATGCATCCCTAAAGTGTTGTGCTTCATGGTGGTAAAGCTGTCCCAAGTCACTGAAAACAATATTACAGCCATTTAATTCACATTTATAACGCAGATCATCATGCTTTTGTTTATGGTTAAGCAGTTCATTCACTGATCCAAACCTAGCATAGCAATCTATAGACACACACATATAAGGCTGAGGACCACAGTGCACTTGCTCATGCTCCCGCAGGTGAAAAGCAGACATGAAATGTCGTCGACAGTAAGTACACTTCTCTCTTCTATTTTTCATATCTAAGTAGTGCTTGGCATTTTCATCATTATTTTGGTGTTCAGCTTTAAGATGCACACTTAAGTATTTAAACTGCTTAAACACACGGGAACAGTCTGTGCCAGGACATGGGTACAAATCTCTGTCTTGCAGGTGGCAATCTTCTAATTTGCTGAATGTGACATACTCATGTGACTCTCCTTTGGCTTGTTCATTCAATGACTGACCTTGCTCTAGCGTTGCAGAAGGGCTCTTGGGACAAACTCCCTTCTGAGAGCCTTTCAACAGTAACTTCTTTCTAGAGCGGTCCCTTCTGCTTGGTGGCATTTTAACATGTTCCATCACATGAGGAACAAATATTTCTTTTCTCTTGAATTTTTTAATACAAACCGGACAGGTGTAAATTCCATCTTCCATATGCATCTTAGAATGATGAAGAATCCTGGCCTCTATACATTCCCGCTTACATAACAAACAGAAAAATTTATACTGAAGCCATCTCTGGTATCTTTCAGAAGAACCAATGGGTTTTTTGTCTCTTTTCTCCTTTTGGTGATCTGTCAGATCTCTTCTTCTATATTGTTTATCTTCTTTACTTTCCTCATAATCACTAAGAAATGACTCTAAAACATCTGTGTCATTAATAGACAGTTCATAGCCACTTAGGTCATCATCAGAATCTGAGGCTTCTTGTCCCAAAAGTTGGTGGCAGTGTCGTTTTAAAGTTTTCCAGTCCCAAAATTCAGGATCAAAAGGCCAGTGGGCTTTTAAAGCTAGTAAAAGCTCACATCGGAGAGAATTCGGAACTGGTGCATTTTCTTCATCAAATTTTTGATCTGGTTGAGAATACAGTTCTTCCAACATATTAAATCCATCCAAACTGGGTTCAATTAAGAATTCTGTAAGCTGACAGGCTCGTCTAACTTCTAAGTCTTCTGGTAAAAGACAAGCAATTGTTTTACAAACTGATGCCTTCATTTCTTCATCCTCACTTGATCTGAGTTGAAGAGCTCTGACACATAGTAAAATCGACACCCCAAGACCAGCATCTTGTGCCTGTTAAGAAAAATAGGGAAGAAAAGGTTTTTTTTCCCCAGTTTGGAAACATTACATAACTTTCACTGATAAGACACACACATACACACACACACACACACACACACACACACACACTTACTTCTTAAAACTTAAAGTTCTTAAATCTTTCTTCCTGCAAGTTACATTTAGATCCTCCTTCTTTCAACACGCAAAGGACTGGATTAGATGTTACAACCATGAACAACAACAATGTACATTTATAGAGTATCCAACTTTATAAGGCACTGCATATTAAAGCAGTCCTTAACCCTCAAGGAATTTATCTGTGTGCCAAATGTATAAAAGCACATAAATTCAAAGGAGCTCAGTCAGGATAAATAAGGTCACTGAAGGATTCAAAAAAGAATTGTCTCAAGCTGGGCAGGAAGGATAGGGCTTAAATAAATGGGTGCAAGAGGAAACACATGTATAAAAGTGAGTCTAAGATTGAATTCGATTTAAAAAACTCATATGTCTATGTCATGAACAATTGGGTGTTTTCAAAACCTCAAGGCTTAGAATAAATGATCCTTTCCATTTCCTCCTAAAAGAATTAATACTCTACAGTTACAGGTATACTGAAATCTCAGTTTCCCATGGAAAAACAACAGAAAATTTCTCTATTAGCAGGAGGTTCTCAGAAATCAGTCAAAAGATCACAAAAAAGATCTGGTTGTATATGATAAAAGGTAAGTGCATTTAAGATGATTCTTTCATGTGAGAGGCTGAAAGGGTGCGTGAAAATAATATAAACCAAGAAAAGGAGGATCTTATGGCAGAGTGGCTTAAAATACGGTACTTAAGAGCACAGAATTTTGAGTATGACTCTGACTGACTTTGAACCCCAGCTTCACTACAGTGAGAAGTTTTTAACTCCTCTAAGCCTCAGTTTCCTCATCTGTACAATGATAATTATAGTGGCAGTATTGGATTTTCCTCCTAATGCTGTTATAAAAATGAAATAAGGTAACCCAAAATGAGTATTACAATGTTGGAACATAGTAAATATTCAACAGAACCCCATAAAATATTTGAGGATAAATTCCACTGTTCAAACATCAATATGCTAAGCAATTATTCTCGTTGGGCACCATTCTAAATGCTGAGGACACAAAGAAATAATTGCTATCAATTTACAGACTCCTTACTACATCCTAGGCACTATTCTAAATAAACTTTTTGCATACATCATCCTCATTTTATAGATGAAGAAACCAAGGCTCAGAAAATTAGTTGCCAATGTCACCAGCTAGTGAACAGAGGAGCAAGAATTTAAACTTAAAGCATCTTTTCCCAGCGTCTGAGTCTTAACCACTTCACACTCTACACCAATTCCAAAGTTAATTGACTTGGCGATATCCCACATGCCCTTGATACAATATGCCAAGGCACTTCTTCAGCTTCCTGGTTTAAAACCTATCAAATCATTCATATCTATCAGTTTCTTCAAAATTCGGCTCCACATTCCATATCCTAATTCTAATTTATTCATCACTCCTTTAACAAGTAACTTCTTGGTATATCTGTTCAGAATGTATAATGGTAGTTATTTTCTTTTTGAAAAGTGTTCTTAATGATTTCACAAATTTTACGATTCCAACTACATTAGGCTGTTTAAGAAACAACACACATTCTTTGCTGTTTATCTCACAGTCTTCCAAAGGGGTTAAGTAACTTGTTAAGAACCTATGATTTTAAAACTTAACAGACTTTCTCCAAAAGTCACGCATCTCTAATTTTCAGCTTCTTTATTACTAAAGAGAAAGGATTAAACTAAATAAAGTCATGTTTTGCAAAACAGTACTACTTTTATGTTCCACCAAAAAGGGCCCTAAGGCCAAATAAACTGGCTTCAAGATTATCCCTCTTCTTATGCCTTCTACTTCAAATATAACCACATCCACATCCTTTCTTCTGTCATACTATTTTTGAAGTCTTGAGAGAGACCCTGGATTCTCTAAAGTCATCCCTTCCAATATGACTTTCTCAAGTCACAGAATCAAAATTTAACAACTCTGAGCACTTTTAATTGATCATTTGGTTTAAGCTCTTTGTTTACAGAAAACTGAAGCCCAGAACATAAGGAGGTTCTATTACAAGGCCCTCCTTCCGCAAGAGACCCAACGCCCACAAAAGCTTTTCAGCATCATTAACCTTTTCCTTCGCAAGGTTGCTAGCTGTGCTAATATCGTTTCACCTCTTCTTTTACAAAAACAGAACACCTGGTTTTATCTGGTTACAGTCACCTGGAATAATCAAATAATCAACATATCTCCTAGCTTTCCCCTGCAGCTAGATGTAACCGTGTCTCTCTGTGTGTGTGTGTGTGTGTGTGTGTGTTGGAAGGAGTGGGGGAAAAGGTGTGTCATAGTGTGGTTTGCTCTCCACTTCTCGCTATCTGGAATGGAGACATTATAGCTGGGATTGGAATATGAGATGGAAGCTAAGTGTTAACAGCAGATAAAAGGAACCTGGGTTTCTGATATGTGGAGCCATGAGAGCAACCCTGGCCTGTCTACCTGGGTTATCTACCTGTATAGGAGAGGGAGAAACTTCTATCTTCTTTACACCGCCATCGCTGTTGGATATCTACCATTCACAGTAGAACTACATCCCAACTGATACAGGTTAGATCACCTCTCTTTTAAAAAGCTAGAGGTTAAGTCTCTCAATTTGAAAAGAATTCCACATTCACTCCCCTTCCACCTACCAGTCCATAACTTTCCTACCCTTCAGGACAAATATAAACAAGGATTACAGTGGAAAATGTCCTAGACTGAGATGAAAAAGAAATGGGTTTTGGTTATACAAATGGACAGCAAATTCCTTGGTCTGTGTCAGAAGCCCACCTTCCCTAATGCTCTAGCATCTTTCCCATTTTTTGTGGTTCCTTGAGGTAAACAGAAATCTAAGATGACTCCCACTGACCTTCACTTTTGTATAATCTCCTTGCTTTGAGTATAAGCAGAACCTATAAATATCATTCCTATAATTATGTTACGTTACATGGCAAAAGGGACTTTGCAGATGTAATTAAAGCCTCAAATCCACTGATCTTAAGACAAGTGGATTACCTAGACCTGACCTAATCACTCAAGCCCTTTAAATCTAGATCTGGAAGTCAGAGGTAGAGGAGGTCAGATTTGAAGAACTCCTAGTGCCTTTGCTGGATTGAAAATGAAGGAATGGCATGAGGGTGGCTTCTAGGAGCTGAAAACAGACTGTGGCTGACAGCCAGCAAGAAAATGAGGACTTCAGCCCTATAACTGAAAGGAACTGAATTCTGTCAACAATAAAAATGAGCTTAGAAGTGGATTTTCCACAGAGCCTCCAGATAAAAACTCAGCCCGGCCAACACCTCAATTTCAGCCTTGTGATACTGAGCAGTGAACCATGCCACACTGTGCTGGACTTCTGCCCTACAAAACTGTGAGCTAATAAATGGGTGTTAACTGAAGTGCTAAGTTGTGGTAATCTGTTAAGCAGCAACAGAAAATTCATACTTCCCTTAAAGATTGGGAAAAAAACAGCAACTTTTTAAAGGCCAGTTGTACCACTAATTTTTTTTTAAACAAGGCAAGTTCTGTAATTACTTGAACATGTTCTCTATGAGATAGGAGACACAACTTCATTTGCAGTGATTAGAAATAATTATCACCTAGCTTATCTGACCATAAATTTGCTTCAGACAACTTTTACCTTTTCCTGTCTTCACTGGAGAAGACTAGATACACGTATTTCAAATAAAGTATAGGATATGGAAGGTTACATTAAAGGAGATGGGAGGTATCAAAGATACAACCCATAAAACATACACATAAACCATTACAGATATGGGTATATAGAGATCTCAGTCATGAGTAGGTATTAAAAACAAAACAGAAACAGAACATAGCACAAGAATCATCTCAAATCTCCAGGCTGGCAGTCTTAGCATACATTTATGGGGCTGAACTAAAAAAACAAGGCACTTCATTTCATTTTAGGAAATATTTATTTCTTTAAGAAAAACAAAAAACGAAAAAAACCTAACTTGTTTCCTAATTTGCACAGTTTATAATTTGTGTACAGTCGATTCTGGAACTGTTCTGTTAGTCCAAAACCTAGAGAATCTATCACTCCATCCTGAAGGAGCTGAAAAATACAATTTTACTTTCTTTCTTTGTAATTATTATGTTAATTTGCAAACAAACATGCCTGTATAAAATACAGAACACTGTTCTAGGAAAAGGAGATATAGGGTGGTTGAGGTGACAGCCAAGAAACATAATCTTTCCCTCCTCCAGTGGTCTGTCAAGTCAATCACTATTTCCCATGAAAAAAAATTGCAGATTCCTAGGAAGTAAGTCTGTAGAAACAGCTAGATATGTCCCACTCCATAACCTTATTAAACCCCATTATTTCTCATTTTCCCTTATTTAAAAGGAGTTTCCTGAGAAGTTATCTCCCCACTCATTTCTTCCCTCCACAACAATCAGCATAAAAAGCATAAACTACTCACTTCAGTTTGTATAACTCTAATCAGGCAAAATAAATGCTGCTGTGTTTTAGCTATGACACCAAACTGACGACAGCGCTCCAAAAAAGTGTCTATAGAAGGATCGATTCTTCTTTGCAGTTTACTCCAAAAGAGAGTCAATTCCCTATAAAAAGAAAGATTATGGTAAAACATTTAAAGCAACTGGTATTTGCTACCCCAATTTTTTGGTTTGTGAAAAAAAGGTGACAGTAAGTAAAACCTAGAAGAAAAAAACTGTCTATATTCTGCTTCCTCTCAAACTAGTAAAATTATTAAGAAGAATCCTCCTTGAAAATTCCCCCACTTCTTTCTTCTTTGTACCTGGGCAAAAATAAAAACAACAAAAGACTACTTCCTTTATGCTGACATTTTCAAAGACTTACTTAGATCCCATCTTGTTCCAAAAGGTTTTACCCCTTACATTGGTAATTATACTGACTGAATTAAGCCCTGTCCTAGTGGGCAAGGATCATCAGACATCAATACTCTGCCAACAAAGTGTATACAACTATGAAATATTCTAATGGTATAGTACTTCACCACGTTAATCTCATGGGCCCTTTCCATCTCTAAAATGTCATGATGCTACTTAGGCCTGTATCTTGGAATGATAATATCTTAAGTATTACTAATAAAATTATTAAAATGGCACTCTTGGAAATGGCTAAAATACAAGAATCCCACAAATATTCATTATGAAAACTAAGGAAAGCTTGAAATGAGTAAGTTAAATAAAAGTACTGAATGGGTTAAGAGAAAACTCTAAAGGAAAAGCACTAGAAACTGAACAAATGCCCAGAATAGAAATGCTAATGTTAATATGAAATGTGAATTTAAGGAAAGTTCCTTAGCAAAACAGAAGAGAATGTTATCACTTTAAAAAACGCGACTGGGGACTTCCCTGGTGGGGCAGTGGTTAAGAATCCACCTGCCAATGAAGGTGACACGGGTTCGAGCCCTGGTCCAGGAAGATCCCACATGCCACGGAGCAACCAAGCTTGTGCGCCGCAACTACTGAAGCCTGCACACCTAGAGCCCGTGCTCTGCAACAAGAGAAGCCACTGCAACGAGAAGCCCGCGCACTGCAGCCAAGAGTAGCCCCTGTTTGCTGCAACTAGAGAAAACCCTTGTGCAGCAACGAAGACCCAAGGCAGCCAAAAATAAAATAAATAAATTTATTTAAAAAAAATTTTTAGGGCTTCCCTGGTGGCGTAGTGGTTAAGAATCTGCCTGCCAACGCAGGGGACACGGGTTCGAGACCTGGTCTGGGAAGATACCACATGCCGCGGAGCAACTAAGCCCATAAGCCACAACTACTGAGGCTGCGCGTCTGGAGCCTGGAGAGGCCGTGACAGTGAGAGGCCCGCACACCGCGATGAAGAGTGGCCCCCGCTCACCGCAACTGGAGAAAGCCCTCGCACAGAAACGAAGACCCAACACAGCCAAAAATAAATAAATATATTTTTTTAAAAAAAGTTTTAAAGTGACTCTTTTCTGTACAACCTCAATGGATACTGTGTATTTGTTAAATGATTTCCATTAAAAAATAATATTATTTTCACAAGCCAGTTTTAGAACACTAATATCCTATTATTGCTATTAACACAGACTATTCCAGGAAACGATACAAACCCAAAGCTTAAGAAATGAATACACCTCTTTTTATAATAGATTTAAAAACAAACATGTTTAACAGAACGTATTTTCTTATATTTTTAAGGAGGTAACTGGGATTCTCATATGGTAAAATTCTTACGTAGATATAAAACTTGCTTCAAAGATTGAAACAAAAACATGTCTCAAGACATATATGATTAAAGCTTATAATGATGGAAAATTTGAGCTATATATAACAAGTAAAATTAACTTAAAATGCCTTTAAATATTTGTGTTTGGTGACTAGCATTGCCTTCCTAACCAGAAAAAGTAAAAACTGAGAACAGCTACCAAGCAGGCAAGTAACTGGGATGACTGTTCATTTTTAAACTTAGAAGACTGCTTCATTCACATGTAAGCATGTTACTTATAAAACTTTAGAGAATAATGCAAAGTTCTGAATAACAAAGGAAATGGAGAATTACATATGCTCTCAGATAAAGTAAGTACCTACCAAAATATATGTGAAATCTATGCTATCTGAGAAGAACAAAATTATCAAAGCTAGTAAAACCTGATTATGAAGATAAAAGGGTAAAGGATATCTACTATCTAAAACTCACCAGCTGGCTACAAGTTTAAAGTTAGGCAAATCTGATAAAGTGATAAAAGGCAGGTTGAGAAAGTCTCTCAAAATGATTTTTTTAAAAAAATCAGAATGTCTAGGGCTTTATTCCAAATTTAATATTTCAAACTCTAGTTAACTCCAAATAACCACGATCAAAAAAGAACATTTCTATCACGTGTTTTATATCTGTACATTTATTTCCACAGTTACAACTGAGTGATTTAAAACTATTACCAAAACAAACTAAAACTACTATTACCCACCCAAACATACAAACATGCCTGACACCATGAAAACTGGTAGATTACTAGTGAGAATGCCAAGATGTCACTTTAATCATCCATTCAAATCTGCACACTGGAACACTGAAACCACCAACAGCAACTTATAGCCTCCTGGATCATACATGCACTAGGACAATACTTCTTCAACCACTACAATGATGTGATTTTTAAAAAAATGGACCACGATTAAAGAATGTATTGAAAATGATTCTACTATATGGATGCTTCAGATGATTTACTGCACCCTCAAATTAGCCCACCGCCTACCTCAAGACAACAAATTATATACAAATTCATAAAAATTGGAGAGGAAATTTAGTTCTATTAATAGTAGGAAACACATTTTGGTAGACATCTAGCTACCAAGCAAGAACCTTAAACTGCACTGTTTCTGCAAAGCAGGAGGCCCACAATGTCAAACTGTGATCTAGAATTTAGGTATTTTAGAAATGAGGCAAAGAAAACTTTGTGGAATTAAGGAATGACCACTCCCTAAAGAGGGCTCCTGCAAATACAGATGATTCTCATGACTTCATTTTTCCTCTAAAAAATTCAGTTAAATAAAACATGAATGGATATCTGGAACTGGTCTTCGCCAGGTGCTGGGGACTGAATTGTAAATTAGACAACATACATGACAACCCTGGTATATCACAGTCTAGTTGGGAGAGAAGCGACACAAAATTACATCTGAAGAAACACAAACATACAACATAAAAGATTTAAAGCTCAGAGGTGTTACAGAAACCAAAGGTCAACCTATCAAATACTCACTGAAAGCTTAGTGTAGAGGTTTAAGGTTCAACTGTATCATTTTATTTTAAAGAAGCAGCAGCAATTACACATCTGTATGTACACTGTCCCATTCAAAAGGGTTATCTTTCTCACTTGCATGGCTACTCTAATTATGTTACCGTTGCTAGACAAATATAGGGAACTCATTCCTCCAGCACTTCTTTGATTTTTGCAAATATCTTTCGGGGTTAAGCTTAATGGATAAACTGAGTGATATACATTTTGAGATCAGTAATATGGTAATTGCTATAAAGTAATGATATATTTTATTGTAATTTGTAAATGTCTCTGAAGGAAATTTAAAAGAAAAAAAAACTGTTTTGGGTGATAGTTACATAGTTTACCTTTCAAATATCTTCAATGGTGACCAAATTCAAGAATGACACTTAATAAATTCTAATATGTGTATTTAAAATAAGTGCCTGCTTTTATTATCATATTCCAACTTTACTGTCATCAATAAAATACCAATTAATAAAAAATTTTTTTCTTTTCTAGACAAATACTCCCAAATAGCCTACTATCTTCAACACAGGACACCTCTAGCACAACAAAAGAATCTATCCTATTTGAACAGAATTCCTGGGACTCATTTTCCTTAGTAAAATTCACTGTTTTAATGTTATGGCTATGCTAACTCCAATATCCCACTACCACCGCCTCCCCACCCACCCACCCCCAAAGCCTTTGAAAACAACAGAAGAGCGAAAAAAATGTTTTATAATTCTAAAATTTTATATTCTATTTCCCTCTGAATTGCTTGGAAGAAGCTTACTTTTAACAAAGTGTGAAGTGATTTAAGATTTTCTTTCCTCTCCTTTACTCATTATAGCTCCTCAGGAGGCCAATAAGAGGGAAATCCCTTTTAATCCCTTCCTGCTGCAGGAGAACAGCATTAATCCTAGACTCACTAAAAAAAAGGGAAGCTATATCAAGAATATTAAAAGAACTGTGTGACTCTAGTTTGAAAAACACTTTATAATCTGTAACACATCCCATATGTGATTTAATGTATTCTTTGCACTAAAAACCTCGCTATAGCTAGCAGATATTTTTTTCATTATAGGCAAAGAAAACAACTGTAAAAAGAAAAAATGGGGGTTATTCCACAAGTAAATACATCTGCTTTACTGAGGTTAAATCTCTAATGAATGAAAAACAAATTCTTCTACTTGATAGTGATCAAAAATCTCACTGCTCTGCTAAAATTCTTTTTATTTATAGCACTTTTTTTTTTTTTTGGTTAGCTAACAAAATGCCCACAATGATATTTAAGCCCCTATCCCAGTATCTCCTTTCTCAGAGGAGATATAAATATGGCACAGAGGACTCAGTAGAAGACTGCGATGTGAATTCTGTCCCTGTGCCAAGAAAACAACTTCACAGAAGAAAAGCACTGTACTAGGGGTCAAAACGCCTGGGCTTTACTCTCTACCACTGTAGCTCTGAGACTGTGGGCAATTATAAGACTTCTCAGATCCTGTTGATCCTCCACTGCCTTATCTGTACAATGGTTATTAGGAGGATTGGGAGAGATAATTTAAGGAACTCAAATACTATTTGTATAAAAATTAGTAAATAAACAGAAATACAGCAACATAAAAAATACTAATAATTATAAAACTTTACAGATATACACAGATGCTCCAAAGGAAGATCAATAAGGGCTGAAGTATATGAAAGGTTTTATTAGGTTTTCCTATAAACAAAATGCTTACTTCCAACTTCAAGCCATTCTTAGAAGCTCCTCTAATCAAGGTTATGCAAATCCAACCCATTCTTTGAATTAAAGCTCAAATACTACCTCCTCCCTGACACCTTCCTTAAACACTGGTATACAGTGAGCACCATTCTCTAATCTCTTACAGTGTTTTCTGTACCACTAATCTGATACTTATCCATAGAGTCTTGCATTTTAGAGGTTTCCTGTGTACCAAATTTGTCCTGCTGTCCTTAATAGTTTCAATACAGTTAGGATGAAAGAACCAAGGGTTACACTTACTGTGACCTTTTTAGCAACTAAGTACTCTGTAGGCAAACAAGATATAAATTGAATTAAAACCAAATAATGCAATTGTGCTAAATAGTACCAAAGTTGCAAAAAAAGATTACAATTCAAATGGGTTTCCTTCTCTAGTGCAAGTTTGACCTAAAAACCTAGATAATTAGTGAGTTTCCAAATAAGAGGGGAAAAGTGACTATCAGAAGATGTAATAAATGTAAAGGAAAACAACCTAACGCCAATTTGGTTTATACTGCCATAATTTTATCTTCAAAGAAGAAGATATATATTGAAGTTAACAGACAACTCTCCATGGAATAATCAAGAGGAGCTCAGACTTTTTACTCTTTCTTTATTTTTGGACTCTCCTGGAAAAGATTAAACCAATAATATTTTTAATTGAATGGTTTAGCTTTTAAGAAAGATTTAATTCTCATGTCATCATTTAATCTGCTTAGTCTTCAAGTTTGAAATAAACCAACATTTTACATAAACCCTAAATGCTATATACTATGTACTAACAAATAAAGGGAATAAAAACTAAATATACTTACCAAGAACAATATACACTTGCAGTTTGGAGCTGCTGGGTAAGGTAAGTCGTACAAAGAACAAATGCTGTGTTATCCTGACCCTCGGATTCCAGATTACATATGATGTCTAGTACCTCCTTGCAGTCGACCTTTGCAATCTATCAAAAATGAGATGACTAAGTCAAAAAGAAAATGGTGACTTTTCTGTAAACTTTGTTATATAACATGAAGCTTCTTTGTAACATTTTCTATCTTTGGTAATTGATGAGGCAAGAATTAGGGAGATATAATTTTCTTCTACTAACTAATAGCTGAGTCTTCTGGAATAAAAATTTCATATAAGAAATTATTAAACAGAGAAGAGAACAGATGCTATGAGGAAGTTTCACTGCAGTCCCAACACAGATAAAACATTTTTGTACAGTTAAAAAAATTACTCATGAACATTGTTACTATATAAAAGAATCAAATTATGTATAACTTCAGGTTATTTTCACCTTTAGTACCATCAACTTTTTTCCCCCTGTTTTTTCTTTCTTTTTCAATTTAATTCAAGTCCCTCTAGTTATACAGAAAAATAACAAGCTTACCCTTACTCCCAGTAGGGCTAAAGGAGGCCAGCTGAGAAACTTTTAAATATAAATACTATATCAACATATCATTTTCTCATGTAATTAAAGAAAAACTATTTTGTATAACTGAGTTTTTCACACAACTAACACTTTTCGAAACACATCTTTTTCATTTACACTATTTATAGGAATCTTAAAAAAAAACAAAAACAACCAACCTCTGGGCAAATCAGTAGAATTTTCCGGGGCTCTTTTTGTATAGTGGTAAAACAGTAGATTAAGACTTCTGAAGACCCTTTCTCACTCTCTATTTTATCATTTCCCTGTCTTAATAAACAGAATATGAAGAACAGAGTCTATTTCATGACTGTGTCAGCATTATAAATGTCAATTATACTAGGCACCAAATATACAAAACAGTGATACTTTCAGGACAAATGAAGTGTGTATCAGGGCAAATGAGGCATATAGAGTTTAGCTCATCTCCTTCCAGAGTGCTATGCAGAACCACTCTGGTGGTTCTAAGTCTCTAATTTTAGTTACACCCTCAGGTAGGCAAAGAAAGGCTTCTTTCTCAGCTTAGCTCAAATGCCATTTTCTCACTGAATCCTTCCCTAACTGCTAAAAGCACGTTTGAATCCCTGGCAAAAACTCTACTCTCAAATTCTCCTTTGTAGCATTTACCACAGCTGCAACTCAATCATTAGTTGAACAACTTATTAGCATGTCTTCTCTGCTAGAATATAAAATCCATGTGGTCAGGATTATGTACATCTTGTTCAAAACTCAGCACTTATCACAGTGTCTGGAACATAGAAGACACTCAGTAAATACGTGCTGATAAATGGAATAAATGAATCACGTTTAATTTAAAGGTAAAAAGTTCATGTTTAAAAAGTGAAACTTATTTAATACTGTGTTTTCTAATCTTTGGAAAGACAATGCAATGACATAATAAGCAGTGTAGTGCAGTGGTTAAAAGCAATTATTGTAGAACCAGACTATATACATTCTCTTCCCAGCTCTATAGCTACTAGCTGTGTGATCCTGGATAAGTTACGTAACTTTTCAGTAACTTAGTGCCTCAGTTTCCTCATCTTTAAAATGGGAATAACAGAACCTTCCTCATAGTTATTATAAGAATTTTTAACATGCTTCGGTACAGCACAGTGACTATAGTTAATAATACCATATTGCATACCTGAAAGTTGCTGAGAGTTTATCTTAAAAGTTCTCATCACAAGAAAATAATTTTTTGTAACTATGTATGGTGACAGATGTTATCTAGCTTTATTGTGATGATCATTTCACAATATATACAAGTACTGAATCACGATGCACACCTAAAACTAATATATGTCAATTATACCTCAATTTCTAAAAATGTGCTATGTGTACCTATTAGAGCTAAATTTAAAAAATATATATGTTTTAAAAGGGATTGGCAGGGCTTCCCTAGTGGTGCAGTGGTTAAGAATCCGCCTGCCAATGCAGGGGACACGGGTTCCAGCCCTGGTCCAGGATGATCCCACATGCCGTGGAGCAACTAAACCCGTGCGCCACAACTATTGAGCCTGCACTCTAGAGTCCGTGAGCCACAACTACTGAAGCCCACGTGCCTAGAGCCCACGCTCCGCAACAAGAGAAGCCAGCGCAATGAGAAGCTGGCGCACCGCAACGAAGAGTAGCCCCCGCTCGCTGCTACTAGAGAAAGCCCGCGCGCAGCAACGAAGACCCAGCACAGCCAAAAATAAATAAAATTAAATTAAAAAAAAAAAGGGATTGGCAAAAAGGAAGCACTTTAAAAGTGCTGTTAAAAATTGTTTTCATTGGGCTTCCCTGGTGGCGCAGTGGTTGAGAGTCCGCCTGTCGATGCAGGGGACACGGGTTCGTGCCCCGGATTGGGAAGATCCCACATGCCGCGGAGCGGCTGGGCCCATGAGTCATGGCCGCTGAGCCTGTGCATCCGGAGCCTGTGCTCCGCAACGAGAGAGGCCACACAGTGAGAGGCCCGCATACCACAAAAAAAAAAGAAAATTGTTTTCATTAAAAGTAATAAATAAAATGCTAGACAAAAAAATTGTTTTCACAAAATCTATGTTTTAAAAAGAAAAAATAAAAAAGAAAGTGAACCTTAAGAATACTAGAAAGTGGGCTTCCCTGGTGGCGCAGTGGTTGAGAGTCCCTCTGCCGATGCAGGGGACACGGGTTCGTGCCCCGGATTGGGAAGATCCCACATGCCGCGGAACGGCTGGGCCCGTGAGCCATGGCCGTTGAGCCTGTGCTCCGCAACAGGAGAGGCCACAATGGTGAGAGGCCCACATACCACAAAAAAAAAAAAAAAAAAAAAAAAGAATAATGGCTTAAAATTCTCCTGTGACAAAGCACTTAGAAATCCTGGATAAAACACAACAAATATGTTTCTTAAATACATAGCTGAAAACTCAAGAAAGAAGTTTAAGTGTGAATGGACAACTGCCTTAACTTGCTGGGTTGTAGATAATTTCACTAAGAGGCTTGGGTTTTACAAGTCGTGATTAGGAGATGATAAAGCCTGAACCTGAGAAGTTGGCACTGAGCCCTTTGGCATAAAGTTGGAACCCCTGAAGAACTAAAAACTCAGAGAAAGTGTAGACTAAAAAAAGGTGGGCGGGGGGGGCAGGGATATAACAGGAAAATGCATTTGTCCACCTCAACCTGGGTTCTTGTGGGATCAAAAAAATTTTGAGAATTTATAATCTTTCCTCGTTCAAACTTGGAGTCTGATATAATACTATTGTCTAAAAAACCCAAACTGAGAAAAACAAATAAAAAGAAGATTCTGGCTGGTAATATCTTTAAATCACCCGGCAGAAGCAAACATAAACGTGATTTATACAGATATATGCTAACTAAGGCCTATGAGAATCCTAAGACATAAAGTATTCCCTACCCCCACTCAACCCGCCAAAACTGAGGCTCACAATCCCAAACTATAAAAAGCACAAATAAACAAGCCACTCCAGAAAATGTCAGCACATACAATAAACAGCAAGATTAGATGCCTGAGAATTGCAGATTACAGAATGCACAGCACAAAGACTGAACCCTAACCATGGACTTTGGTTGGTTAAAAAAAAATTAAATAAGGGCAATATGAGCTTGATAATAACTCGGGAAAGAGAGAGACAGAGACAAAAACATGGAAGAACCTTCAATGCCAATCTGAAGCCAATCTGAAAAGGCTACATACTACATGATTCCAACTACGTAATATTCCGGAAAAGGTAAAACTATGGAAGCAGTAAAAAAATCAGTGGTTGCCAGAGGCCTGAGAGGAGAGAGTGAGGGATGAATAGGTAGAGTATAGGAAATCTTTAGGGCAGTGACACTATTATATAATATGATACTGTGATGGTAGATACATGTCATTATACGTTTGTCAAAAGCCATAGAATGTACAACACCAAGAGTGAAGCCTAATGTAAACTACGGATTTTAGTAAATAATAATGTACTGGCTCACCTACTGTAATAAATCTAACACACCAACTGCAAGACGTCAATAGGTGACTCTGGGGGTGAGGGAGAACATATGGGAACTCTGTACTTTCCACTCAATTTTTCTGTAAACCTAAAACTGCTCAAAAAAAATCTAACGATTAAAAAAACCCTTTGATCATTTAAAAAATTAAATTGTCTTTTGATTGCTGATTTTTAAAGAGTTCTACATGTATTCTGGGCTCAAGTCCTTTATCAGATTATATTACATATATATGGTTTGCAAATATTTTCTCCCCTTCCGTGGATCAACTTTTCACTTTCTTGACTGTGACAAAGTTGGATGAAGTCCTATTTACTTTTCCTTTTGTCACCTCTGTTTTTGGTGTCACATATAAGAAACAACTGCCTAATCCAGGGTCTTAAAGATTTATTCCTATATTTTCTTCTAACATGTTACAGTTTTAGCTATTACATTTAAGTCTATAAGTCATTTGGAGTTAATCTCTACGTGTGGTATCAAGGGTCAAACTTCATTCTGTTACAAGTGGATACCCATTTGTTAAAGAACGAACTACTGAAAAGATTATCCTTTCCCCCATTGAATTATCTTGGCATCCATGTAGAAAATCAACGGGCTATAAGTGTGAGGGCTTATTTCTGGACTCCCTTTTTTTCTTTGGTTGCACCACACAGTATGCGGAACTTCCCTGACCAGGGATCAAACCCATGCCCCTGCATTGGAAGCACAGAGTCTTAACCACTGGACCACCAAGGAAGTTCTATTTCTGGACTTTCAATTTTAGTCCATTGATCTTTTCGCCTACCCTCTTGCCGGGAAAACACCGGCTTGATTACTGAAAATTTTTAGTGAGCTCTGAAATAAAGAAGTGAGTCCTCCTACTTTGTTCTTTTTACAAGATTGCTTTGGCTATCCAGGGTCCCTTGAATTTCCACATGAATTTTAGGATCATCTTATCAATTTCTGCAAGAGAGGAAGGCAGAATTTTGACAGAGATAGCATTGAATCTGAGGATCATTTTGAGGAATACTGCCATCTTAACAATACTATCTTCTGGCCCAACAACATGGGATGTTGTTCCATATACTTAGCTTCTTTCAACAATGTTTTAAAGTCTTCAGTATACAGGGGCTTTCCTGGTGGCGCTAGTGGTTCAGAGTTCGCCTGCCGAAGCAGGGGACTCAAGTTCGTGCCCCGGTGCGGGAATATCCCACATGCCGCGGAGCGGCTGGGCCCGTGAGCCATGGCCGCTGAGGCTGCGCGTCCGGAGCCTGTGCTCCGCAACGGGAGAGGCCACAACAGTGAGAGGCCCGTGTACCGCAAAAGAAAAAAAAAATAAGTCTTCAGTATACAAACAAGTCTTGTACTTGTTTTAAAAAAATTATGCTGGGCTTCCGTGGTGACGCTAGTGGTTGAGAGTCCACCTGCCGATGCAGGGTACTCGGGTTCACTCGGGTTCGTGCCCCGGTGCGGGAAGATCCCACATGCTGCGGAGCGGCTGGGCCCGTGAGCCATGGCCGCTGAGCCTGCGCGTCCGGAGCCTGTGCTCCGCAACGGGAGAGGCCACAACAGTGAGAGGCCCGTGTACCGCAAGAAAAAAAAAGAAAATCTTCAGTATACAAACAAGTCTTGTACTTCTTTTAAAAAATTTACTCTGGGCTTCCCTGGTGGCGCAGTGGTTGAGAGTCTGCCTGCCGATGCGGGGTACACGGGTTCGTGCCCCGGTCCGGGAAGATCCCACATGCCGCGGAGCAGCTGGGCCCGTGAGCCGTGGCTGCTGAGCTTGCGCGCCCGGAGCCTGTGCTCCGCAACAGGAGAGGCCACAACAGTGAGAGGCCCACGTACCACAAAAAAAAAAAAAAAATATTCTAAATATTTTATTCTTTTTGATGCTATTGTACATGGAATTGTTTCCTTAATTACATTTTTTGTACTGTTCATTGTTAGATGTATATAAATAAAAATGATCTTTGCATATTGATATTAGCATCATATATACAAGATCGTGATATATGCAATTAGAAATACACATCTTCCTTTCCAATCTAGATGCCTTTTAACTATTTTCTTGCCTAACTGCTCTGGCTAAAACTTCCAGCACAATATTGAATAGAAGTGTCAAAAGCAGACATTCTTGTTTTGTCCCTGATCTTTGGGGAAAACCACTCAATCTTTCATCACTAAGTATTATGTCAGCCGTGGGTTTCCACAAATGCTCTTTATCAGGGTGAGGAAGTTTCCAGCTTATTCCTAGTTTGCTGAGTGTTTTTAACACGAAAGGGTGTAGGATCTAGTTAAATGCTTTTTCTGTCTCTTGTGACAAACATGTAGCTTTTGTCTTTTATTCTATGGCACAGCATTTACATATAACCTACACACATCCTTCTGTATACTTCAAATCACTTCAAGAATACTTATAATACCTAATACAATGTAAATACTATAGAAATAGTTGTTGGAGGGGGCAAATTCACGTTTTGCTTTCTGGAACTTCCTGGAAACTTTTCCCCTGAAGATTTTCAATCCACAGTTGGAGGCGGAACCCATGGATACAGAGGGCAGACAGTACTCCTTTTTCTATACTGCTGGATTTGTTTTGCTGGATTTTGTTGAGGATTTTTGCATCCATATTTGTTACAGATATTGGTCTGTACCTCTCTTTCTCTTGATATCTTAGTCTGGTTGTGGTTATCGGATAATAATGGCCTCACTGCATGAGTTTGGAAGGATTCCGTCCTCTTTTATTTTCTGGAAGACTTTGCGAGGGACTGGTGTAAATTCTTCTGTATATGTTTTGTACAATTGACCAGTGAAGCCATGTTGGTGTGGGTTTCTCTTTGTGGGAAGTTTTTAAATTACCTACTCCATCTCTACTAGTCATGGGTATATTCAATTTCTTTGTGAGTTAATTTCAGTAGTTTGTTTCATTCTAAGATTTGTCCATTTCATCTAAGTAAATCTAACATTTTGGTGTATGCTCATGGTATGCTCTTATAATCCTTTTTATTCCTGTAATATCAGTAGTCACGTCCTTTTATTCCTGATTTTAATAATTTGAGTATTCTTTTTTTCATGTTCAGTCTAACTAAAAGTTTATCAATTTTGTTGATCTTTAAAAACAAACTTTTATTACTTTTTGCTACTGATTTTGTATTCTCTATTTCATTTATTTGTACTCTAATCATTATTATCTCCTTCCTTCTGCTAGCTTTGGGTTTAGTTTGCTCTTCTTTCTAGTCTTTTAGGGCAGATGGTTAAGTTATTAATTTGAGACCTTTTTTTTTGGCCACACTGCGCAGCTTGCAGGGGGATCTTAGTTCTCCGACCAAGGATTGAACCTGGGCCACAGCAGTAAAAGCCCAGAATCTTAACCACTAGGCCACCAGGGAACTCCCAAGATCCTTTTTAAGATTGACATTTTACAACCGTAAATTTCCCCTAAGTGCTGCTTTAGTTGCATCCGATAAATTTCAATATGTTGTGTTTGCATCATTCATCCCAATGTGTTTTCTAACTTCCCATTTTTTTTCTTTGATCAATTGCTTATTTTGAGGTGTTGTTTAATCTCCACGTATCTGTGACTTTCCCAAATTTCCTTCTGCTACTGATTTCTAATTTCATTCCACTGTGGCCAAAAAACATACTTTGTATGATTTCAATCCTTTTAAATTTATCAAAGTTTGTTTTATGGCCTAACATATGTCTGTCCTGGAGAACGATCCATGTGCATTTGAGAAGAATGTATATTCTGTTGCTCTTGGATATTCTATAAATGTCTGCTAGGTCTAGTTGGTTTATAGTACTGCTCAAGACTTCCATTTCCTTGTTGTCTAGTTGGTTTATCCACTACTGAAAGTGGGGTATTAAAGTCTCCAACTATTATATCTGAATTGTCTATTTCCCCCTTCAACGCTGCCAGCTCATGTATTTTGGGGCTCTTCTGTTCCTCAGATTGAGTAATCTCGATCGACTTCTTTAAGTTTGCTAATTCCTTCTTCTGCTAATTCAAATCTGATGTTGAGCCTCTTCAGTGAATTAATTTCAATTATTGTACTTTTTCACTCCGCAGTCTCTATTTGGTTCTTTTTTTCTATTTCTTTACTGCTATTGTCTACGTCTTGAGACATTTTTTCTCATACTTTTCTTTAGTTGCTTTAGTTCTTTGAATATAGTTAATCTTCATTATTTGCAGATTCTGTACTTATAAATTAGCCTACTTGATGAAATTTATTTTTAACCCCCAAATTCAATACTCACAGTGCTATCACAGTCATTCACGAACATGCATATAATGGCAAAAAATTTGAATCCTTTCTTGAGCATGTTCCCAGCTAAGGTCAAACAAGGTGTTGCTCTGCCTTTTTGTTTCAGTTCTCATACTGTAACAAGTATCTTTTTCATGTTCTATTTAGTGCCACTCTTTAATGTTTTTGTATTTTTCACTGGTGATTTCACTGTTTAGAATAGCCCCTAGTTGTAGTGCCAAAGTGCTGCCTAATTTCCTAAGTGCAAGAGACTGTGATGTGCCTTATGGAGAAAATACATGTGTTAATAAGTAAGTTTCAGGGGGCTTCCCTGGTGGCGCAGTGATTGGGAGTCCACCTGCTGATGCAGGGGACACGGGTTCGTGCCCCGGTCTGGGAAGATCCCACATGCCGCGAAGCAGCTGGGC
Source organism: Phocoena phocoena (assembly GCF_963924675.1). Lineage (NCBI taxonomy): Eukaryota > Metazoa > Chordata > Mammalia > Artiodactyla > Phocoenidae > Phocoena > Phocoena phocoena. The sequence continues at coordinate 32,538,180 of NC_089219.1, read as the reverse complement.
CTGTGAGCCATGGCCGCTGAGCCCGCGCATCTGGAGCCTGTGCTCCACAACGGGAGAGGCCACAACGGTGAGAGGCCTGCGTACGGCAAAAGTTTCATGCAGGCATGAGTTACACTGCTGTTGGCTATGAGTTCAATGTTAATAAATCAATAATATAAATTAAATAAGGTATCTTTAAATGGAAGCACACATAAAACAAGGTTATGTATTGATCAGTTGACAAAAATTATGTGACCAGAGGCTTGCAGGAACCTAACCTTGTATTTCCCCTAGGAGGAATGGATTCAGTATAAGCTAATGCAGTGTTTGCAGTGACTATATAGAACATAACTACCACAAATTGAGTGTATTTGCAACAACTGATTTAAAGTTCCTTTTCTAGTAAGTCCAGCACCTGGGCATCCTAAGTTTCTGCTGGCTGCCTTTTCCCCTGTGTATGGACTACCATATTTCTTTATAATGATAAGTGGATATTTTAAATAATATATTGTGGCAACTCTGGAAATCAGAATCTTTCACCTCTTTGGGGTTTATTATTGTTACTGTTTGTTTAGTGACTTTCTTGGAATAATTCTGTAAAGCCTGTATTCTTTGTCATGTGTGGCCACTACAGTCTGCTTGGTTAGCTTAATTCAAGATGTTGAATATGTTGCTTAAATGCCTTGAACAAGCAAGTCTCTCTGCTTTTGCCAAGCAGCTGTGTGTGTGTGTTGGGGAATCCTTTCAATATTTCAGCAGGCAGTTTAAAGCTCTAACCTGCCCTTCATTCCCTACTTGTGTGAAGCCTCAAGGTAACCAAGAGGTGAGGGATTAGAGCCTTCTCAGGTCATTCCTTGGCAGACATACAGCACTATACATTTGTGTTACCTGCCAGAGTACTAGGAATATATCAGAGGTTTTCTAAGTCCTCTATGGACATCTTATATCCCAGTTTTTCTTTTTAATTTTTTTGTCAGTCTTGTTAAGCCCAACTGGTAATTCCTCCTCAGACAACTGTCATGTTAAACAATTACCAATCATTATTTTTGATAAATGCCCCGGGACAGAACTTTTGGTAGAGTGAGCTCTGAGTCAAATAAAGACAAATCCTGAGAACACAGCTTTTCAGAAAGTTGCCAGGTAGGTCAAATAGTGACAATTCTGTGGGGATGGGCTTTTGCAGAGTTCCAAAACCATTCTGCTTCCTCGGGTGGCTGCTAGGCTGCTGGTTTTCAAGGTTACTGTGAAGCTAGGGAGAGGGAAATGAGAAGTAGAGCAAGTTAAAATGCCACCAAGCTCACTGTTCTGAGATTCATGCGTTTTTCTTGAATAAAACTTCCAGGATTATGGTAAGCCTTTAGTTAATTTCCAGAGTTCTACAAAGTTAATGCCCTCCACTCTCTGGTTTCAAATGTTGATAACCTGGAACTCAATTTCCAGCACAGACCTTTCCCCAAGCCTCACATTGTGTGAATACTGTCTGCTGTTGCTCTCCTTTGTGTCTTTTCACCTCTGTATTCCCAGTGCCTAACACAGTCTCCAGTGAATATGTATTAAGTGACTGGAAGGCATGACTGTATTATTTCTTACAATAACATCTGAATCTAATATTATCTCAAAATAAAATGCCTAATTTCATTTAAAAAAGAAAAAGATCACCTCAGCTATTTCAGAGAATGAATTTTGGGGACAAGAACAGATGCAATTAGAAGGCTTTCATAATAATCAGCGAATTAAACAGCAATGGTATGACAGGTAGCCAACTGGCATAAGAGAAGGTGGGTAGAGGTGGCTTATTTGTCTTCTTAAGTTATCTTCATGCTTAGGCTAACCAAGGTAAACTAGTATTCTGGCCAGTGCCATTACTGGAATATTTTAACATTTATCTTTCTCTAGAACTATGGTTTTCAATCTAGTATTTTCTCGATCAGTTCCAGGGTATAATGCAAATAATTTGTTTCTAATAATGGATTTTAAAAAACAAGCTGGTAAATGGTTTTTTCAAAAAGGAATCAAAGTGGAAGTTATCCACATAATAAGATTTCTCTCACTTGCATCCCTGAGTAGGAGAAAGGGTGGAGTCAGTTAGCAAGCCTCCATTTCATGTAACCCTGGGTCTACTTTTGAGAGAATCATCCCTGTTAGGTTCATAGACATCACCTGGAAAAAAGGTTGTGCTTCTAAAAACCAAGTTTCTTTTAAACTGCAGCAATACCACAGACCAACACTATGCTATTGAGTGGTCACTTGTATGTTTCCTAAAGATATAAATGATCACTGATGCTTCTAGTTAAATCCTATGACTCTGAGTATCTGAGAGAAGCCTGAACTGTCCTACTGAATTCTTGAAAATGACTGTGCCTGACTAACTCTCCATGATGACCCCTCCAATATAATCACATATCAACCAAAATACCCATACATAACCCATGAAAGTAACAGCAGAGATGAGATCCAAATATATACTAAGTTTTAGGAAGATGTCTCTTCAAAGCTATTTAAAAGAACTCCGCTTTCGGAGATAAAATATTTAAATAGGCAAATCTTCCACTTCTTCATAAAGGCTTCTACCTTTAGTGTATTTTCTGAAAGTACATCTCATTCACGATATGACCATAAGGATACATAAAGTAATATTATCGATTTTCATTTTAATTATACACTTTATTATTCCTTGTTCAGGATCCATCTTAATGTTCTTATTTAAGGTACATCTGGGGACTTCCCTGGTGGTGCATTGATTAAGAATCCGCCTGCCAATGCAGGGGACACGGGTTTGAGCTCTGGTCTGGTAAGATCCCGCATGCCGCGGAGCAACTAAGCCTGTGCACCACAACTACTGAAGCCTGCAGGCCTAGAGCCCTTGCTCTGCAACAAGAGAAGCCACCGCAATGAGAAGCCCGTGCACCGCAATAAACAGTAGTAGCCCCCTTTCGCCGCAACTAGAGGAAGCCCGCGCGTAGCAACGAAGACCCGACACAGCCAAAAATAAATACATAAATAAAAATGTAAAAAAAAGGTACATCTGGAATCTCTATGCTGTTGTCTACTGTTTCTTCTACTCCCAAACTGGATTCCTAATGGGTCCTGTTTAAGTGTCTTTGCTCTGTTTATCATTTATATACCTAGTGACTGTGTCAATTCCCAACAGTGTTAGACTGGTGAGTAAATCGGGTCCTGTTTATCTTTTCCTTTCCTCATCAAGAGAAGAAGCAAGCCTTGTAACCACATCAGACACTGAAGATGCAGTTCATTCAGGGATCAAGACTGAAATGAACCACTTCTTTATCTGTGCCAAGAACTCTGCAGACCGATTTCTTGCTCTTCATAATAATAGAAGTGCTTCATGTTTAAAACATCACTATCCTTTATACTATATGTGGGAAACTTGACCTTTGCAAAGATTTCCTCTTTCAGTAATAAAAAATATACACATAGGAAACATCCACTTGCGACACTAGGCCATGGCCAAGTCTGTAACTTTCCTTAAAATCCTTTCATATGTAGGGACTTCTCTGGCGGTCAGTGGTTAAAGACTCCACACTCCCAATGCAGGGGGCCCGGGATCGATCCCTGGTCGGGAAACTAGATCCTGCATGCCGCAACTAGGAGCTGGCACACTGCAGCTGGGGATCCCACACACCACAATAAAGATCCCTCGCGCAGCAACAAAGATCGCCTGTGCCACGGCTAAGACCTGGTGCAGCCAAATGAATGAATAAATAAATATTTTTTAAAAAATCCTTTCATATGTAAAGTGAATAACAGTGTCATCTCATCCAATTCTAAATAAGGTATTTACAACCTAGAACTTGAGGATTCCATGGAGTTCTAAATTTGGGGTTCTGAATTCTGGCTTTCAAGCTGACCCCATCAATTAATCTTAATTGTACGTGTTTGGCTAAATCTTCCCCAGCAGAGGTTTCCTATTACACACACCCATTATTGTGATACCCACAGGTGCCAAAATATAAGTACTTTTATTCCCAGTTGTTACTCAAGTTAATTTGACTCTTCTCCTGAACTCAGCTGAAGTAGATGGCAAATGTTGTGTATATCTTTGCTGCCTTAGAACATGTGCTGATTTTAAACTCCAATTAATGAACATCTAGTGATTCACTGGTCCTTTCCCAAAGCAAATTTTTAAAGATTTCTTTAATTCTGCTCTCACTTGCTAAAGAAAGCATTGCTGGATAAGAGACTAATTATGATGGTACCGGTGTTCCTTTCAAAATAATTTTATGATGTGTGCCCAATGTTGTCACATTGACATATTTAACAAATGAATCCCAATCATTATAAAAATATTTTAAGTTGCACCTATACATAAATGTATAACTATGAATGGAATGAAAATACCACCAAAATGTTTCCTGTTAGAACATGAATCATCAGTGTTTACCAACTAGAAGTAAGCTGTACAGTGTAAAGAGAGCTGGCCAGGGAGCCAGGAGATCTGTGTTCTAGCATGGGCTTGGACTTAATAATTAGCTTAATGAAGGTAGGGCCTTGGAAACATTACCTCTTGGCCTCAGTCTCACCATTGGTAAATCATGGAAGGTTAGACTAAATGGTATTTAATGGTTTTAATACACTAGGAAATCTGAATCTTGCATAGCAAAGGTCAGCAAACATTTTTTGTAAACACCCAGACAGAAAATATTTTCAGCTTTGCGGGCCAGATGGTCTTGGTTACAGCTATTCAGCTCCACCATAGTAGAGCAAGACCAGTCATAAACAATAAACAAATAGGCGTGACTGTGTTCCAGTAGAACTTTATTCACGAAAACAAGTAGCTGGGTGGATTTGATCCACAGACCACAGTAAATCAGATCACATTTCCAATAACCCAGTTCCTTGCATTCTCCACAAATTTGTTGAAAGGAATTAATTCTATAACTTCAGGAAGAAATCCTGTTTTCTTGATTTGTTATTAATAAACCAGGAAAGATCCTGTACAAAGCATCCCATATCCTCCCTGTTCTCCCATACCCCCCTCTTCTTTGCCATTCTTGTCAGTAGCAGAGCACCCCCATTCTTCCAGTCTCCCAGGTCTTATGGAGCCTCTTAAAGGGATCTCTGCACATTATCCCTTATTTTTGTCCTGTCAGCAAGTCCCATCCTTTCTCCTCTTGCTAACTTCAATCTCTTCTCCTAAATCTAATATATACTCTTTCTGTCTATGCTTCCTAAAACACTGTTTCAGTCATTTCACTTCCTATCTTCAAAACCTGCCTAATTTCTACCGCATTGAATCTAAGTTCAAATGCAGTGGAGTTTCCAAGGCCTTACTTTTCCCTATGCAACAGGTCTTATTTCTCACAAGACCTAAACATCCACTCTCTGCCCCAGGCAAGGTGTTCCCTAGTGGTTCCCTACAAAGTCCATATTCATTTCTGTGCCTTTACTACCACAGTCAGTTATCCCCAAACCATTCTTTCTACCCACCCAAACCCCACCATTATTTCAAGGTCCAACTCAAGGATCAATTTTTATAAAGCCTTATACGCCAGTCCACAAAGATATTCTCTACCTCTACACTTCTACAGAATTCAGAGGCACTATCGTATGGCTTAGTACTTATCTTCCTATTACTGTTTCTGGCAACCAAACTAGGCCATGTACACCCTTATGTATTTGCCAATGCTTAATACAATGCTAAAAACAAAACAGGTTTTAAATAAACAAAGGTTGAGAGAGAGAGGAATCAAATCCAAGGTCTAGCATTTTTGCTTCTCCTGAATTCTTTTGGCATATATCAGGTGCTGAGAATAACCATTACTCCATCTTATTCTGATTAAGCTTCCCAAACACATGATATTGCAGCTGTTATTAGAGGTAAGCAGTCTCCCATCTCCTTACCCCTCCCAATATTGCAAACAAATACATTTACAGGCTTATATATAGTCCCTACTATGTGGCTACGTATTTGTCAAGGATGTAGAGATACAGCAATGGACAAACTTATGTCCCTGTCCTTACAATGTTTTCAATCTAGTGGGAGGAAACAGAGAATAAGCAAATATTATGTCCAGAAATAGTGGTATGTACTATAAATAAAAACAGGTAGGTAAGGGGGCAGAGAGTGACGGGGGCCATTTTAGATGGATTTGTATATATTTATAATAATTGACAGGAGATATTAAAGAAAAGCAAGACTGAGTAGGGGGAGATAGGGTATTATTTTAGGTGGGACAGTGAGGAAGGACTCTCTGATATGGCAATATTAAGGAGAGTTGTGAATGATGTAAGGGAATGAGCTATCCAAACTATCTTGTGGCAGGGCATTCCAGGGAGTGATCTAACGCAAAACTCTAAGGTAGGAATATGTTTGGCTTGTTCAAAAAACAGTAGAGACAAGAGGGCTGGAGAGGAGTGAGCATTAAGCTGTACAAGATATAGTCAGAGGGCTTCCCCGGTGGTGCAGTGGCTGAGAGTCTGCCTGCTGATGCAGGTGACACGGGTTCGTGCCCCAATCCGGGAAGATCCCACATGCCGTGGAGCAGCTGGGCCTGTGAGCCATGGCCGCTGAGCCTGCGCGTCCAGAGCCTGTGCTCCACAATGGGAGAGGCCGCAACAGTGAGAGGCCCACATAGCGCCAAAAAAAAAAAAAAAAAACAAAAGTGATATAGTCAGAGATGGTTAGACAAGTAGCCAGGGGCCACAGCACACAGAATATAAAGACTTCTGGATTTATTCTGAGAAAGACAGAAAGCTATTGAGTGGTTCTGATCAAGGAAGTGACATGGCCTGATTTAAGTTTTAGAGATTATTCTGGCTACTTTGGGGAAAAATAAAATGTAGAAGGCAAGAGTGAAAGCAAGTACACCAGTTCAAAGGCTTCTAGATTCAGCTTTGTATCTCCAATGCCTAAGACAGCATATGACATACAGACACTTAGGTATATACCACCTAGAATAGTATTTATCATCCTATATCTTTAATATAATATTAGTGGTAGTACACCAAACTCAGGTTTGAATCTCAGCTTATCTACTTTAAGTTTTATAACCATGAACATATTACTTAATCTGAGCCTCACTTCCTTACCAAAATGGAGCTACCTAAGAATTGTGAGAACTAAATGTGACAGTGTATACATAGCATTTAGCATAGTGCCTAATACATGGTAAAAGCTCAAAAAAGTGGTAGCTGGTTATTCTCTACCCACCTCCTCCCCCTCCAACAATGAGAATATAGTTGGAAGGCAACTGACTTCATTTATATTTATTCTTATTCTTATATTAATTTTTATTTCTTAACTGTTGTCTTTTTTTAAAATGAATTTTTATTGGAATATAGTTGTTTTACAATTGACTTCATTTAGAGGAAAGCTCATAAAAACAAAACAAAGCCCTAATACCAGGAATATCAGGAGCTTAGTTATGGACATGTTAAGTTTAAGATGCCATTAGCCATGCAAGTCGAGATGGTGATTAGGCAGCTGAATATATGAGTCTGGAGCTCAGAGGAGAGGACTGAGCTGGAGATAAAACATCTGGGATTCAGGCCATAATTGGCATTTAAGACCATGAGCCTAAATGAGATCACCAAGGGAATACGTGTAAATAGAAAAGAGAGGACACAAAAAGAGTCCTAGAGTAATATAACATTCAATCATCAGAGGGAGGAGGAGGAAGAGCAAGTAGAATGAGAAAGATCAATCAGCCAGGTAGATAGAAAACCAACAGAGTATAGTACCCTAGAAGCCAAGTGGAAAAATCTGTTAAAAATTTAAAAGACAGAGTTAATAAGTCAGATGGAGTAAGGTGAAAACTGGGAAGTCATCGTTGGATTTTTTCCTTCCAGTTGTACTGAGATAATATTGACATACAGCACAGTATAAGTTTAAGGTGTACAGCATAATGCTTTGACTTACATACATCTTGAGGCCATTATCACAATAAGTTTAGTGAGCATCCATCATCTAGTACAGACACAAAATTAAAGAGATAGAAAAAAAACTTTGTTCTTGTGATGGGAACTCTTAGGCTTGACTCTTTTAACAACTTTCATATGTAACACAGAGCAGTGTTAACTATATTTATCATGTTGTACATTACAATCCCGGTACTTACTTATTAACTAGAAGTTTGTACTTTCTGACTGCTTTCATCCAACTCCCCTTCACTCCACTCCTCACCTCTGGTAACCACAAATCTGATCTCTTTTTCTATGACATTGTTTGCTTTTGAAGTATAATTGACCTACAACAGTATGTTAGTTCCCGTTTCACAACACAGTGATTCAATGTTTCTATACATTTCAAACTGATCACCACAATAAGTCTAGTTATGCTATGTCACTATACAAAGATATTACATAGTTATTGACTATATTCCCCATACTATATATTTCATACACATGACTCGTATATTTTGCAACTGGAAGTTTGTACCTCTTAATCTCACCCATCTATTTCTTTCCTCCTCCCTGCCCACTCTCCTCTGGCAAACACCTGTTTGTTCTCTGCATCTAGAACTCTGTTTCTATTTTAAGTTTGTTCACTTGTTTATTTAGCCTTCACATATAAATGAAATCATACAGTATTTGTCTTTCTCTGTCTGATTTATTTCACTTAGCATAATACCCTCTAGGTCCATCCATGGTGCAAAAGGCAAGATTTCATTCCTTTTTATGGCTGAGTAATATTCCACTGCATATATGTATATGTATATGTATACACACACAATGTGAGATATATATATATATATATATATATATCACATCTTCTTTACCCATTCATCAACTTAGGCTGCTTCACATCTTGGCTACTGTAAATAATGCTGCTATGAACATAGAGGTGCCTATATCTTTTCTAATAAGTGTTTTGGTTTTCTTCAGATAAATACCCAGGAGTAGAACTGCTGGATCGTATGGTAGTTCTATTTTTAGTTTTTTGAGGAACCTCCACACTGACTCCATAGTGGCTGTGCCAATTTACATTCCCACCACCATTCCCTTTTCTCCACATCCTCGCCAACCTTGTTATTTGTTGTCTTTTTGATAACAGCCATTCTGACAGGTGTGAGGTTATACCTCATTGTAGTTTTGATTCAAAGTTCCCTGATGGGGCTTCCCTGGTGGCGAAGTGGTTAAGAATCCACTGCCAATGCAGGGGACATGGGTTCGAGTCCTGGTCTGGGAAGATCCCACATGCCATGGAGCAACTAAGCCCATGCGCCACAACATCATTTACTGAAGAGGCTGCCTTTTCCCCACTGTATATTTTTGCCTCCTTTGTCATAGATTAATTGACCATATAAGTGTGGGTTAATTTCTGGGCTCTCTATTCTGCTCCATTGATTTAGGTGTCTTTTTTTGTGCCAGTACCACACTGTTTCGATTACTGTGGCTTTGTAGTATAGTCTGAAGCCAGGGAACATGATACCTCCAGCTTTGTTCTTCTTTCTCAAGATTGGTTTGGCTACTCAGGATCTTTCATGTTTCCATACAAATGTTAGAATTCTTTGTTCTAGTCCTATGAAAAGTGCCACTGGCATTTGATGGGGTTTGCACTTTATCTGTAGATTGCCTTGGGTATGGTCATTTTAACAATATTAATTCTTCCAATCCATGAACACAGTATATCTTTCCCCCTGTTTGTGTCATCTTCAATTTCTTTCACTGGTATCTTACAGTTTTTGGAGTACAGGTATTTTCTTCCATAGTTAGATTTATTCCTAGGTACTTTACTCTTCGATGCGATTGTAAATGGGATTGTTTTCTTAATTTCTCTGATAGTTCATGTTAGTGTATAGAAGTGCATCAGATTTTGTATCCTGCAACTTTACCAAACTCATTGATGAGCTCTTCTAGTTTTTTTGTGGTGTCTTTAGGATTTTCTACATATAATATCATGTCATCAGCAAACAGTGACAGTTTTACTACTTCCTTTCTAATTTGGATTCTTTTTATTTCTTTTTCTTGTCTGACTGCCTTGGCTAGGACTTCCAATACTATGTTGAATAAAAGTGGTGAGAGCGAACATCCTTGTCTCGTCCGTGATCTTAGAGGAAATGCTTTCAGCTTTCCACCACTGAGTATGATGTTAGCTGTGGGCTTGTCAGATATGGCCCTTGTTATGTTGAGGTATGTTCCCTCTATACACACTTTTTTAGAGTTTTTATCATACATGGATGTTGAATTCTGCCAAAAGCTTTTTCTGCATCTATTAAGATAAAACATATAATTTTAATTCTTCAATTTAATGTGGTGTGTCACACTGATTGATTTGTGAATACTGAACCATACGTGCATCCCTGGGATAAATCCCACTTGATCATGGTGCATGATACTTTTAATGTATTGTTGAATTCAGTTTGCTAATGTTTTGTTGGGAATTTTTACATGTATGTTCATCAGTGGTATTAGCCTGTAATTTTCTTTTTTTGTGCTGTCTTTATCTGATTTTACTATCAGGGTGATGCTGGCCTCATGTAATGAGTTTGAAGTATTCTTTCCTCTACAAGTTTTTGGAACAGTTTGAGAAGGATAGGTGTTAACTCTTCTCTAAATGTTTGGTAAATTCAACTGTGAAGCCATCTGGTCCTGGACTTTTGTTTGTTAGGAGTTTTTAAAATTACTGATTCAATTTCATTACTGGTAATTAGTCTGTTCATGTTTTCTATTTCTTCCTGGTTCAGTCTTGGGAGATGGTAAATTTCTAGGAATTTGTCCATTTTTTCCAGGTTGTCCATTTTATTGGCATATAGCTGTCTGTAGTAATTTTTTATGATCTTTTGTATTTCTCTGGTATCAGTTGTGACTTCTTTTCCATATCTGAATTTATTGATTTGGGCCCTCTTTTTTTCTTGATGAGTCTAGCTAAAAGTTATCAATTTTGTTTTTTTCCCAAAGAACCAGCTCATTGAAAGTTTCACTGATCTTTTCTATTGTTTTTTTAATCTCCATTTCATTTATTTATTTATTTTTATTTTGGTTGTGCAGGGTCTTAGTTGCTGCAGGTGGGCTCCTCAGTTTCAGCTCGTGGGCTTCTTAGCTGCAGCACATGAACTCTTAGTTGCGGCATGCATGTGGGATCTAGATCCCTGACCAGGGATCAAACCTGCATCCCCTGCATTGGAAGGCAGATTCTTAACTACTATGCCACCAGGGAAGTCCCTCATTTATTTCTCCTCTGATTCTTTACAATTTCTTCCCTACTACTCACTTTGGGTTTTGTTGGTTTTTGTTTTTGTTTTAGTTCCTTTAGGTGTAAGGTTAGGTTGTTTATTTGAGATTTTTCTTGTTTCCTGAGGATGTTATAAACCTCCCTCTTAGAACTACTTTTGCAGGTGGATTTAGTGATGTGGTGGACTGGCACAAGTCAATGCCATATTAGAATACGTTCAAGGAGAAAAATGTTAAACAGTAAATTCAGACGATGGTTCAAGAAATTACACTGAAAGGGCAGGAGAGAAATGGGGTGGTAGCTGGAAGAAGAAGTCTTTCTCTTTTAAAAATGGAAGAAATAACAGCATAAATGCTGATGAGATAGTGACAGCAGAGGGGGAAATTGATAAATGCAGTAGAGAAAGGGAAAACTGCTGCAGCACTATACTTAAGGGGGCAAGCGCAGACGGGATCTGATACCGAAGTCAAGGGGATTGTTGGCCTTAGCAGGGGAAAACAGATATAGTTTATCCTTAGTAACAGAAGAGAAGGTGTAAATGCAATAAATGCAGGTAGGTGAATAGATGTCATGGAAATTCTCTTCCAACTGTCCCAGTTTCCTCAGAGAAATAGGAAGAAAGTTCATCAGTGGAGACAGAGATGGGACAGAAGGTATTGTAGTATAGGTTTAAAGAAAAAGGAAAAAGCATGAAATAGTAATCTAAGGGAGTAGGAGAGTGAATGAACTCAAGAAACACAGTGTGACTGAATTAAAGTAAAATCAGTTGCCAGGTTATTCTCCACCTAAGTTTGGCCCCACTGGTGCAGGTAAAGATACAAAACAGGTGGAGATGAAGGGATAATGAGGATACAGGTTAGTCAAAGAAGTACAATTAAGGGAGAGACCAGCAGAGGAATCGAGGGTGTATGCAAAGGAGTGCTAATAATGATTGACTATGGAAAAGCAGAGTAAGAAGAGTGAAAAGCTGATCAGACTGATAGACTGTTGGTCCTGGTGGAGTCTGAATATTAAAGGGAGTGAAGTGGAAAGGTGGAGAGTTTCATTTGGAGAGTAAGATATTTACAGCTGAAATTGTCATAAAAGGTTAAGAATTACTATAGCATAGAACCAGATCCTTGGGATTCCTACATTTAATAAGAAAGTTCAGTGTAAAGGTAAAATGAGAATCTATATGTAAGACCTGAATGGCAGGTAAGAGAATTAAAGGTAGATGATGGAATATAGCCTTGGAATTCCTCATTTTCTCTGTATAATTTATCAAAAACTCTTAGAGAAAACTAATTCCAACTTTTCTAAGGAAAACAATGATTCAGGTTAAAAAAGAGAAACCCTGTTTGTCTGCTTAATCATTGTTCAAAATGTACTCATGGCTTCTAAAGTCCTACACCTTTCTGCTTACAGAGTTAAATATATAAACTAACTTAAATAAAGTTAACTGCCATTCTCTTTAGTTTATCTCTTGATACCAGTATTAATAATTTCCACATTTCCCAGAGAGAAATCATTAGTTTAAGAAGAAAAAGCAACTTTCATATTTAAAGATTTCAAAGCAAACCATCACCCAAATATATAAACATTCATCTGCATATTCTTTAATTATCTACTTTTCAAATCCACCTACAAGACATAACTTTATATCCAAGCTGTTGAACAGTTAAATATACAATTAAAATGGTACTTTTCATAGCCTGAAAAAAAATGAGTCTTGGGAATTTCAGCCTGGCATACAACAATTATTAAAATCTATTAAATTCATAGTTAGTGTGAATAACAACAGCAGTTATTTGCTTTACTTACCTCCTTAATAGCATCTTCATTAGGAAGAATGGAACATAAGCACGTCATATAAGCTTGCTGAAAAGATGACACATTTGAAATTTCTTTAGATTCTGCACATAGTTTTGATAAAGCAGTAGCCTGGGGGATGCAGTTAGATTTCAACAAATGTTTTATTCGCATTTGCAGAAAGAAAGGTCCTTCTTGTGCAATCAATTTATTGACTAGAAAAAAGGAAAAATAAAACAGTTTGATAACATACCACATTAACATGTCAAGGTTGTAAAGATGAAAGTTTGATATCTTCTGTTGTTGCTTGTTTTTAGTGGACAAAAAGTCAGCTGATATAACTGGAAGTTTATTCTGATCTCAGTACTCATCTAACAGAGCAAAGAGCAAAATAAATTAATGTTGCTAATTATTCCCACATTACTTAGTAGTTTTATTTTGAACACCATACCTTTTAAAAAAGCTACTACTAACATTTCATCAAAATTCATTCTTTCACCTTCTCCTCCCTCACTTTCTTATAAGGATAGTAAGGAACAATGAAATGAACTATAAACTTAAGTACAAGGCAAAAAGGCAAGTATCCTGTGTAATATTAACAACTACCACTTGTACACTTATGAGATACCAAGCTTTAAGCTGACTGTTTTTATATACCTCTCATTTATTCTTCACACCACCACCAAGGCAAGTATTGTTATCCCCAGTTTAAGGTTAGGAAAATTAATACTCAGAGAAATTAGGTAACTTGCCAAGGATTCCAAAGCCAGTGGTGGTCTTTCCTCTAAACCAGGCATTTCTCAAAGTGTGTTCCACCGACCAAAAGACCTGAGAGATAGTCCTAGAAAAAAAAAGGATTCCTTGGTCAAATCTCTGAACAGTCCTGCAATGAAGAAAACTGTTCACTTTTATTTAACCCAAGGTTTCCCAAACTGATTTGACCAGAGAACCCTTTTACACATATCATTAGCACAACGTAAAATCTACGTTCCTGGTTCAGTACACACTTTGGAAAATGCTGCTCTGAGCAGTACTCAATATTAAGCACCTGAACATAGATTTGTACAGTGTTCTGGACAAGCCCTCGATTTACAAATAGTAAATACTTAACAAGTGTGTGGCATCGTTACACAGTATTATTTAAAGAACAGAGGTGGGAATATACATGTCAAGATGAGTGGCAAGCAAACAAACTGCTTTAGGTGGTTCACCTAAAATGGTGTTCCTTAAACTCAAAAGTGCCTTCTGAACCACCAGGGGAATTGTAGTAGAATGCAGATGCTAATTCAGTAGGTCTGGGATGGGACCTGAGACTGTGCTTTTCTAATAAGCCTCTCAGGTAATAGCCATGCTACTAGGTCTACAGGCCACATGTGGAATAGAAATCATTAATATTAATGATAAACCACCAGGACGGTGGGGAGGGGAGGGAGAGACCACTGGCCCAATCTTAACTACATATCAGAATCAACTGTAGAGATTTAAAAATTCTCTTTTGTAAAAAAATGGGTAACACCATATACGCAAATGACACAAAATTCAAAAGGCACACCAAAAGGTATACAGTTAAAAGTTGTCTCCCTCCTACTCTGACTCCAGTCCCCTAGTCTCTCTTCCCAAGAAACAATAATCATTTCCAATTTTTTGTTTACCCTTCCAGAAACATTCTTAGTACAGAAGACATATTTCTTTTCCCACTTACTGTATCATACAGGTCATTCTATCACATCACTGTACATTGAGAGCTACCTCAATACTTTTAACAAATAAGTATTGTTCCACTCTAGGGATATAATTAATTTAACCAATCCCCTCCTGATACACTTGCAAGTTGTTTCCAATCTTTGACAACTGTCAATAATGCTACAATCTACAGTCCTGTACAAAGGCCATTTCACACATGCACGACTGTTATCTATAGCAAAAATTCCAAGAAGTGAAATTACTGCCAAATTAATCTCCAGAGATTGTATCAATTTACACTCCCAGCACTTATAGGTGGAAGGTGCCTGTTTCCTGTGGCACTTCAAAAAGGTCTGTATTCCAGACCTCCAACCCTGGAGATTTTGATTTAGCAGGTAGTGCCTGGACCTTGGGGGTGTGTGTGTGTTTTGGTTTTAAATTCCATAAATACTCTAATACACAGTCAAGGTCAAAAGGCATGGACAGAAAATAGATCATTTGCATTTGGACTTTTCTCTATTTTAGTCCCACAAGCACTAAATCCCACAAAATGAACTCACAATCATATCTCAAAAAGCTCCTTGTTCCTTACTTATTTTCAGTAATGGTATTCTCTCAATCATAAAGAAATGAAATTTTGGCATTATCCTTCCTTGCCAACTCCTTTCCTAAGGAAATCAACTTAGTTACTGTGTCCTAGCAATTCTTTTTAAAATTCTCTCCAACCTAGTTCCTCCATATTATTTCCTGCCACATCTGTCCCCTACATCCTAAACTGCCTAATATCAGATTATGCTCTATTCATCTGCTCTACCAACTTGTATGCATTTTCACAAATCTCACACCTGAAAACAGGCACGTTATCTATACAAGCCACTCCCTTCTAAATTCCCACAGCATTTTACTTCTTTTGCCACACTTAGCTTTCTCTTTAAGTACAATAATAAATGATTAGAGTGTATGAAGGTTAAGATCTCAGGTTGTGGAATCACAAAACTGAGGCTGAATCATGACTCTCACATATACTAGCTGTGAAGCCCTTGGAAATTAGTAGACCTGTCTGAGCCTCAAGTTTCTTCATCTATGAAAAGGTTAGTAATATCTACCCCAAAGAGATGAAAGAGTCATAAATGAAATACCGGAATGCAAGTAAGACACAAAGCACAGGGCCAGGCAGAGTAAATGCTCAATACTACTTGCTATTATTTGTCCCTGATATCCCCCTTATTACACTGTCAGCAATTTGTGTACAAATACCATGCCTTGTTAACTTTTGTATTCCCTACAGCGCTAAGCACAATGCTTTATATATTACAGATGTTTAATAAAACCATGTATTTAGCAACCAATGGTTATCACTTTAATCAATCAAAAACTTTTAGATATCTCCTCATCTGGGCCCAGATCCTGCCTCCACAGTTTTAACTACACAGCCTTGGGCATGTGTAATCTCTTGCCTGTTTAACGGATTACAGGAGATAGAAAGCACTAACACTGTGCCCAGCACACAGCAGGCAATCTATAAATCGTAGCTATTATTTCTATGAGGTAAAACTATTTTACTCAACATATTACAGCCACAGTTAAACCACTATATCAATTTTTAACACACAGATCAGACTTGCATTTTAAAAATCATTTTAAGTTATGTTAAAATCAATACTTAACTGTATTTTTAAAAAGGAAATCCATCCATACATTTCAATATTTAAAATGACACAATGAAGTGTACACTAAGATGTCTCACTCCCAACTGTGATCCCTTCTGTATATTATTTTTTCTAAACATTTTAATACAAAAAAAATGTTTAATCATATACCCTCTCCTCCATCTAGGTTCAACAATTGAACTGTTTTGCCATATTTCTTTATCTCGCTTTTCTTTTTCTCAGTCACTTAAAAGTAAGGTGCAAACATCATGACAGTTTACCTCATATATACTTCAACATGTAAAAAATGGTAACATTTTAGGTCCAGCTAAAAATTTTGTTTTCTTTTTTAACAGAAGAGAGTGTTTTTGTTTTTACTGAAGGCTCAGGTGGCACATGACAATTCATAAAATGGATTCAGAGGTAGGTGGTAGAAGGGAAAAAATGAACTGGGGTGGGAAAGAAAAACCACCAGGAAGAAGTAAGAGCTGGCTGGTTCCTTCGCAGCTTGATTTAGGGGAGGAAGTTAGTACCTCTGAACAATTAGGATGGATCTCTTCCTTCAATCCTTGGTAGGGGAGAGAAAAAAAAGAACAAAAGGCTGCTGCTTTGGCCCTCCTGAGTCTCAAGAAAAATGGGGAAAAGCCAGTGCCTTGATGTCATGAATTAAGGGGGGGAAGGAGGGTGCTGGGTAGGGCACAGGTCAGCTGGAAAACTGGCAGATACCAGATGGTAGCTCTGGGTTTCCTCTAGTTGGAACCACTCTAGTACAGTGGAAGGGGGGGTCTCCAAGGTTGATGGGCCTGAGGTCTTTAGGGCTGTGGGCTGCTGCCATCACCATTGGAACCAGGGGTGGTTTGTGGGCACTGGGGCTCAAGTCAGGAACCATCAGTGGGGCTGGGCTTGGTCTTGCCAGCCCTATGTTTTGTGGTAGGCTGCTGGGGTGACCTGAGGTAGAAAGGTGTTTGACACCTGGGTGGGAGGACCTGCTCATTTCCCTGCTGATCATGCCAGGCAGAAGTGTCAACAACTGGCACTTATTACGTACTTCAGTAATTGTTTTTTGGTGGGGACGGGGTTACAAAATTCAAGAATTTGTGGCAGGAAAAATAAAATTCTTATACACTTTTTTTTTTAATTCAAAAAACTAAACCAAAAAGCATTTATTGAGTTACTTGGGAGGCTAAACATTTTGTACTTTTATGCTTCTGATTACTATGTTATTGAAAAAAGGCAATTAATGAAATGATAGTCACTGCTTTCTAGCATCAAATATGTTGATATCTGGGCTGCAAGGGCAATGGAGCTATAAAGGAGGCTTTCTAAATCTGCTGACCTGAAATTAGTAAGGGCCAGTTGCAGAAGTAAGCAGGCAATAGGCTGCCCACCACTTATACTGTGGTTCTCAGAAAAATTCCTTACATATGTAGGTAACCTATACCCATTCAGAGTTTACAGATAGTGGGTACTTAACTTAATCTTTATTGAATATATAGGATACCACGGAATATTAGGTAAACAGTGCTTCTCCCCATTTCTTGATTTTTTCTATGTGAAAAGAAATTGAGTACTGTTAACTCCTGGGGTGGGAGGGATACATTTGATTAGTACGTTGGGGAAAATAAATTGGGGACATTTAATGCAACTCCATCTTTTCCCTCTGGGGCTTGGGCCTATCTACAAAGGTCACGCATTCTTCACTCCTGGAGCCTTATCTGGACTGGGACCTGCCTAATTCTGGGATCCTTTTGCAACTATTTGGCCCTGTCCTCTAACAACTTTTAATAATAATAAGGGCAATAATTTAGCCTCCACCTGCCTATATTTACAAAAGGATGCCATTTACTGGGAACCTAAACAGAAAACAATAAATAGCAATCTATTTTCTATTTAACAGCTATTCTCCTTATTCATTTTTTTTCTTGTCCATGTAACTGATAAGCAGTAGAATTATCAGAGGAAAGGGACCAAGAGAAAATCTAAACACTCTTATTATCAATCTTCTGACTATACAGAAAAACCCAAACAGCATGTATACAATAGGTGATCAAACTTGGTGAATGAATAAGCTAACTGTAATATTTTAAGATATCAACATTCAAAAGGCCTGTTCTGAGACCTGAACTAAAGATCTATAAAAAATGGGACTTCCCTGGTGGCGCAGTGGTTAAGAATCCACCTGCCAATGCAGGGGACACGAGTTCGAGCCCTGGTCCGGGAAGATCCCACATGCCGTGGAGCAACTAAGCCCGTGCACTACAACTACTGAGCCTGTGCTCTAGAGCTCGCGAGCCACAACTGCTGAGCCTCCGTGCCACAACTACTGAAGCCCGCATGCCTAGAGCCTGTGCTCTGCAACAAGAGAAGCCACCACAATGAGAAGCCCATGCACCGTAAAGAAGAGTAGCCCCTGCTCACCGCAACTAGA
The DNA here is from genome assembly GCF_963924675.1 of Phocoena phocoena. Taxonomy (NCBI): domain Eukaryota; kingdom Metazoa; phylum Chordata; class Mammalia; order Artiodactyla; family Phocoenidae; genus Phocoena; species Phocoena phocoena. The sequence continues at coordinate 32,519,519 of NC_089219.1, read as the reverse complement.
GAAAGCCTGCGCGCAGCAACAAAGATCCAATGCAGCCAAAAATAAATTAAAAAAATTTTTTTTAATAAAATTTTTTTTAAATCTATCTAAAGTGTAAATAAAAACTGTTCTGAAACTCATTCTTATCCCAGAAACATACTTAACAGAATGTGATCCTTTTTAACTTTCCACTAACTTAAAGCAAATGAAATCATAATTGTTGGACATATAAAATGAGATATTTTGTGTGTCTAAAATGCAAATGTCAACTATGTCAGCTCAAACCCATAAATCTTCTCGACTTAAACTGACAACTTTGTAAGAATTTTCTTTCTTTGCATATCCTATAAAAACGCTAAATTCCAATGTTTCATAAATTTAAAATAAGTAATTTTTTTCATAATCCTCAGCTGTAGTAACCAGTAAACAAAATATCATTATAAGCAAAGCTCTACTATATACCAAGGACTGGAAGCAGATTATTAATTTCTATCTCAGGAACTCGGCGTAAACATTGTCAGTCAATGCAACATTTAAAAACAAGTATAAAGGGATACTTTTAAAACACTACATAAATATTCAAGAATCCTTAAGCAAAACATTAAGTGCTAATGGTTAGTTTTTACTATTCAAAGGATAAGAGAACGATTGGTTATAGATACACAGGTGAAATTCACAAAATTTTAACACAGAAAAAAATTTTAATTCTCTTAGAACTAAATCCTCCTTCAATAGTCAGTATAGTTTTAAGCTTACCTTCTTCTGTTTCTACTGGCTGTTGAGACAGAATTTTAAGAAGAACAGGGTTTTTCCACACCCCCTCCTTGGTAACATGAACCAGTATTTGTAGGTTATTATTCCCAAATTCCAATAATGCATCATGTGACTCCTTAAAAAAAAGAAGAAAAAAAAAGCATATCCATAAAACAGGCAATATAAAAAGTCATTTTGCCCTTTCAATATATCTGAATGTCTATGAAAAGACCTATATCTTGGATTTCCTAAAAATAAATAAGCAGAAAAAAAACTATCCTCAAAGTTTTGTGAAATTCTGTTGCTGCTTTTTAAAAAATGAAACTAGGGCATTTTCACTAAGTTAAAGAGTACCTTTAAAATGTTTTCCTGAATTCTCCTAGGTAAAATGATCACAATTCAATTTCCATCCTTGAATTACTCAATTATTTTAAGGCCACTGGCACAGATTTCTTTTAAAAAGATTCTGCAGTATTCACACAGGCAACCTATTCCTTCTAACAGAAGTATGACTTAATGACATCTATTGTTATATATCTTTTTAATTGTTTAAATTCTTCTATCAAAGGACTTTTAAAATGATAGATGGCTCCAGGGACTTCCCTGGCGGTCCAGCAGTTGGGACTCTGTGCTTCCAATGCAGGGGGCGCGGGTTCAATCCCTGGTGGGGGAACTGTGATCTCACATGCTGCGCAGCCAAAAAATTTTAAAAGTACACAGAAAAATGATAGATGGCTCTAGCTAAAAGTCATGGAAATGCAAGTTATTAGCTGTCATTCTATCTCCTCAGAAAACAAACAAAATATAATTGCCAATAGTTTATTCTTTAAAATACTTATATACACAAAGGGCGGGGAGGTAAGAGGTCAGAAATTTAACTTGACATAAATAATTAAGCATATATCTCACTGTCTTTTATTACTAGTGAGGATTATTGGTTGTTTCCATATTCTAAAATTTTAACTTGTTTTCCCTTATTTTAGACTGCTGAAATTCTCAAGGAACATAAGCTTTCACTGGTAGCAGTACTTCTTTGGAAAATAAAATATAGGTTAAAAATGTTCATAGACCTAAGACTATAATCTTATATTCACTTAAATAAAATATAAAGTTTGCTTTTTTCCCCTTAATTTTCATGTCAGAACGACAGGGTTTTAATACACACACACATGCACCATATACTGAGTTATCTTCTGCTAAGAAAGGTTTTAAAACTGACACAGAAAGTGATATTTCCAAATAACAGTTAACTAACAGCAATATTTAAATGCTATAATTTTCCTTTAATGGCTTGAAATGGCTTGACCTGTCCTCAGGCTTCTTTTTCCTTAACTTAGGACAACAGGCATTTACTTTGCAGTGAAGGTGAAGATTCTATGTCAGAATGTGCTGTGTCTGGTTAACATATTTGTAACACCTAACAGCCCTATACCATTACACTTTAGCAGAACACTGTCACCCCCATGATACATAGCAACTAAAATAAAAAGCCACTGTTTGGGTTAAAAACAAAAACAATTTTCTAATTTTTCATCTGTTCAAAATACAGTTTATTCTGAGTAAGAATGATGTGTAATCCTTTATTACATATATATACACATACACATATATATATTATAGCAAAGTTACTTTTAAAAAATAACATTAGGTGGTCCAGTGGTTAGGACTCTGCGTTTCCACTGCAGGGGGCATGGCTTCAACCCCTGGTCAGGGAAGTAAGATCCCACAAGCCTCACAGTGCAGCCAATGAATGAATAAATGAATGAATGAATGAAGAGAGAAGAAGGAAGGAATGAAGGAAGGGAGGGAGGCAGGGAGGCAGGCACTTTAAAAAAATAACATTAGAGTCCTTAAAAACTATGGTGGAATTTTAAAAGTAATTTAAAAACTTAGATTTGTTTCTTTTTTAAGGTAAAACTATCCACATCTTGAAATCTACAATACAGAAATACTAGCACAAGACGTTCACTCTACCACTGTTTACAATAAACAGCAAAGAGATTTGGCCAAATAATTTATGGTGCAACCACATAACAGAATCCCAGGCAGTCATCAAGGGAGAACTACATATGCAATCCTAGATACATGTCCATGTTAAAATCATTAAGTTTAAAAAAGTTGCAAAAAAACAGGACCTCATTTTTCTTTATTTAAAATTTCATTTCAGAATGTATTTTTATATCCATAATGAAAAGGTCTGGAAGGGTTACACAACTATAAACAGTGGTTGAGAATGCTCTCTGTGGCCTGCTCTTGTAAAACTATTCTCTTACCAAAAGTATCCTCAAAACTACCTGCTGCCTTATCCATTTATCACCTAAAATAAGAAAACCTCAAGGTTTTATGTCTCAGATTTCTACAGGGACCATGTCTTATATTTATCTGTACCTCTACTGCATTTATTAAACACATATTCAGAAATGTGAATATATATATCCTAAATGTCTGATAAATACCGGGCAAAGTTACACAGGTCGGAGGGAAGGCAAACATTTTATTCAGGCATACAATCTAAGAAAAGAATGAAGAAATATGAGAGTATTCTCTCTTCAAAGGATACTACTAATAATAATAGTAACAGCCTTAATAAGAATAAGTACACTTGCCCTTCTAGAATGTCGTATGCCAGGACAAAACTACTGGCAGGCAGAATGACAAAATCAATATGCTCTGTATGAAAGATGATTTTAACAGCAGCTGTATGAATATGTGAAGAGTTAGGACATTACAGGGATTAAATCAGGCCAAGAGCATGACGAAGAATTCTTCTCCTCAAACAGAAAATCTAAAGATTAACATTATATCATTTCATTTTGGATTTTTTATCCTAGAGGAAAGAAATTTCCAGATAACGAGGTGTGTCTGTTAACATGCAAATCTTTACTTATGCCTTCATGAAACAAGTGCAAGCTACTATGGAGTTTGTGTCCTCGAGGAAGCGGTTAAACAGAGCAAGCTCTAGGTATTAATCTAGGTGTAACTTTGGGCAAGCTAATTCACCTCTCTATGCCTGTCTCCCCATTTATAAATGGAGATTCAAATGATCTCTACGGTATAAGGTTTGCAATTTGATTAAAAGATACAAAATGTAAAAACAATGTAGAGTACTGTTCGGTACATAACTAATGATAATAAATGAATGGTAGTTATTTACTTATTATGTCTATTTTCTTTAAATAGTTTTTCTATCTCTACTGGTAACAGGCAAATTTGCTTCCTATTGTTTTTCCTCCTACCTTACTCTCCCCTCCCCAACTTCCTGCTTTCTGATCTGCTCATCTAAGAATTCTGATAATCAAGCCAATATAAGAGCCAACGTAGCTCTCCTGTTGAAAATGCATGCACACAATCTCTGATGACTATTTTGACGGTTTAAGAGACTTAGCATTGTAAGTCCCTGAAGTGTTAGGGGGAAATTACTAGATAAGTGTACTATCAATGAAGCAAATACCGCTACCTTATAAACATATACAATTTTACATTTTAATAGCTTTATTCTGCCTAAAACTTTGTGTCTGAAGAATGAAAACTTTTTTTGTTTCTAAGCTATGTAAAGGCTAACAAAACCAAATGATAAGGAAAAAAAAAACTTTTAGCACACTCCCTTCATCTGGAAGGCCTCCTCATTTCATGAACTTACTACCAATATATAATGAATTTGTTTTTGTTCTAAGTTTCCAATTTTAGTTTGCTGGGAGAAATTAACTACATGTCTTGAATACCTAAACAGAGACCTTTTTTGAGGCCACATCAACTCACCTGTAAAGACTGAAGGAAGAGTACCCAGGCTTCACATGGCAGTTCACTTTCAGACACTGAAAGCAGTAATTCAAAGCAACTCCTAGAATATGAATAACTAAGTCAGTATATAATGGTGGTTATAGTCATAATCAAGTACAGTATGACAGTGATACTGAATATACATTTTACATTTATTTAGACTATTTTAAATTTGTTTTTCACTCTTCAAAATTTCATTCAACATTGTTATATTTTCAACTTTAAAAAAGAGAAAAAAGAAAAACTATGAGGCTTTAGAGGAGGAATAATGGGATTATAAAACCAGGAATGTTTATGTTGCAAAAAAAAAGTATAAAGTTAGAGGTTTGGGGTTTGGGAAAATAGGAAGGAAAACAGGTAAGACCAGAGAAAAATAAAATGGACCACCCAGACTAGAATTTATCCCACCAAACAATCTGCAAACTGAATCAAGGTGATTCCACAACTAAAAACTAACAGCTGTTGTATTTTTTCAATTTGCAAATAAATACATTAAAGGTGTAACTCTGTCTGCTATTAGGCAGCCAAATATTAAAACAGCAGCTAGATTATCATGGACCCTTGGGGTGGTAATCTTATACTGTACCCTGATATTTTCTGCTAGTGTAATTCTTAGTTCAAATAATATAATTGTATTGCAGAATTTCACAGTGTTTCCCCCCAAAGTGTTCCTCAAAGACCACCACAGCTTCCAGATACTCTTGTCACTTCACTTGATCTATTCCTAAGGACAGAGAGAAAATGCATCATTCTAAGCCTGAGAAGGAAAAGAGACTCGAGGCAATTAAAGATTATGTTGCTTGGCTGGAGCTTCACTTATACTTTATCTCCTCAAAATGTGAATATAAAGGCTCAGAGCTAAGGAAATTTCATTCAAAGGTATGACCCTGATGTTGCTTTGAACAATGTGATGCCATAGTAAAGAGAAGTCAGGCAAACATTACAACCAAAAATACTCAATTTTAAGAGGGATTTAAGTTCTTAAACTTACAGTACTAATCTGCCAAGCACTAAGAGGACATCTTCGCATTCAGTAGTTAAATATGGGCGAGCACTGGCAAAGCTTTGGATGGCAAGTCGATATACCTCCAGAAGATACACAATATGTTCTGATGCATTCTTGCTGCTTGCATATTGCAATAAGGTCTAAAAAATAAAGTTAGAGTTTTAATTATTAAAAAAAAATAAAGACAATGAAACACACAAGACTATCTTTGTTCTCAAATGCACTACCCCTTCCTTTTTGTCTAACAGATGCATTCACCTTTTATTTGCCTTTTTGTTTTTTTAACATCTTTATTGGAGTATAATTGCTTTACAATGGTGTTAGTTTCTGCTTTATAACAAAGTGAATCAGTTATACATATACATATGTTCCCATATCTCTTCCCTCTTGCGTCTCCCTCCCTCCCACCTTCCCTATCCCACCCCTCTAGGTGGTCAGAAACCACCTAGCTGATCTCCCTGTGCTATGCGGCTGCTTCCCACTAGCTATCTATTTTACGTTTGGTAGTGTATTTATGTCCATGCCACTCTCTCACTTTGTCAAAGCTTACCCTTCCCCCTCCCCATATCCTCAAGTTCATTCTCTAGTAGGTCTGTGTCTTTATTCCCGTCTTACCCCTAGGTTCTTCATGACCTTTTTTTTCCCCCTTAGATTCCATATATATGTGTTAGCATACGGTATTTGTTTTTCTCTTTCTGACTTACTTCACTCTGTATGACAGACTCTAGGTCCATCCACCTCATTACAAATAGCTCAATTTCATTTCTTTTTATGGCTGAGTAATATTCCACTGTATATATGTGCCACATCTTCTTTATCCATTCATCTGTTGATAGACACTTAGGTTGTTTCCATCTCCTGGCTATTGTAAATAGAGCTGCAATGAACATATTGGTACATGACTCTTTTTGAATTACAGTTTTCTCAGGGTATATACCCAGTAGTGGGATTGCTGGGTCGTATGGTAGTTCTATTTGTCGTTTTTTAAGGAATCTCCATACTGTTCTCCATAGTGGCTGTATCAATTTACATACCCACCAACAGTGCAACAGTGTTCCCTTTTCTCCACACCCTCTCCAGCATTTATTGTTTGTAGATTTTTTGATGATGGTCATTCTGACCAGTGTGAGATGATATCTCATTGCAGTTTTGATTCGCATTTGGTTTGTTTAGAGGATTCTATTTTCATCACTTAATGAATTGTTTCTGCTGAGTTAAAGAAAAGGCAGACTGCTCTTTTGACATGAGAATAAATCTAAGAATAAAGCCATAAAACGCCTATAGTTGTTCTCACTAGAGGTCTGGAGTTACCATCTCTGAAATTCAGTAATGTTTCATTAATACAACATTAAATTGAACATCAACCATGTGCCAATACACTGGGTATACAAGGATAAGAATATGATCCCTGACTTACACAAGAGACTTATTGCTGAGTGTAGCCCTCTCAGCTCTTTTTTCTACACACGTAGAACTTATTAGGCTTAATTTATACTTACCAATTTATAAAAGGTTGAGGTTTTTATTTTTAATGAAGTTTATTTCAAAAACTAATATACATGCCAAATGCCAGTTCATTTGTTTACAATGGGGGACAGTCATATTACCACCTATGGTCCCCATTCCCCATACTTTGACATAAGAGGTTATCTGGTGAGTTTAAAATCTAAAACAAAGGAAAACACAACCACAATAAAGCCTGATAAATTACATGTGTTCAAATGACGACAGAAAGCTGGCTTCTGTTCTCTTTGGACAGTGTGGAAAATCTGCCAAATTCTGGTTTGGGGTCTCTCTTTCTAGGTTCCACAAAGTTGCTCTCCCTACTATTAATATATTTCTTTCCTCTAACAACTGAATAGGTTTTGCTTATGCTTAACTGATACATCTCGTTAGGTTAAGACTTGAATTGTGCAAGTTTTCCCCCCCTAGAACACACATTCGGACTGGGCTAGGGAGTTAAGGCTACTTCAATAATAATTTCTTCTAACTTCCTGTCTTCTGATTTTCTGCTTAGCAAACTACCAACAGCTGTGGTGGCACTGCAGGATTCCACTGATCTTCTGCAGTTTTCACAATAACAGTCCCTATATCTGTTCTGATAATTAAGAACTGACTGGTCTTGATTATTTAAAACAAACAAAAAAACTTAACAGGGAAATATATGATCAACCATTATACCATATACAGTAAAAGCTCTCTTAACTAACACACTGGATTATCTGATCTTTGCATACTTGAATGATCAAGCCAGTTAAGCTATTTTAGTACACCCATTTCAATTCAGTATCTTGCTGCTTTATCACAGTCACTTTAGAGAAGTGGGCTCTTTCTGTATTTTCAGAAAAGCATTATGTCCCCATCTAATCAAATCCCAAATTTTAGTAAAATAAGAAAAAAAAATAATAACAGGATCATAAAACTGACCCCACAACAATCCTTTCTAGCTAAAACAGTGAAGAGAAGGAATGCAGAATCGTGTGCTTATCAGTTACATAAAAAAGATTTCACATAATCTCTCTGAAGAAATGTATTAAAATCTATGTCAGAACGAGATTGTTTTAGATCAGCAAATTACTTACTGTCTGCATTGGTTAATCCGAAAACCAGAGGGCTTTACAAATTTATATTCAGTAGCAGATTTTATGCTCCGGAGGTCAGATTTATCTTATCAATCTTTACAGGCCTAACACTCTTCTACCCCCTTCCATCTCCATAGGACATTCAAGTCTCATTAAATGTTTACTGAATAAATTTACCATTTTACTGAATAAACTCATCATTCTATTCATTTGACAAATATTTTTTGAGAGCCTACTCTAGTAAGGAGCTAGGTACTGGGGGAAAAGAGATGGGGGCCTATCCTCGTGCAGCTTTCAGAGTAAGTCAACACAGCATGATAGTTGAAACCACACATGCAAATTAACCAACTACTGGCTAAAGTATGCAAAGAGAAGGGCATAGTGCATACAGATGAGGTTATTCTTTCCACAGTCCACCTTCCCACTCAGAAGCTCCTGCCACCAATCTAGTATCTTCTGACACGGACATTCCATTAAGACTCCCAACAAGTTACACAATTTCAAAGATTCAATACCCCATGACTATTTATGTTTACGTTTTTCCCTATACTGATTTATATATTTTTTATATTCCTAAATGTTTTCCCCCCTTATATGTTAATCACATTAAGGAGGTGTCCTTAACATGTCCACTATGAGCATACTCTGGACATTGGAAGAATCACTGGAACAATCTTCATTATCATCTTTTTTAAAAATGCAAGATGAAACTGAATGAATTACAGCCATCCAAATGACATTTTAAGTACCTCATGTAAACAAAATTCCATGAGAAGCAGAAAAGAAAAATGGAAGTCTCTTATTTTTCTTTAGACATTTAAATTTTAGACACCAACAAAACTGAATAAGAAAGGGGCAATAAATGATAACTATGACTCCCTCAAGTTCACTGGCATTCTTCAGAGACCAAATTAATGGCCTCTTCTCTTTGTTTCAGTAAATGCATTTACGCTACAAAAGTTTACTATGTGGCAATACTGTGCTGGGTACTAGAGATGAAGACTCTTATCCTGCCCTTAAAGAACTAAATACACTGAGAGGTCAGATAAATTAGCCCAATCAGGTACCATCTTTGATTATTTTAAACATTCTTACTGGGGTGCTCTCATTCATATCCAAGGCAGATTATCTCTCAAGTCCTTGCTATATACCTCAAATGCCTGTTAGACATTTCCATCTGGATGTCCTAGTCAAATCTAAAATTCAACATGTTGAAAACAAACATCTTCCCCAGCAAATATGTTCTTCCTCCTATGTTCCATCTGCTTCTTTTCAGGAGCCAGAGCTAAAAAAACCTGTCCTTGAAACCACCACACCAAAGTTTGCTGATTCAACTGCAGAAATACCTTTGTCTGTGATCTTATGCTTTATTTCTACAGACAGTGACCTAGACCAGGCCCCCAACATCCCTCACCTGGAATGCTACAACAGTTTACTTCTCTAGGCTAAATATCCTCCAGTTCTGTGTATGTGTTGTAGTCATAACGTATTTGTACCCAAAAAAATTAATGCACAGGGAAAATAACTAGAAGGAACTCAGCTAATACGGTTATTAGCACTGGAGTAGTAGTAGGATTATAAACAATTTTCTATATTTTTATAATTTTCTGAAATTCTTCCCAAATTTTCTTTAATAAGTATTATGTTTACAGTGAACGAAAGAATCTCTTCCCTATCCCAATTCTATCTATATTCCTCACTACATGGTTTCATACATTCCTTACTACATGGTTTCAAAGAGACCGGTAGCATCCTATTCTCTGAAACTATCAAGGATGGAGAATTCTTTTCTTCATGATGGTCATATTTTATGCAGGGATGCATTCCAATTTAAAACTCAAATGGTTCAAGACTAATTTTTCCAGTGGAATAACCATAGTTATTGTTTTTGAGCACACAGTATGCACTAGGTATCTTCCTAAGAGCTTTACATGCTACGAACATGTAATACAACAACCTGAAGAGCTAGGTGATTTATCATCAGCTCATTTTTTTTTTACATCTTTATTGGAGTATAATTGCTTTACAATGGTGTGTTAGTTTCTGCTTTATAACAAAGTGAATCAGTTATACATATACATATGTTCCCATATCTCTTCCCTCTTGCGTCTCCCTCCCTCCCACCCTCCCTATCTCACCCCTCCAGGCGGTCACAAAGCACCTAGCTGATCTCCCTGTGCTATGCGGCTGCTTCCCACTAGCTATCTATTTTACGTTTGGTAGTGTATATATGTCCATGCCACTCTCTTTGTCACAGCTTACCCTTCCCCCTCCCCATATTCTCAAGTCCATTCTCTAGTAGGTCTGTGTCTTTATTCCTGTCTTACCCTAGGTTCTTCATGACATTTTTTTCCCTTAAATTCCATATATATGTGTTAGCATACGGTATTTGTTTTTCTCTTTCTGACTTACTTCACTCTGTATGACAGACTCTAGGTCCATCCACCTCATTACAAATAGCTCAACTTCGTTTCTTTTTATGGCTGAGTAATATTCCATTGTATATATGTGCCACATCTTCTTTATCCATTCATCCGATGATGGACACTTAGGTTGTTTCCATCTCCTGGCTATTGTAAATAGAGCTGCAATGAACATTTTGGTACATGACTCTTTTTGAATTATGGTTTCCTCAGGGTATATACCCAATAGTGGGATTGCTGGGTCATATGGTAGTTCTATTTGTAGTTTTTTAAGGAACCTCCATATTGTTCTCCATAGTGGCTGTACTAATTCACATTCCCACCAGCAGTGCAAGAGTGTTCCCTTTTCTCCACATCCTCTCAGCATTTATTGTTTCTAGATTTTTTGATGATGGCCATTCTGACTGGTGTGAGATGATATCTCATTGTAGTTTTTTGATTTGCATTTCTCTAATGATTAATGATGTTGAGCATTCTTTCATGTGTTTGTTGGCAGTCTGTATTATCTTCTTCGGAGAAATGTCTATTTAGGTCTTCTGCCCGTTTTTGGATTGGGTTGTTTGTTTTTTTGTTATTGAGCTGCATGAACTGCTTGTAAATTTTGGAGATTAATCCTTTGTCAGTTGCTTCATTTGCAAATATTTTCTCCCATTCTGAGGGCTGTCTTTTGGTCTTGTTTATGATTTCCTTTGCTGTGCAAAAGCTTTAGTTTCATTAGGTCCCATTTGTTTATTTTTGTTTTTACTTCCATTTCTCTAGGAGGTGGGTCAAAAAGGATCTTGCTGTGATTTATGTCACAGAGTGTTCTGCCTATGTTTTCCTCTAAGAGTTTGATAGTTTCTGGTCTTACATTTAGGTCTTTAATCCATTTTGAGCTTATTTCTGTGTATGGTGTTAGGGAGTGATCTAATCTCATATTTTTACATGTACCTGTCCAGTTTTCCCAGCACCACTTATTGAAGAGGCTGCCCCTTCTCCACTATACATTCCTGCCTCCTTTATCAAAGATAAGGTGACCATATGTGCGTGGGTTTATCTCTGGGCTTTCTAACCTGTTCCATTGATCTATCTTTCTGTTTTTGTGCCAGTACCATACTGTCTTGATTATTGTAGCTTTGTAGTATAGTCTGAAGTCAGAGAGCTGATTCCTCCAGCTCCATTTTTCATTCTCAAGATTGCTTTGGCTATTCGGGGTCTTTTGTGTTTCCATACAAATTGTGAAATTTTTTGTTCTAGCTCTGTGAAAAATGCCAGTGGTAGTTTGACAGGGATTGCATTGAATCTGTAGATTGCTTTGGGTAGTAGAGTCATTTTCACAATGTTTATTCTTCCAATCCAAGAACATGGTATATCTTTCCATCTATTTGTATCATCTTTAATTTCTTTCATCAGTGTCTTATAATTTTCTGCATACAGGTCTTTCGTCTCCTTAGGTAGGTTTATTCCTAGATATTTTATTCTTTTTGTTGCAGTGGTAAATGGGAGTGTTTTCTTGATTTCACTTTCAGATTTTTCATCATTAGTGTATAAGAATGCCAAAGATTTCTGTGCATTAATTTTGTATCCTGCTACTTTACCAAATTCATTGATTAGCTCTAGTAGTTTTCTGGTAGCATCTTTAGGATCCCCTATGTATAGTATCATGTCACATGCAAACAGTGACAGCTTTACTTCTTCTTTTCAGATTTGGATTCCTTTTATTTCCTTTTCTTCTCTGATTGCTGTGGCATCAGCTCATTTTTAAAATGGGGAAACCAAAGCACAGAGAGATTAAGTTATTTTCCAAAAGACACCTGGTATTAAATGTTAGGATTTGAACTAGTGTCATCTGACTCCAGAGCCCACACTTAATTACTGTGCTACGAGACTTTTCAGAATGCACAATTCTACAACTATTTTAGGTGTGTTTTAAAACTCTACTTTCCCCACCAGGTGTTAACTTTAATCTTTTACAGTAAGTAGTATCATGGTCATCATTTGGCCTTCTTCCTGAGAGTTTACAACATATAATTTCCATTTAAAATGACTGCTTCTGGGGAAAGTTTTCCAGCAATAGTGCTGATTAATATTCTACAGTTCAGAATGCTGGTGGTTCACAAAGAAATGACAAAAAAATATCTGGTACTTGTTAAAGCTGCATGTCCTGTGGCAACAGGAAATTATGTGACTTTTAATAGAGGAGGATTTTCATTATTTCAAATTTTGCACATAAAACGAGAAATCTTACTGATTTTAATTTCTCAACTCATGAAATTCCCAGAATTACATAAATTTGAGTAAAATGTGATTGCACTATGACAGACAGGCTTTCAGCAGGGGGTAGCACTTGAGCTGGATTTCTGAGGTACAGGTCAAGTTTGAAAATTCAAAAGTGAGGGGAACAGGACTCCAAGTAGACAGTAACTTGAACAAAGTCAGAAAAGACCAATAGAACAGATAGGGCAAACAGTGACAAGACTTTACATCCGTTGGTGAGGAAGCACGGGAGGTTTCCCTAGAAGAGACTAAGCTGGGTGTGAGATGGAATGGGAAGAGAACAGCTGGCTGCTTACATTCAGAAAGTGGCTAGAGTAAATTACAACTTTTAAATCTTTTACATATGTTGCTATTAGGCCCCACCTCACACTTTCTACATTGGTTACAGTTGTTTCTTTAAAATCTAGAAAGATGACTTACTTATTACTCTATCTACCTACCTATTCATCTATCCTGGATTCAGTTCATCATCCCAGCCTACCAAGATTATTTTTAGATAGTAATTCTGTCATGGGATTTAACTATGCTTTCTAACTTCATTTCATTTTCAAAAATATCTTTTGCTGTTTTTTCATAAAATTAATATCCTTTATTGTTTAAGAAATATGGATCAATAGAGAAGCAAAAATAAAAATGTCAACAATCTACACTATCACTACCCAAAAATAGACCACTGTTAACAGGGTAATATTAAGTTTGAGGGCTTTTTAATGCCTAAATAGCAGTATTTTAATGGACTCAAACTATACATTGTTTTGTAAAATTTTCTTCAACATCAGTATTTTTATAGTTCATGTGTGTATCACAGTTTATTACTCAAGTCCCTGTTTCTGGGCATGATGGTTTCTAACTCTGCATTATTATATATAATATTTAGGACAATGTTCTATAAATGGAATTGCTGGGTCAAAGGATGCATAATTCTTTAAGACTTTACATAGTGCCAAATTCTGCACCAGAAAATTTGTTCCAATTTACATTCCTATTATTTATGTAAGATAGTAACAGACTGAGGAACTGTCACAATTATTGTACATTACAACCTAAATACAACTTTTTGAGGGTCAACTGGATAAGGGAAATACATTATTTTTGTTTACTCAATTTATCATCTTTTCATTACTACTGTGGTTGAATAAAAATTTTCATGTTTCCTTTACAGCACCCATATGGTATCTTCATTTCAGTTATCAATAACAGTAAGGAAGAGAGCTTGGATGAGAACAGCATCAACAGTTAATCTTCCCAAAAAACTGAAGAGGTAATACATCCTAACTCATTCTATGAGGCCAGCATTACCTTGATACAAAAGCCAGACAAAGACTACAAGTAAAGAAAACTACAGATCCATAGGCCTTATGAACACTGATACAAAAATCATCAACAAAATACTAGCAAACTGAATTCAATGGCATATTAAAATGGATTATACACTATGACCAAGTGGGATTTATTCCTGGAATGCAAGGATGGTAAAGCATATAAAAATCAATTAGTGCACTACACCACGTTAAGAGCATGAAGGGAAAATACCTCACATGATCACCTCCACTGATGAAGAGTGTTTGAAAAATTCAACAATCTTTCATGCATGATTAAAAAAAAAAACACTCAACAAACTAGGAGTAGAAGAAAATTACCTCCATATAATATAGACCACGAATGAAAAACCCTAACATTATACTCAATGGTGAAAGAATAAAAGCTTTTCCTTTAAGGTCAGGAAGAAGGATATCCACATTCACCACTTCTATTCAATACAGTACTGGAAGTCCTAGTGAGAGCAATTAGGCAAGAAAAAGAAATAAAAGGCATCCAAATTGGAAAGAAAAATACAGTATCACTGTTTGCAGATGACATGATTTTACATATATTAAATATTCCACACCAAAATACCTATTCATATAAACAAGTTCAGCAAAGTTGCAGGATACAAAATCAACATACAAAAACCAGTTGTGTTTTTTGTTCTTGGCCATGCTGCACAGCTTGCAGGATCTTAGTTCCACAACCAGGGATCAAACCCGGGCCCACAGCAGTGAAACCACACAGTCCTAACAACTGGACTGCCAGGGAATTCCCTCAGTTGTGGTTTTATACACTAACAATAAATAATCTGAAAAGGACGTTAACTATTCCATTTACAATCACATCAAAAAAACAGGAATAAACCAAGGAAGTGAAAGACTTTCACACTGAAAACTATTAGAACTTGATGAGAGGGCTTCCCTGGTGGCACAGTGGTTAAGAATCCGCCTGCCAATGCAGGGGACACGGGTTCGAGCTCTGGTCCGGGAAGATCCCACATGCCGCGAAGCAACTAAGCCCATGCGCCACAACTACTGAGCCTGCGCTCTAGAGTCCATGAGCCACAACTACTGAGCCTGAGTGCCACAACTACTGAAGCCCGCGTGCCTAGAGCGTGTGCTCCACAACAACAGAAGCCACTGCAAGAAGAAGCCAGCACACCACAATGAAGAGTAGCCCCCGCTCACAGCAACTAGAGAAAGCCCGCGCACAGCCACGAAGACCCAGTGCAGCAGCAATCAATCAATAAATAAATTTATATATTAAAAAAACTTGAAGAGAGATATTAAAGAAGACACAAATAAATGGCAAGACATGTCATGAAAATGTCCATGGATTGAAATACAATATTGTTAAGATGTCAATATTATACAAAGGAACCCACAGATTCAATGCAATCCCTAACAAAATCCCAGTGACTTTTTTTGGGGGGGGGTAGAAATAGAAAATCCATCCTAAAATTAACATAGAATCTCAAGGGACCTTGAACTGCCAAAACAAACTTGAAAAAGAAGAATGAAGTTGTAAATCTGATACTTTCTGATTTCAAAATTTACTACAAAGCTACAGTAATCAAAGCAGTGTGTACTCAAGTAAAGACAGACACACAGACCAATGAAATAGAGGAGTCCAGAAATAAACCCTCGCATATATGGTCAAATGATTTTCCAGGGTGCCAAGACCATTCAGTGGGGGAAAGGACAGTCTTTTCAACAAACGGTGTTGGGAAAATTGAATATCCATATGCAAAAGAATTAGACTCTTACCTTATACCATAAATTAGCTCAAAATAGATCTAAGATCAGACTGCAAAGCCAAAAGAAATAAAAGCAAAAATAAACAAATGGGACCTAATGAAACTTAAAAACTTTTGCACAGCAAACAAAACCATCAACAAAACGAAAAGACAACCTATGGAACAGGAGAAAATATTTGCAAATGATGTGACTGACAAGGGGTTAATATCCAAAATATACCAACAACTCCTACAACTCAGTATCAAAAAACCAAACAACCCAATCAAACAATGGGCAGAAGACCTCAACAGACATCTCTCCAAAAAGACACACAGATGACCAACAGGCACATGAAAAGATACTCAACATCACTAATTATCAGAGAAATGCAAATCAAAACCACAATGAGATATCACCTCACATCAGTCAGAATGGCTATCATCAAAAAGTCTACAAATAACAAATGCTGGACAGAACGTGGAGAAAAAGGAACCCTACTACACTGTTGGTGGGAACGTAAACTGGTGCGGCCACTATGGAAAAAAGCGTGAAGATTCCTTTAAAAACTGAAAATAAAGCTACCATATCATCCAGCAATTCCACCTCTGGGCATATATCCTGAAAAGACAAAAACTCTGATTTGAAAAGATACATGTACCCCAATGTTCATAGCAGCATTATTCACAATACCCAAGATGGAAACAACCCAAGCGCCCACCAAGAGACAACTGGCTTAAGAAGATGTGGTATGAGGGCTTCCCCGGTGGAGCAGTGATTGAGAGTCTGCCTGCCGATGCGGGGGACACAGGTTTGATCCCTGGCCCGGGAAGATCCCACAGGCCGCGGAGCGACTGGGCTCGTGTGCCACATCTACTGAGACTGTGCTCTAGAGCCTGTGAGCCACAACTACTGAGCCCACGTGTTGCAACTGCTGAGACCCATGTGCCTAGAGCCTGTGCTCCGCAATGGGGGAAGCCACTGCAATGAGAAGCCCGTGCACTGAAACAGGGAGTAGCCCCCACTCGCTGCAACTGGAGAAAGCCCGTGTGCAGCAACGAAGACCCAACACAGCCAAAAATAGATAAATAAATAAATAAAAATTTAAAAAAAAGATGTGGTGTGTGTGTGTGTACACATACACACACACACACACACCACACAATAGAATATTACAGTCATAAAATAGAATGAAATATTGCCATTTGCAGCAACATGGATGGACCTAGAGAATATCATACTAAATGAAGTCAGTCAGACAGAGAAAGACAAATATCACATGATATCACTTATATGGGGAATCTAAAAAATAATAAAAATGAATCTATATACGAAACAATCACAGAAAACAAACTTATGGTTACCAAAGGGGAAGCGGGGGATAAATTAGGAGTACTATGGGATTAACAGATACAAACTGCTACATATAAAACAGATAAGCAGGGCTTCCCTGGTGGCACAGTGGTTAAGAATCCGCCTGCCAATGCAGGGGACACTGGTTCGAGCCCTGGTCCAGGAAGATCCCACATGCCGCGAGGCGAGTAAGCCTGTGCGCCACAACTACTAAGCCTGCACTCTAGACCCTGCGAGCCACAACTACTGAAGCCCATGCGCTTAGAGCCCGGGCTCCACAACAAGAGAAGCCACCGCAATAAGAAGCCTGCGCACCGCAACGAAGACCCAATGCAGCCAAAAATAAATAAATTAAAAAACAAAAAAAAAAAAACAGATAAGCAGCAAGGATTTACTGTATATCACAGGAAACTATATGCAATATCTTGTAATAACCTATAATGGAAAATAATCTGAAAAATATATGTATAACAATAATTTTGCTGTACACCTGAAGCTAACACAATATTGTAAATCAACTACACTTCAATTAAAAAAAGAAAAGAAAAAAGGAAAAAATAGATCTAAGAGCTAAAAATCATAAAACGCTTGGAAGAAAACAGTGGAAAAGCTTCATGATATTGGACTTGGAAATGATTTCTTAGTCATGATACTGAGAGCACACGTAACAAAAGTATAAGCAGATAAACTGAGCTGTATCAAAATTAAAAACTTTTGTACCCCGAAATTTGGATACTATCCATGTGGTAAAAAGAAAACCTGCAAAACAGGTGAAAATATCTGCAAGTCATCTGTTAATGGATTAATATCCAAAATATATAAAGCTTTAAAACTCAACAACAACAAAACCCAATTAATAATGGGCAAAGGACTTAGACATTTCTCCAAAGAAGATACACAAATGGCCAATAAGCACATGAAAAAATGTTCAACATCAGTAAGTAGGAAATGCAAATCAAAATCACAGTGAGATACCATTTCACACTCATTAGGATAGTTATTATCAAAAACAAACAGAAAATAACAATTGTTCGCAAAAATGTGGAGAATTTGGAACCCCTGTGCATTGCTGGTGGGAATGTAAAATGGTTCAGCCACTGTGCAAAATGTATGATGGTTTCTCCAAAAATTAAACAGAATTACCATATGATCTAGTAATTTCACTTCTGGATATACACCCAAAAGAACTGAAAGCAGTGACCTGAAGAGCTATTTGTTCCCATGTTCATAGCAGCATTACTTACAATAGGTGGATGCAATCCAAGAATCCATCAAGGGGTGGATGAACAAATTGTGGTATATAAACAGTGGCATATTATTCAGCCTTAAAAAGAAAGGAAATTTGACACATGCTACAATCTCGATGAATCTTAAAGCTATTACGCTAAGTGAAATAAGCAAGTCACGAAGAGACATAGGTTTCCACTTATAAAAATACACCATAGTCAAATTCATAGAGGCAGAAAGCAGAATGGTGGTTACCAGAGGCAGGGGAGAGGGACGAATGGGGGATTAATGTCTGGTGAGTTCAGAGGTTCAGTGTGGGAAGATGAAAATGTTCTGAAGATGAATGGTGGTGATAGTTGCATAACAACATAACATACTTAATGCCACTGTGAACTGATGCTTAAAAATAGCTAAAGTGAAAATTTTTATATTATGCATACTTTACTACAATATAAAAAAATACCCAAAAAAGTAAACTTTATGTCTTAAGATTTAAGAAGAGCAATTTTCAAGAAACAGAAGTGCATAAGCATGATTAGGAAGACTGGGGAAAGAGAAGGATAAATTCAAATACCCCACATTTCTGTTTCAGTAAGTCACTAGTACTAAAGAGACTGATCTAGAATACCTTTTAAATCTTGAGATTTTTAAATCCAAGCTTTATCACACTGGAGAAGAGGATCACAATTCTGAGGCAGTTGTGTAATAGAGTGAAATAACATGCCTTTCGGCTGTGGATTCAAACCTCTACCCCCATCATTTGCCAGCTAACCTCTCTGGGTCTTGATTTTTAAAAATCACTTAACTGAAATGACTGAGTACTCATTTTGCACCAGACATTGCACAATACAGCTTAAAAAACTGTGGCAAAATACACGTAACAAAACTTACTACCTTAACCATTTTTTTAAGTGTACAGTTCTGTGACATTAAGTATATTTACACTGCCGTGCTACCATCACCAACATCCATCCACAGAACTTGTTTCATCTTGCAAAACTGAAACTGACCCATTAAACAATAACTCCCCATTTCCCCTTCCCTCCAGCCCCTGGCAATCACCATTCTACTTCCTGTCTCTATGTGTAATATAGCTTTCATAACATTGTATTTTCTGTTTGAAAAAAGCAACACAAGAGTGTGGTAATGGCATCAGGGTATACAAATAGATCAACAGAACAGAATAAAGTCCAGAAACAGACCTACATACATATGGCTAATTGATTTTCAGCAAAGCGCAAAGGCAATTTCTCAATTCAATGGGAAAGCAGTCTTTTCAACAAATGATTCTGGAACATTGAGATGTTCATATTTTTAGAAAAAGGACTTCCATCCATCACTCACACAATACACAAAAATTAACTCCAAATGGATCATAGATCTAAATGTAAAACCTAAAACAGTAACATTTATAGAAGAGAACATAGAAAACCTTTGTGCTCTTGGGTTAGGCAGATTTCTCAGACATAACATGAAAAATACAATCAATAAAAGAACAAGTTGGGCTTCCCTGGTAGCTCAGTGCTTAAGAATAGGCCTGCCAATGCAGGAGACACGGGTTCGAGCCCTGGTACGGGAAGATCCCACATGCCGCAGAGCAACTAAGTCCGTGCGCCACAATTACTGAGCCTGTGCTCTAGGGCCCACGAGCCACAACTACTGAAGCCCGCACGCCCTAGAGCCCGTGCTCTGCTACAAGGGAAGCCACCTCAATGAGAAGCCTGTGCACCGCAACAAAGAGTAGCCCCTGCTCACCACAACTAGAGAAAGCCCGCACACAGCAACGAAGACCCAACACAGCCAGAAATAAATAAAATTAATAAAAATAAATAAAAGAACAAGTTAATAAACTGACCTTTATCAAAATTAAGAACTTGTGTCCTTCAAAAGACACTGTTAAGAGAATAAAAAGACAAACCACAGCCTAGGAGAATACATGCCAACAAGCAAGCCATGGCTTGGCTGCTCTTATGCCCATCTAGTAATGCGGGACATTTCGTTCCTGTTAATGTCTCACCCAGTTTTTCCCTGAAGTTCTTGATAGTGTCTCTCATGAGTTTAGAACAGTTCTGTCCACAATGTGTGTCTGCCACCATGTTGTTCTGCCTCAGTTCATCCTTGTCATGATCTGCTCCTTCTAAGCTGGTAGAGAGCACCTCAGGCTTTCTCCATGCCCACATCAACACAATGGAATCTGTGTCACAGCCAAGAGTGTTCCCTCCAGAGATCCCAAGTGAACCAGAGGCAGAATGTGTGTAACTTAAAAGTGATACAAATCACCATCCCCAATCTGTCTACCTTTTGCCACCTAAGTCACAACATTTAAAGAAGGAAAAAAAAGAAAAATATATTGCATAAAGGACTTGGGTCCAGAAACACACACATATACACCCCTCAAAACTCAACAGTAAGAAAAGAGACAATCCAATTCTTTCAAATGAGCAAGAGTTGAAAAGATACATTCCCAAAGAAGATACATGGTTGGTAACTAAGCACATGAAAAGATACTCAACAGAAGTCATTAGGGAAAGGCAAATGAGAACCACAATGAGCTGCCACTAATTTTAAAATGGCTAAAGCTAAAAAGACTGGCCACACCAAGTGCTGATCAGGAGGTGGAAAACTAGAACTCTCATACATTGTTGGTAGGAATGTAAAATGATACAACTACTCTCAAAAACCTGACATGTGACCCAGCCATTCCAGTTATTTACCCAAGAGAAAGAGAAGGCGTTTGTTCACACAAAGACTTACACATGAATGTTCATAGCAGCTTTGTCTGTATTAGCTAAAAACTGGAAACAAGCCAAATATACCAACAGGTGAATAAACAAATCATGATAAAGCCATAGAATGAATACTCAGCAATGAAAGGAATTAATTATTAATATATACAACAACATAAAAGAATTTCAAAATAATTATACTGCAAGAAACCAAAAAGAGACTTACAGGTTTATTTATGTAAAATTCTAAAAATGCAATATAATCTATATATAGAGACAGCAGCATAGCTGAGTGAGGATGTTATGGTTATGTACGGGAGGAAAGTAAGAAAGAGGAAATACAATGGGAGTAGAAAGAAAGTTCTAGGAGTGACGGATATATTTGTTATCTTGATTGTGGTTTCATGGGTATACAGATATGCCAAAGCTTATCAAATTGTTCATTTTAAATATGAGCAGTCTACTGTATGTCAATTATACCTCAATAAAGCTTTTTTAAAAAAACACAATGCTCCACAAAATGCACAAAATCATAAAAGGAATTTAAATAAATTTTACATTTCAATTGTCAGATTTACTATTTTTACTGCAATAAAGTGTAAAAATTCTGTGCATAAAAATAATATAAGGGACTTCCCTGGTGGCACAGTGGTTAAGAATCCTCCTGCCAATGCAGGGGACACGGGTTCAAGCCCTGGTCTGGGAAGATCCCACACGCCGGGAGCAACTAAGCCCACGAGTCACAACTCCTGAGCCTGCGTGCTACAACTACTGAAGCCCACATGCCTAGAGCCCGTGCTCCACAAGGGAAGTCACTGCATTGCAATGAATAGCCCCCACTCGCCAAACTAGAGAAAGCCCGCGTGCAGCAATTAAGACCAATGCAGCCAAAAATAAATAAATGAAATGTTAAAAAAAAGTTTAAAAATTACCTTAAAAATGATATAAAA
The DNA here is from genome assembly GCF_963924675.1 of Phocoena phocoena. Classification (NCBI taxonomy): domain Eukaryota; kingdom Metazoa; phylum Chordata; class Mammalia; order Artiodactyla; family Phocoenidae; genus Phocoena; species Phocoena phocoena. The sequence goes on along the minus strand of NC_089219.1, from coordinate 32,497,443 downwards.
AGTGAAAAGATAAACAGAAGAAAAGATAATTCCAAAGTAATGACCAACAAAAAATTCGTATCTAGAATATAATTTCATAAAAACTGTTAAGAAAATCCAAATTAAAAATGAGCAAAAAATAGGAAAAAGTAATTCAGAAAAGAGGAAATCTGAATAGCAATAAATATAACCAAAAAGATAAGCAACTCCTCACAAGTAAACAGAAAAAAAAATTAAAACCACAATGAGATACCACAGTCTATCCATCAGAACGGCTACAATTAAACTGTTGACTATACAAAGTATTGGCAAGAATGAAGGGCAATGGTAACATTCATACACTGGTAACTGCATAAACTGCTACAAATACTTTGGAGAGTAACTTGGCAGTATTTATTATAGTTGAAGATAGGCTTATATATGAAGCTAGCAATTCCACTGTAAGCATATACCCTAAAAGAAATTCTTGCACCCATGTATAAACATATAAGGAAAAGATATCTACCCCAGCAGTTAATGTAAATGCCTCTAAATCCATCAGTAAAAGAATGGACAAATGAACTGTGATATATTTACATAATGAAATACTACACACCAGTGAAAAATGAAAGTATCAAGACTATACATACCAAAAAGTATACATACATACTAGATACACCTTAGAAACATTATGCTGAATTCAAAAAGCTTCAGAATACATACAGTACATCATTTAAGCAAAGCTGGAAAATATAATAAATAATATTACACATTATATTAAAATACACAAATACAAAGTAAAGAGATGGAGGAGAGATTAAATAGCAAAATCAGGATGATGGTGGGAGGGAGATGATGTCTGTAACAGGGTACATAGGTAGCTTCAATTATTTTATTTCTTAGGCTGTGTTCATTTTAGTATGCACTTTACTACCTGTATGTTGGAAATATTTGATTTTTTGAAAAGTAACATACCATTCAAAGTTCTGAGCAAAACTGATTTTCAACCTAGATTCCTACACCCAGCCTAACTAACACAAAAGAGAGGGGAAACCTCCTCAGGAAGCTACTGGAGGGTAACTCCTCACACCCCAAATAGGGGAGTAAAACAAGACAAAGACAGGAGGACTAGGAAACAGTATCTAACAAAGGAAAGAAGCAAAGACAAGTACTGAAACAATAGTTGATAAAATGAAAATTAATTTAAAAGGGTAATATATAAGTATAAGCCGTACAAAAACACAAGAAACATAAAGTGAATGTCCCACTTATTCTTCACTGAAATGCAACAAATGATAACACTTTAACTGTCTTTCAAAACTTTTTCTATACATCATTGCTTTATAAAATGGGATACTATATAGTTTTCTGTTTCTAAAACAACAGATCTTGGATACCCTTTCATACCAAGACATATAGTACTACCTTTTTGCCTGTTTAAATTTTATTTGAAACATACTGAAATACACCAAAAAGGGAAAATCCACTCATAATTCCACCACTTTAAAATTTTCTATGCAACAAAGAAGTGAAAGATCACCCCAGTGCCATCTAATTCTACCCCTACTCTCTATCGCCAAATAACCCCAATAAATAAAATTTGGTACATATGCCTTATATACATAAACAAAAGCTTTCTAATTCTTTGTAATAATCTCCTGTGCTCAAATGTTTTATGGCTCTGGGGTGTTCAAAGGGTACTTATTTTTTGGCATTTCCAAATCTAAAATATCTTATAAAAGCCCTCATCTAGTCCAAGATGGATTCCTGGCATTCCTGCTCTCCCTTAAACTAGTAGGGTCTTCCCTTCTTAACCATACACTTGCTTCAAATTTTCAGTTTGGCAACAAACACTAATGAAGCCGATTATAGAAAAGTGGCACGGAAAATCATTTCTTTATAATCTATACCAATTGGAAAGAGCAATAACGTTGCTTACTCAAAACCATTTATGTTAGACCTAAAAATTATTATGTAATAGTTAAGCAAGGGAATTGTTTTGCTTATGTTCGTGTTACCTAAGGACAAACTAGTTGGAAGGTAGATAAATACATATAACCGTCAAACACTGACTACTGCACTTTTGTACCAATAAGCATATGTAACAGGAAAAACTGCTTAATATTTATCTTCTCCACTAGACAATAAGCTCACTGCAGACCAGAACCCCAAGTAGCACATAACAGGTATTTTGTAATTATTTGCTTTTGATTCTTTGCCCAATTATTAAAGGATATGCTAACTTATTTTTGAAGTTCGATTAAGACAATTTTTCTGATACATATCTTTGATTAGCATGAAATATGCCTGTATACTAAAACAAATTCAACTAAGTAGATTGAACTCCCAAATTCTCACTGCTTCCTTCAAACCCTGTAAAGGAGGAGAGCAGCATAATATTGACCAAACTGCACTTGTGGGAGTTTTAAAAAGAAAATGCTTAAGATCACATTATTTTTTAGAAAGGTGCTCACATCAGATTACAATGATAATCAATTTTGCTTGATAGTAAATAGATATGTCAAAGTTCAGAACTTTATTGATATTACAGCTGTTATATAATATCACACAATATTGATATAATTATTCTGATCCTCAGCTAACATCCTCGACTGAGAGGGAGTTTCTAACTTACAAGTTTTAAGCTGGAAAGGGAATGGGGCAGAAAACCTCCAAAGTTCTTCCCCCAAACATAAGATTCTACAATTTTATGAAAACATGGCCAACTTTTTCCCAAGAACTCAAATCCATGTTACAAAGTCAAATCACTTTTGATATATGCACGTTTCAATAAAATGAAACACATAATTTAAATGCCAAACAATAAACCAAGTTAAAGCCAACAGCCAAATGAATAAAAAATATTTCATATAGAATGATCTATTAGTTGCAACACGTCAAACGCATTATACCTACTATAAACCCCAAAAGGCATCCATATTGCTTCAATGTAATAGAAAGTTACTGTAAATTACACTTCCAGTCTACAAAACTCATCATAGGCTCTCTGAATCTAAAACTATGTTAGCAAATGCTCTGAAAGCATTTAGGTAACTTTTTCTTTCAGTGAGCTCTACATTGACAGGAAAATGGAGAAAAACCACGCTACGTGAAATACTTCTTTGAGAGTCTGCCTGCCGATGCAGGGGACACAGGTTCGTGCCCCGGTCCGGGAAGATCCCACATGCCGTGGAGCGGCTGGGCCGGTGAGCCATGGCCGCTGGGCCTGTGCGTCCGCAGAGGGAGAGGCCACAGCAGTGAGAGGCCTGTGTACCGGAAAAAAAAAAACCAAAAAAAACCAAAAACAACATTCAGTATAGAAACGAAATAAAGAAACAGACACGCTGGGTACCTATCTGCTACTACCAAAAACTATGCTAAGGGTACTGTAATATTGTCCCATTTGATCCTCACAACCACCTACGGGGTGGCTGTCTATTAACCCCCAATTTTATAGACAAGAATATAGACTCACGGCAAGGTGTAAGATCACAAAAGTGTTGGAATGAGGATTTAAACCAAAACCTCTTAACTTCAAACTTAAAATGTACTTTCTATTGTATATGTTCTCCATTTCATAAGACAATAAAACATAATATTGACGAAACATGATGTTTTACCCACATTTACTGTTAGAACTTCATTGGATAATTTGCTCTAGGTTTAACATTTTCATTTACCAAAATCAAGCTTTCATTATGAAGGAAAGAGTCAAATAAGGATAGTGAGCATAACAACTAATGTAAACAAATAATTTCAGCTCCAATTAGTAGAGTCGTTTCCACTGGGATGGGCATGTACCCTAAAGGTGTAAATGATAACCCATCAAGGGGCAGAAATATAATATTGAAACTTTTATTTAAATTAGTTTTAAAAGTCTCATCCCTTTTATACTTCTGTGTTTGCTTGTAATTTATATATTGGTACTGCATAAATAGAACATTTAAAATTTATTTATTTCAATAAGGATACACAAGGCAAATGTTTGGAGATGACTTAGAAAATAATCCTTAGCAAATGTTTCCCAATAGACTTATGTAGTTTTAGAGGAGAATCACACCTAAAAGGTCATCTTATTTAAGCAGCAATTTGAGGCCCCATAACAAACTGATTTGGTGCAAGGTAATACAGCCATTCAGTGACATTTTATCTGAAAACATATAAAGATAACAACATAAGAAAAAGTTAGCTAATGTAATGCACTAGGGTCTTTCCATTTATTCAGCTATGACTCAGTCTTCCCAAAGATTCCCAAATCTCCCCAAAGTAGTAATGATCGATAAATGTTTGTTGGAAATAAGTACACTGACAAATCTCTCACAACAACAATCACTAAATTGTATGATACATTCTGATGGCCTCAGGTTAGGCTGCAACTAACTCTCTGTAGTATGTTCTGCTTCTTGAGAACCTCAAAGCAGCATGGAATCTTAAGATTACAAGGTCACACTCGATGATTAGACACAACCAAATTTTAATGACTTTTAAATAATAACATTTTAAAACAGAAGTATGTTTTTTAAAAAAAGGTAAAGACAAACCTCACAGGAAAAAAAAAGTAAATATCTAATACACATGAAAAAATAACAAGGACTTCCCTGGTGGTCCAATGGGTAAGACTCCGTGCTCCCAATGCAGGGGTCCAGGTTCAATTCCTGGTTGGGGAACTAGATCCCGCATGCATGCCGCAACTACGAAGCCAACATGCCACAACTAAAGATCCTGCATGCCACAACGAAGATCCCGTGTGCCACAACTAAGACCCGGCGCAGCCAAAATAAATGAATATATAAATTTTTTAACGCTGTTAAAATACAAATTAATAGTGTGATAGCAATTATCTGCCACTATCAGATGGGCAAATATTAAAAAGTTTAGTAATACCAGGGTTGGCAAGGATATAGTGAAACAGGGACTCCATAACACTATTGGTGGAAGTACATACTCAACTTCTCGTAGGCCAGTATGTATCAAAATTTTAAAAAAACATTCTCTTTAGTCCAGTACTGTAATGTCAATGCCAGGAATTTATGCTATGGATATAAATAACTAATGCTTAATGTTTAAGGTTGTTCAGGTCAACATTATTTGCGGTAACAACAAAAAAGAATACAAATTATTTAATTATGGTAATGTTCAACATGCACTGATACAGAAAGTTGTCCTCAGTATATTAAATCAAAATGTAGGGACTTCCCTAATGGTCCAGTGATAAAGAATCCGCCTTACAATCAATGCAGGGGATGCGAGTTCTATCCCTAGTCAGGGAGCTAAGATCCCACATGCCGCGGGGCAACTAAGCCCGTGCGCCACAACTACCGAGCTCGTGTGCCTCAACTAGAGCCTGTGTGCTGCAAACTACAGAGCCCATGCGCCCTGGAGACTGTGCGCCACAACCAGAGAAAAGAAAACCCGCACACCACAACTAGAGAGAAGCTTGTGCACTACAACGAAGAGCCCATGTGCCGCAACAAAAGATCCCGCATGCCTCAAGGAAGATCCCAAGTGCTACAACTATGACTCGATGCAGCCAAAAATAAATTAAAAAAATAATAACTCTTTTCAAAAGTTAATTAAAATGTAAATTGCAGAAGAGTGTGCATTTTAATTTTTAAGAACACATAAGACACCGTTAACTGCTGTGGGGAGTGACTGGAGGAACTGAAGGCAAGAAAGGGCTTCTACTTTTTCCTAAAACCTTTCTGTAGCTTCATATATTCTGCCTTGAGCATAGCTTTTACAGTTTAAAAAAATTTTTAATTAAGATTTTTGAAGGTTTTGGGACTTCCCTGATGGCACAGTGGTTAAGAGTCCGCCTGCCAGTACACAGGACATAGGTTCGAGCCCTGGTCCGGGAAGATCCCACATGCCGCGGAACAACTAAGCACATGTGCCACAACTACTGAGCCTGCGCTCTACAGCCCATGAGCCACAACTACTGAAGCCTGCACACCTAGAGCCCATGCTCCACAGCAAGAGAAGCCACAACAATGAGAAGCCTGCGCACTGCAATGAAGAGCAGGCCCTGCTCACTGCAACTAGAGAAAGCCTGCACGCAGCAGCGAAGACCCAACGCAGCCAAATAAATAAATAAATATAAATTAGAAAAAAAAAAAAGAGTGTTGAAGGTTTTGCTACTTGCATAATTTAAAATCAATGCAGTTTTGGACTTCCCTGGTGGCACAGTGGTTAAGAATCCGCCTGCCAATGCAGGGGACATGGGTTCAAGCCCTGATCCAGGAAGATCCCACATGCCGTGGAGAAACTAAGCCCGTGAGCCACAACTACTGAGCCTGAGCTCTAGAGCCCGTGAGCCACAACTACTGAAGCCCATGAACCTAGAGCCCACGCTCCACAACAAGAAAAGCCACCGCAATGAGAAGCCCACGCACAGCGATGAAGAGTAGCCCCCGCTCACCGCAACTAGAGAAAGACCCATGCACAGCAATAAAGACCCAACGCAGCCAAAAATAAACTAATTAAAAAATAAAAATAAAATCAATGCAGTTTTCAATGGAATACTATGCAGTTTTTTTAATGTAGTTAATATGTGTGTTCCATATGAAAAGGTATCTACAATATATTAAATGAAATAAGCAAGTTTTAGTATATAAACTTGACACTATTTTTCTAAAAATAATACATATCATATGGAAAAATTCTGTAAGTATACATTCCCAAACTGTTAACCTAAGAAAACGTAGTACTGAAGTATAGGGAGTATATGGTAGTTTTCATCTTAACTTTCTCTTCTTTTACGTTATTCTAAGTTTTTACAATTAGAATGTGTTCATGAGTTGCTTGGGCAACTAAAATTTTTAATATTTATATAGACACATATACTATATGTGCTTTTCCAAAAATCAGAATAATACATCAAGTTATTAACAGTGAGGCTACATGGTATTTCACTTTTTACTTTATGCATTTATACATCTTGTCTTAAGCTTCTAGAATGTGCATGTATCAGTTTGGAGTCACAAAAAACAAAAACTATATATAATTAGTTTTATTTCTTTAAGATACCTTTTATATATATATATATATATTTTTTTTTTTTTTTTTTTTTGGCGGTACGCGGGCCACTCACTGTTGTGGCCTCTCCCGTTGTGGAGTACAGGCTCTGGACGCGCAGGCTCAGCGGCCATGGCTCACGGGCCTAGCCGCTCCACAGTATGTGGGATCTTCCCAGACCAGGGCACGAACCCGTGTCCCCTGCATTGGCAGGCGGACTCTCAACCACTGTGCCACCAGGGAAGCCCAGGATACCTTATATATTTTAAACATACATATGGAAAAAAGAAAATGAAATCCCAAATTAAAATATGCCTGTTTTACACAACCATATATCATAAAAATACAATTCCCAAGCTAAGTCATTCATTCTATCCTATCTGGTAATAATTCTTATAAGTGTCCATATTAGAAGGCATTACTGTGCTGGCTAATGTGACACACTCAGATTATTTCTTTGGGAGTAAAAATACAATGAGATCAAATGTCAGCACAATAAGCTACTAGATCCCCCCAAAAAGAATAAGAAAAGTCCTCTAAAAAACACATTAGCGAAATCAGGCGCAGCACAAAAGTGAGGAGAAAAGACAAATACATCAGTAGTTCCCAAGCTTGCTATGTGCAGAAATATAGGTAAACCTAGATGAATAAATAAACTTGAACTCAAAATATGTCTGAAATGTAATTCATTCTCAACTTCCAAAAAATTATAATACATTAAAATATTTTTCATTTGGGACAATAAGTATAATCTAACACCTGCGAAAACTTTGGAGGGAAATTGTTTTTATAAAAAGCTCACAGTCAGGACTTCCCTGGTGGCAGAGTGGTTAAGAATCCACCTGCCAATGCAGGAGACACGGGTTCGATCCCTGGTCAAGGAAGATCCCACATGCCACAGGGCAACTAAGCCCGTGCGCCACGACTACTGAGCCTGCACTCTAGAGCCCATGAGCTGCAACTACTGAGCCCGCGTGCCACAACTACTGAGCCCACACACCACAACTACTGAAGCCCACGCGCCTAGAGCCTGTGCTCCACAACAAGAGAAGCCACCGCAATGAGAAGCTCGCACACTGCAACAAAGAGTAGCCTCTGCTCGCCGCAACTAGAGAAAGTCCAAGCGCAGCAACAAAGACCCAATGCAGTCAAAAAGGAAAAAAAAAAAGCTCACAGTCATGTTTAGGCTAACAACAGGAAATCAAAACTTGGTGGTGTGCAGAAACATAAAGCAATCAACTCTTCACCACACTAATTTGCTTTACTATAATGAAAGTAAAGCATGTGATTTGGGGGCTGACATAAGGTTTAGAACATGGCAAAATGTTTCATTTATTTTTTTAAATTAATTTTTATTGGAGTATAGTTGCTTTACAATGTTGTGTTAGTTTCCACTGTACAGCAAAATGAATCAGCTATACATATACACATATCCCTTCTTTTTTGGATTTCCTTCCCATTTAGATCACCACAGTACATTAAGTAGAGTTCCCTGGGCTATACAGTATGTTCTCATTAGTTATCTATTTTATACATAGTATAAATAGTGTATATGTGTCAATCCCAATCTCCCAAATGTTAAATGTTTCAGACACCTTAATTTTGGCAAATGTTGTACAATATTTAAATGTCTCTCTAGAAGAGTCACAATGTGTCATATTAAAAAAATGTTTAGGGACTGCTCTGGTGGCGCAGTGGTTGAGAGTCCGCCTGGTAAAGCAGGGGACACGGGTTCGGTTCCTGGTCCCGGAAGATCCCACATGCCGCAGAGCAGCTGGGCCCGTGCACCACAACTACTGACTGAGCCTGCGCTCTAGAGCCCGCGAGCCACGACTATGAGCCCACTTGCCTGGAGCCCGTGCTCCGTAACGGGAGAAGCCACCGCACTGAGAGGCCCACGCACTGCGGCAAAGACACCGCAGCTAGAGGGGGACCGTGTGCAGCAACATGGATCCAAAGCAGCCAAAAATAAATTAATTAATTAAAAAACAACAACATTGGGCTTCCCTGGTGGCGCAATGGTTGAGAGTCCGCCTGCCGATGCACGGGACACGGGCTCGTGTCCTGGTCCGGGAAGATCCCACATGCCGCGGAGCGGCTGGGCCCGTGAGCCATGGCCGCTGGGCCTGCGCGTCCGGAGCCTGTGCTCCACAACGGGAGAGGCCACAACAGTGAGAGGCCCACGTACCGCAAAAACAAAACAAAACACAACAACAACAAAAAACGTTTATCCCAACATTTTCCCAACTTATATGAACAAATAATCCTTATTTCAAGAAGTACTTATGCATACATATATTTCATGGAACAAAACATAATTTAGGAAATGCTGATATAAGAAAAACAGCATGGGCTCTGGAGTCAAAGACTTCGCCACAGCTGTGTGATCCTGGGAAAGTTTCGTAATTTCCCTGGGTCTGTTTTCTACCGTAAAAGGAAAATACCACCACCTACCCAAGTGCCTGGCACACAAAAGATGCTCAATAAATTAAATATCCCTCTATTTTTTCATATGGTTTCTATGTTGGCTTATGTCAGCAATGAAAGTTTTAGGAATCTATTTTTTATACCATCTTGCAATCTATGTTTGGGTTGTAAAGTATGGTGTCAATCATATCCAAAATAAATGCTTCAATCTGGCTAAGAAAGCTTGCTGAAAAATTCATTACTTTAAATATTTGTGGAATATAAGCAACCAGGGGAAGTTCTTAGAAAATATAAATAAAATTAAAATGAGGTTCTACTCTTAGTTAATTAAGATACAAAGAACAATAAAACCTGATCCCTACTAGGAAGCAGCATAAACCTGCTGACAAGAAAAGTTCCTATTTCTTGATAAAGATAAGCTAAGTCTTGCTTGTTACTCTTAAGAAGTCTAGTCAGGGATTTATGGAAGGAAGGAGATAAAAGATCAATAAATACTGACTGAATAGCCATTAAGTGCCAGGGACTATCTAGGCACTGGGTAAACAAAACAAACACCCTCATGATGCTTACCTTCCAGGTGGGGATACAGACAAATACACATATCAGACAGAGTCAGTGATTAAAAGAAATATAAAGCAGTGTAAAGAAGATGGGGAAGTGCTGTTTTAGATAAGATAGTCAAAGAAGACCTCTGGGAGAGATGACAGATGTCTACAACTGAATGAAAACAAAGCACATTTTAGTTTGCCAATGCCTTTGCAGTCTTGAAATAAGCGGTGTGTTCTATCTAGACTTTTTAATTAACATTGTTCAGAAGAGCATGATCCACAGGTAGACACAGAAGTCACTAGGGACCACAGTACAAGAGACTGGGTGGTACCACAGTAAATAACAGCATCCAAAGTTCTCACTGCTTCACAGGTCACATTTATAATAATATGTTTTGGTTACACACACTGAAAAGCTAGCTTTTGCTGTTATAACTGTCATTTAGTTCCTATTTAGACATCTCCCAGGAGAAGGCAGCACAAGAAGAAAAGCTAATGCATTAAATAAAAGCCCTTTAAAATAAATAATTGAAAAAGGTAAAAATAAATGAAAGAGGTAATGCTCAAGAGTCTTCACGGCCACCAACCTCAAAGAGTTAGGAAGACTGATCCTCCCTATCTCAACAACTCCAAACTGTTGTCCTATTAGACTGGTAACTCTTCCTCAATACTATATAATGCCTCCTATTTTCTCCCTTCATCAACACTAGTCCTCAACCCACACATGTAAATGTGTATTTTATTGTATTTATTATATTAATGTAAGCTAAGCTGACAAGTATTGTCTCTAAGAAAGGACCAAAATCTCCTATCCTGTTCCTTTACAGGAATTTCTTATGGTAAAACTGCCTTTTAACATACTAGATTTTACATTAGGTGTTTTTTTTTGAAGTACTCATCTCTTGAGTATATTAGGAAGTTCCTACAATATAATTCATTCAACAGATTAGTTTTGTGGGCCAGGCATTGTATTAATTGCTAGGTACCAGGTATACAACAAAGACTCGTTGGCTTACTAGTCAACAGAAGAGATGAACATGGACAAAAACATTGAGGTACCATGCCGATGTACAAGATGCTACTGGAGTACATATTCTAAGTGAAAGAATCACCTCATTCTGTCTGCTGAAATCAGAAAATGCTCTAAAAAACTTATTATTTGAGTTAGGTCTTAAAGGATAAATAAGCAGATGAGGAAGGGGTGACCCTGGGGTTAATCAAGTGGACTGAGAGATGAACACTGGGATGAAGGTAGACAAAAAAAAAAAAAGTTGGGTGTAAGGGGTGGAGCAAGTCCAGATCCTAAAAGACTTTGCATGTCAGGCTGATAAGTGTGAATTTTATCTTGCCTTTGGGGAAAAAACCATTGAAGAATTTTAGGGAATAAAATGACTAACAAGATTATGTTTATAATTTAAAAGGAACATCAAAATGCATTGCTGATAAGGCCAGTAAGAAGGCAAGAAAGATTAGCGAAGAGTTGCTGCAAAAGGACATTATGAAGCCTGAACTAAGACGGTGACAGCAAGGAAAGGAGTTAAAACCACAGGTATGTGCAAAGTGTCAAAAGAACACAAACAACTAAGAGGAAATCTATCTAGTAAAATCAAAGAAAGCTTCACAGACAAGGTAACATTTGCACTGGGCCCTAGAGAAGGAAAACTTGTCATGCAGAAAATGAGAGAAAAGGATAGAACAGCACAATGAAAGGGAAAGACATAAAAATGCTTAATGAGCTGAGTTTTTGTTAAAGGAGTAATTCCATCCTTTTGTAGATCAGTCACTTGGGAAATATTTACTGAAAACCTAACATGTGTCTTGGATCTTGAAGAATCCAATGAAAATTAAGGTCATCTTTTCCAAAATAATGCACCTGGAAATTCACAGGCAAAATTTTAATCATAGGAGTAACTGAGATCCCAGTTTGATCCATGAACTCCAAGTACTCCTGAATAAGTAACAGTAGAACTGGGGTGATGGGAAAGGCTAGGTAAGAGCTGAAAAGTAAGCTGGGGGCAAGACTGTTAAGACTTTTTATTCCAAAAAATCTGGATAACTCAGATAATTCTGGGGCCATTGTTTTTTACAGAGATTGTTTTATTTAGTCCATACAACAGTGTACTTACATAGAGAACAGTAAGTACTGTTATCATTCCATTTGCAAATGAGAAAACTAAGGTTTAAAGAAAATAACATGCGCCAAGGTTACACAGCTAGTTTAAATGGTAAAGCCAGTATGCCATCTGATTTAGGCCCTTTGAACTCAATCACTAATCTAGGGGAAAATGAAATATTCAGTACTTACCTAATTTAACATTTAAAAGTCTACAAAGTCACTGTTAGTTCCAGAACTCAAAGTGTCTCATAAACAAGGTTTACTCATAAAACTACTCTGCTTGATAGTCTCTAACTATAATTTCAAGTTATTAATGAAGTCTACTTTTAAAAAATGTTCAAAATTTGTGTTACAAATACAACAGCCAGTTGGAAAACTTCAGGACTCTGGGTTCCCAAAATATAGCAAGAATTTGAGAGGATATCATCAATTTTTCAGCAAAACAAAGAAAGACTGTTTTCTGGAGTTAATCTTATCCACACTGACTGTCTGGCAGACAATGTTTTCAGAAAAGGAACTGAGGGAAGGGGAAAACACACACACACACATACACATACACACACACCCCATAATCACTGAATACAAATTTTCATGGACTACAACTTCATCTAAATATTTTCTTAGTAACTATTACTTCTGAAGTTTCATTTTGATCATCTTCACAAACTTCTGAAAATTGAAAACATGCCCAGAATGAAACAAGCTTCTCTATCCTTTCATATGTTAGTTTATTTCTTGATTTGGTGCAATTCCAAAGACAGAGCCATTTCTTTTAAGTGCTACAAGAGCTAGAGAGAATACGGTCCCAGCCTGTTGCAGGAGGGATCTACTTGGCACAGTATAAGTCCTTAAGACAATATCTCTAAAGTAAACACATGATGGAAATAATTTTGTGGCAGTTAAGCATCCCAGAGAGCACAGGTCAGGCCTTTATGATAATGTAATACAACTACATCTCTCTACACATTCATTAGGTGCTCCTGCAGAGCAGGCTCTATCTCCAGCACTTAATGCAATGTCAGGCACACACACACAATCAGTAGATGAATAAATTTTATTCTGCCTTTCAAATGTGAAACCAAAAGCTATTCAACCAAATTTGGATAGTGAAATTATTCCTACTTCATCATAAAATTTTAAAAAACTTTTCTGAATCTGGTAAGAAAGGATACCCTACTGATTTTATCTGGGCTATGGGGAAAATGTAACAACAATATTGTGATAAATACTGTGAAGGGTTGAATATAAACTTTCTGTCTGCTGTTCGTATAAAGCACTACAAGATAAAGGTCAGAAAACAAAACAATCTCACAGTCATAGTTTGCCCCAGGTTATTAGCTAGTAAGTGGTAAAGTCATAATTAGGACCCAACTAACCCGCAATCCAATGTGCTTTCTATTACAACATACCATCACAGATACTCCTTTTATTTTGTTAGTGCAAAACATTGTTTTGGGAAAACTTCAGGCCAAAAAAAAGAACTTCATAAAAAAGACAAATTACAAAAGTACTTCCTTTTTAAAATTCTTCTGTGCCCTCACATATCTAAGTATCACTAAGACTCAATACATTAAAATTCAGTTAAAATAAAATCAGAGCTGCCAGCAGTAGGCATAAAGCAGAATATATATGTTATCCTCTGACAAGCTTCAATTTGATGGGTTATATCCATTCTTGCTATTCTTCTAGGAAGACAACGCAAGCTTAGGAGGCTTACCCAAAACCAACAGTTTTTCTGCTCTCCTCCTCACTAATCCGGGTCCAATTAGCTCCCTCTTCTCCCAAAGCACTGTTTTCCTTCTCATCTCTACCTTTGACACTGGAATACCACCCCCTTCCCCGATATTCAAGACTCATTTTCATCCCTTCAGCCACAGGGCCTTCCCAGGCCACCACATCTAAACTGGCCTCTCCCAGTATTTCTACAACGCCTCCTCTTCCATCATCACCAAAACTGCATTGACAATACTGTTATTTCTACTACCGCCTCCCAACCGTAAGCTCATCAAGGGTAAGTGCAGTCTTATTTACGTTTCCTCAGCACTTGGTAAAGTGTTTGGCACCATCCTATGGAGTCAGTAAAAGTTTGTAAAGTAAATATGTGTACTAAGAATGTTCACTGCTAGTGAAGAAGCAAAGAACACCTTAGTACTTCAGAGTTCAGGGAAAGGCTGACGGTTGTAGACATAAAAACTGGAGTGATACAACGTATGGAAAAGATTAGCAAGGACAAAACCCATTTAGAGATGAAGTGCTTCTGGCTCAGCAGAGAGAAGGGAGAAAGACATTCAATCAAGTCAATTTTTGATTCTTCTCCGGACCAACAGAGCAAACTGTCCCTCAAAATTATAACTGTGGAACACCACAATTTATTCAGCACACTCAACTACTCATTAAGAGCCCAAGTGCCAACGATTATTTTGCATTTTCTAAGGTGCACCAGGTGAGAAGCAGAGGGGCGGCTCCAAAACCTGATTAGAACAAACAAGCAGACATAGAAATAATAATGGCACACCTTTAAATTTATAAAGAAAAATCTCGGCGTGATCCTGGAAACGAAACTAAGCATACCAAGAAATATGTAATCATAGGTTTAGGACCTACTACGGCACAGAAATGGTCACAGAACTGCCAAAAGAGACCACACTTCTCATCTTTCCCAATCCTCTTCTACTCAAAGAGCCTAATAACCACTACAAGGATCACGAGCTTCATTTCTGGCAGCAGAATTCTCAAAGGAATATAGAAGAGGCTAAAGAACAGCTCTGATGCCCCCCCCAAAAAAGGCAGCAAAAACCAAACAGCCAACCAGCTCCACAATCCTTAAGCAGAAAGCCCTAGACGTCTTTCAAAGCCAACTGTCATACCTTTTAGGGGCCCAGAAGACGTTGACTCCAAACATAAGTCTCTGGCCCCAACATATATCTCCGGATTATTTAGGAAAACCCAGGTTTTCCAATTTGGAGATCTGCACTCTACTCAAAAAAGCATCTCCGGGAAGGAACGAGCGAGCAATCAATCCCTCAAGAGGCAATGGCGCTCCAACCACCAGCCGGGGGGACAGGCAACGACGACAGGGCACGGCCCTTCCAGGGAGCTGCCGGCGCCCTTCGGGCTCTCAGTCTAACCCAGCGCAACCTGCCCTGGCGGTGGCCGAAGTCGGGCAGTGGCTGAGGGGGGCCAGCGGTCGGGCTTCCGAACTGGGCCTTCCCGGCCCGGGGGCGCGGCAAGACATGGAGGTGGCGCCTTTCAGTCCAGCCCCGGCTGCAGCAACGGGTCCGGGGCCTCTTCCCCTGGCCTCCCCGCCCTGCCACCCTCAGCCAGCCAGTCCGCCCCTCACCTGGCAGAAGCTCCGGCAGTAGTTCAAAGATGAGACCTCCGACACCTCCTGCTCCCTCAGCTCTGTCTCCAGCTGCCACAGACAAGGTCGCAGCCCTGAGGCTCCCGGCACCGGAGATGCAGGGCTATGACCCCGAGCCATGGACTCTGTCTCGGTTCCGTCTCCGGCTCCGACTCCCGCCGGAGCCTCAGCCCCAGCCCCGGCGGCGGCGGCGTCTCCCTTTCCGTCCGCCATCTTCCCACGGCCCAGCAGCGCGTAGGCAACCAAGCCACGTGACTCAGACCTGGCCCCGCCCCCGGTCGACCGCGCTCTGTGACGCACCCCTGGGCGACTCCGGCGCCCGCTGGATTCCGTCACTGGAACTCGGGATGTTCCTCCCCTCCGCGGCCTCCCCGACAGCCGCCCGGGCAACGGCCTGGCAACAGATGAGCAGTGGCTCCTGTCCACTGCAGTCCTTCCAGACCTTTTGGAGTCGTGGGGTCCCCGAGACGGACATACCTGTACATATAATCTAGATATGGAGGAATGACATTTGAGCTGCGATCTGAAGAACGAGAGAGATGCAGCCCTGAGAAGAGCGTTAAAGGAAAGCATCCCCAGTAGAAGAAAATAAGCCAGTGGAGGTTGTGAGGCCGAAATGAAGACTAGCCCATGGGAACGTGGTTTATAATAGGGCATTACAAGTCAGTAGGTAAAGGGTGAACTTTTCAATAAATGGCGCTGGAACATTTTTTTCCAAAAGGGGGAAGAAAAAGTTAAATTGGATTTTTACCTCAGAGCATATCCAAAAATTAAATGCTGGATGGAATAAAGAAAGTATAAATATCTTTATGCTATCAAAATAGAGAAGACTTTCTTAAATAAGATCCAAAAAACACACACCATAAGGCAAAATATTGTTAGCTTTACTGCATTAAAATTTGTTAATTCTGTAATAACAGAAGTTTTAAAAGATGGCACACAACGACAAGCCAAAGATTAGACAATATTCACCATATATATAGCCATCAAAGGATTAATATCCCAAGAAGTTCCCAAAATCAAAAGGAAAAAAGCAAACAATCCAATAGAAAAGTAGAGAAAGGATATTGAGGTAGATCACCAAAAAAAGAAACCCAAATGGCCAATAAACCCATGACAAGATATTTAACTTTACTGTAACTATCAAAGTACAAATTAAAACAACAGTGAGAGATAATTTCATACCCATCAGATTGGCAGAAATTTTAAATTAGTACCATGTGTTAGGAGTTAGGAAAATGGAACTTATGTACTGCTGGTGGAAGTATAAATTGCTACATCATTTAGGAGAAGAATGTGTAATACTTAGTAAAATTAAAGATGCACATGGACTTCCCTGGTGACGCCATGGTTAAGAATCCACCTGCCAATGCAGGGGATACGAGTTCGAGCTCTGGTCCGGGAAGATCCCACATGCCGCGGGGCGACTAAGCCCATGCGCCACAACTACTGAGCCTGTGCTCTAGAGTCTGCGAGCCACAACTACTGAGCCTATGTGCCACAACTACTGAAGCCCGCACACCTAGAGCCCGTGCTCCGCAACAAGAGAAGCCACCGCAATGAGAAGCCCACGCACCACTACCAAGAGTAGCCCCCGCTCGCTGCAACTAGAGAAAGCCAGCTCGCAGCAAGCCAATGCAGCCAAAAATAAATAAATACAATAAATAAATTTATTTTTTAAAAATCCCTAGCCCATCAAGAGAGCACCCAGAAATGTATAAAAATTAAATTCAGTCATCTTTGATATTTTACCAATTTTCAGTCACACACATAAAAATATTACAGTTTTGTAATGTATCTTTTATAATTTCATGGTTGTAAAGGTGCATTTATTAAGTTAGAAGGATAGAACGTGTTTTATCTAACAGTGTGTTGTTAGCTTGGTTATAACTCTAAATAGTTAGACGTATGGTGTGTGTGCCTCCATTTATGCTCATGCTACCAGGCCCTACAAATAAATAATAAAGGTGGACATGCTATCACCACTGCCCTGAAATCCAGCCTCTGCCCCCTAGCTATCTCCTTTGGCAATCTAGTAGTCATCTCCCAAGAAAACATGTCAAAACTGCTCCTCTCTCAGTAAGTGACCCCTCTATTCATTCAGGTGCTTAAGCCAAAGACATTGGATTCGTGCTCAACTCCATTTTCTCACACTCCATAGCTAATCCCAACTCTAAATTGAATATATATTCTCAAATCTGACCCTTTCTCACCTCCTCAAGATCTAGCACCCTAGACCCCTCCACTAATACCTCCCATCTAAACTTAGGTAATAACCTTTTCAGTGAACTAGCTATTTCTATTCTTGCCCTCCTCCAGTCAGTTCTCCACAGGATAGCCACATAACTCCTTTTAAAACATAGTTCAGGGACTTCCCTGGTGATGCAGTGGTGAAGAATCCACCTTCCAATACACAGGATACGAGTTCGATCCCCGGTCAGGGAACTAGATCCCACATGCATGCTGCAACTAAGAGTTTGCATGCCACAACTAAGGAGCACACATGCCGCAACTAAAGGAGCTAGTGAGCCACAACTAAGGAGCCCGCCAGACACAACTAAGACCTGGCGCAACCAAAATAAATTAAAAACAAAACAAAACATAGTTCAGATCACATCACTCCCCCCTGCTCAGAACATTCTAGTGGCTCCCCGTCATCCTTACCAGAGCCTACAAAGTCCTATCTGTATTTGCCCTGTTACCTCTCCAAATGCTCTTCCCACCACTTCATCTCACTCATTGGGCTCCAGCCACACTGACCTTGCCATTCTTAAACAAGACAGACAAGCTCCATGACTTTTGTACTTACTGTTTCCTCTCTCTGGGGAATCCTTCCTTTTTTCATTTCGTTCAGGTTCAAGTATGACCTCACAGGGGCAGATGACCCTGTCTAAAATAGCCTTCTCTATCCCTTGCTGTCTTTTCATTTTGTTCATATTAATTGGCTTTACATTATCACTATTTTGTGTGTCTCACCTGCTAGAAGGTAAGTTCTTTGAAAGTAGGGTGACTTATTTTACTCAATGCTATATCCCTAGTGTCTGGTAAGGTAGTTCCTGGCATGTGGGCAATCAATATTTGTTAAACAAAAGAAGAAAATGTAAAAGTTTATGGTATTTAAGTGGTACTAGATGAGATTACCTGGGGAAAGGTAAATCAGGCGTCATAAACTCATATTCCTACGTGACTTAGACAGGTGACCTAAATGAGTAAAGCTGGCTGGATATTAGATGTTTGGAATTAGCGAACTGGTTAAGGAATGACCCAGGCACGCCAGGGAATTCCCAGGTTTGGTAACTTTTAAAGAGAAATATAAAACCTTCAACTTACCCACTTTAACATTAAAAATGAGGAACATGTCTTTATTCAAAAATTACAACAAATATAAAAATGGAGTAGCCTAAGACAGTAGAAGGAATGTTGGATGAGAAATTAGTAGAACTGGGTATGGTTCACTTTTTTAAAATTTATTTTATTTAGTTATTTTTTGGCTGTGTTGGGTCTTCGTTGCTGTGCATGGGCTTTCTCTAGTTGTGGCAAGCAGGGGCTACTCTTTGTTGCATTGCGGTGGCTTCTCTTGTTGTGGAGCACAGGTTCTAGGTGTGCAGGCTTCAGTAGTTGTGGCGAATGGGCTTAGTTGCTCTGTGGCATGTAGGATGTCCCAGACTAGGGCTCAAACCCTGTCCCCTGAATCAGCAGGTGGATTCTTAACCACTGCGCAACCAGGGAAGTCCTGGTTCTCCTTTCATTAACTAGTTTTATAACCTAGAAAAGGTTGCTTAGCCTCTTTGGTGCCTCATTTTTTTCAGGTGTAATATGAAGCCCACCCCATGCTCACTCACTCATTCTTTCAAGAAACACTGATTACGCCTAACTGTTGGGAGATATTGTCATGAGAAGTGAGATGACAGGAGACTTTGACTTTCTACTTACACATTTCTGTATAATTTGATTTTTAAAAAGTATAGATTACTTTTATAATCAACAAAGATCATAAAGATGTTATGGGATGAATTTTGCCCCCTAAAATTGATAATGTTGAAACCCTAACCCCCAAGTAACTCAGAATGTTACTGTTTATGAAGACAGAGCCTTTAAAAACACAATTAAGTTAAAGTGAGGTTGTTAGGGTACTAATTCAATCTGACTGTTACAAAGCATGATATTAACCCAATCTGACCAGTGTCTTTATAAGAAGAGGAAATTTGGATGCACAGCCACCAGGGATCCATGTGCACAGACGAAAGACCATGTGAGGACACAGTGAGAAGGTGACCATCTGGAAGCCCAGGAGAGAGGCCTCAGAAGAAACCAATCCTGCTGACATCTGGATCTTGGGTTTAAAGACTCTATAACTGTGAGAAAATAAATTTCTGCTGTTTAAACCACACACACAAAAAGAAATGACCCAAGGGCTTCCCTGGTGGCGCAGTGGTTGAGAGTCCGCCTGCCGATGCAGGGGACACGGGTTCGTGCCCCGGTCCGGGAGGATCCCACATGCCACGGTGCGGCTGGGCCCATGAGCCGTGGCCGCGGAGCCTGCGTGCCCGGAGCCTGTGCTCCGCAACGGGAGAGACCACGATAGTGAGAGGCCCACGTACCGCAAAAAAAAAAAAAAAAAAAAAGAAATGACCCAGGCAGAAGGTACTCAGCTCCAGCAAATTACAGCAGTGTGAGAATGCAAACCCTATTTTGCTAGATCTAATTCTCCAAGAGAAATTGGAAATATGGGTTTGTTTTTTTTTAAACACAATTTCGCATTGTAAAAACTGCAAGACATATAATACCCACATGTGAGTTCAGTTTGGGTGATGAGTTGACAGTTTGTGACCTCAAACAGAAAAAAGAGGAGAGTCCTGGACCACTCCAAGATCAACATGTCAGAAGAATAGGATCCAGCCAGCAAAGAATGTTGAGAAGAAGCAACCAAAGAGGTGGAGGGAAAACCAGAAGAATGTGATATTTCTGAGGACAAAAGAATAAAGTAGCAGGAAGAGAATAGTCAGTAGTGTAAACTGTTAACAAGAGTTTGGGTAAGATGAGGACAGAAAGTGATCATTTGATACGACATCATGAGTATTGTTGATAACCTTAACTACAGAAGTTTCTGTGGCTGTCTGGTATGGACCCTGACTAGAGAGGGTTGAAGAATTAATTCAAGAAGAAGTGAAAAGCAAAGGGATAAGGTGGGGAGAATTAACCCCTTTGAGAAGATTTTTCTGTGAAAAAGGGCATAAAAATGGGGTTGTGCTATAAGGGGATATGAGGTTGCTGCACTTGTGCTTTCTCTAGTTGTGGCGAGTGGGGGCTACTCTTCATTGCAGCGTGCAGGCTTCTCATTGTGGTGGCTTCTCTTGCTGTGGAGCACAGGCTCTAGGTGCGCAGGCTTCAGTAGTTGTGACGCACGGGCTCAGTAGTTGTGGCGCACGGGCTTAGTTGCTCCGTGGCATGTGGGATCTTCCTGGACCAGGGATCAAACCCGCGTCCGCCACACAGGCAGGCGAACTCTTAACCACTGCACCACCAGGGAAGTCCCAGGCTAGAATTTCTAACTTGCAAATTCAAGAACTTGATTCTGTCATTTCACCTAGGTGGTGATTAAATCACAAGAGCCCAATTTACTAATTTATCCTAAGAAATATAATGGCATACCTATAGAAAAGTTGGCTTGGGAAAAATATTAGCATCAGAAGGTTGCTTACGGAGGGTAAGAGTCAGTGTAAAGGCAGCTAAAAGACCTTAAATCACCCCTGTTCCAACACCCAGGCTTCTCTCATAATTATTTTCTATTCTCTCTTTCCTTTCCTCAAAATCTAATCAAGTTAGATGCCAAATCCTATCAATTTGTCCTTAGGAAATTTTCTTCCACCCATGTCTGACCTATTTCCACTTAGCCATGCCCAGGGAAAGAGAACATATCTTCTAAAGGTCTAAGAAGAGCTTGGTGGGAGGGAGTAGCTGCCACATGATGTAGCAGTATTTATACCCTAGAACCTCCTTTCGAGTGATTATCCCCCATGACTGTCACCACTCCTTCCCAGGCCCTCTCCTTTGGACTTGCTCTCACCAGCTCACGGGAACCCCAGGAACTTAGGTATTCCTTGCTAGGAGGCTTTGTTGCTGTGTTTTGATGAAGAGTCAGGGGCCTCAAAGGTAGAGAACCCCCAAAGGAGGTGGAAACTCTGGAAACCTCACAGACACTGTTTCAACCTTTTCCCTCCTGCCAGAGATTTCCCCTGGAGAACTCATCTTTGCTCTTCCTTTTGGGGAATTTTATATCTGTTGGATATAAGGAAGGTGCAGTTCCTTCATTGTACCACCTACCCTCAGGCAAGTCTTACTTTCCTCTTGCTTGGGCTATTGCAAGAGCGCTCCAAGGATATCGCTGTTTCCAGGTCATCCACTTACTCCCTGGCCATCTTCCTAAATTTACCTCCACTGTGTAAACATGTTAGCCCCTTCTTGCTTCAAATAGAATAAAAATACTCAACCTGGCTTTTAAGTTCAACCGCTTGCTACTCCTAAGAGCACAGAGTTGCTTGTTAGCTCCCCAAACATGTCACCACTCCGCCACACTTTATAGTTTTCCTGCCTTTGTGTCTTTGCTCAATCTGTCCCCTCTTCCTGGAACTCCCTCCCACTTGCACTAAACGGAATTGAGACACAGTATCATCCAGTGATAGTTGAGCGGCCCCAGCTACACTGGCCTTCCTTCAACTCCTCAAGCCCTCATTTGTTTTGTTTTGTATTGTTTCTTTGTTGTTTTTGTGTTGTTTTTTTTTTTTGCGGTATGCGGGCCTCTCACTGTTGTGGCCTCTCCCGTTGCGGAGCACAGGCTCCGGACGCACAGGCTCAGCAGCCATGGCTCACGGGCCCAGCCGCTCCGCGGCATGTGGGATCTTCCCGGACCGGGGCACGAACCCGTGTCCCCTGCATCAGCAGGTGGACTCTCAACCACTGCGCCACCAGGGAAGTCCCTCCACTTTTCCTTCTTATGCTACATGACAAATTTACTCTCTCATAAAGAATGAGGAAAAAAAATGAATTGAAACAAGAACATGGTCAAACTATGCACTTTTTTTTTTGTGGGCCAGCATTTGCTTTTTGATATAATAGCAAAATACAGACTTTCTGTTAATAAATTAAATGTGTGTAGTTAAATATATTTGAAATCTATTAATAGATGGTAATGTGATTATTTAGTGGTTGCCAGTGGCCAAGGGTGGGAGGTTAAAATTGATTGAGAAGGGGGGACCTAGAACATTTTGGGGTAACAGAAATTTTTAATCTCTTGATTGTGGTCATTACATGTGTACATACGTTTGTCAGAATTCATCAAACCCACTTAAATGGGTGTTTTATTGTTTGTGTACTATTCCTCAATAGAGTTAATTTTTTTTAAATTCCAGTATTTTTATAGGCTTTATTATTTTAACAGTTATCTCATTTAAATTAGTTTAATAATTGAATTTGAAATTTATCATTTTTATTATTCATTAATTTTTATGTTTGACATTAAAGAATTTAATACAGTTTAATTTAACTGAGGTAATATCAGTAATAGCAATGGAAATGAATCAATGGGGGGAAGGCTATTTTTATATATGTATAAAGAGCCAAAATTACGACTCTGACCTGGACACAGTGCTGGGCTCTTGGAGTACAAATTGAAACGGATGTGGTCCCTGACCTCAAGCAGTAACTTACTGTCTAAGGAGGGGCATACCTACATAAGCAGATAATTTCACCTTTAAAAAATTATATTTTTCTCTCTTTTTTGGCCTCACCACGCGGCATGCGCGACCTTAGTTCCCTAACCAGGGATCAAACCCATGTCCCCTGCAGTGGAAGTGAGGAGTCCCAACTACTGGATGGTCAGGGAATTCCCCCCCTGCCACCCCGCCAAATTAAATATTTTTGAATAATTAAAATATGCACTTAGTTTTTTAAATTAGTACAAAAGAATAGATAGTAAAAGTGTCTCCCTTACATCCCTGTCTCTCAGTCTCATAGTTTCCCTCCTTGAAAGTCACTACTGCAAAACAGTTTATTTTTATCCCTTCAGAGATACTTTATTCACAGCTTTGTATACAGTAGCTTTATTCCCTTTATTCTAGTTCTTCTCCTTATTTTTTTTTATTTTTTCACTGAACAGTCTACTCTGGAGATAATTCCACAACAAACATATAAAATAGATAGTTTTCAATATAAGAAGTGATGACAAATTGAAATTATAATGGGGGTAATCACAGTTCAGGCATACAAAAATGAAGTCAGGTGACCATTGAGGATCTGGTCTCAGACACCTCTCTGCATCACTGAGAACGTGAACTTTCTTTGAACCATACTAGACCCAAGAACACTACCAGCTGTATTCTGAACAACACCTGCCAGCTGCAACCTTATGGTCTCAAGGTCTCCCTTGTAACTATGCAACCATTTCTGATCCCAACCAATCCTTACTTAACAAGCACCCTTACTGCTTGCCAGCTCCAATTATAATTCTTGATAAACAACTCATGTAACTAACTGTAACCTTGCAGTTTTGGCCTTTATAAGCCTCCCTCATTTTGTAGTCCGGTGGAACACAATTCAAGTGCTTCTTGAATCTGTCTCCTGGGCTGCAGTCCTAACAAACCACAAATAAACACCTTTTCATTTCAATCAGGTCTTTGTTTCTAAAATTTTGGTTAACAGAAGATAAAAATACTGGTAGAGGAATGAAAAGAATGCTGTGGGTGTACAAATTACTGGCCAACTATGTAAAGCTTTCTGGAGGATGGCATCTCCTTTATGAGTATTCCGAGATAAAAACACATGAACTAATTAGTAAACTAAACTCTCTAGTTGTAGACTAAACTGCGTGCAACTGTCTGTAACTCTGACAGCTCTTTGGAGGGGAACAAAAGCAATATGTGCAGGTCAAGGGCAGAGAAAAGGTGTGGTACAGAAAGTAAGCGTAGAAAGGGGCACACCTTGTGCCTTTGAAGCAGAAGTGTGAGGTGGAAAGAACTCAGTACAGGAAGAGCTAGGAGCCCAGCGTGGGCAGGGAAGTCTTGAGTTATAGATGGTGTTTCAGGATTAAAGGAAGCTTATTTGTAGTTCTCTCTAACTAGAATTGCCGGATTTTGGCAAATAAAAATGCAGGACATCAGTTAGATTTCCAGTTCAGATAAATAATAAATAATGTTTTATTATTTACAAGCATGTCCCAGATGGCAACCCACATGACTGAGTCAAATTGATGGCTTGTCACCATGCACTTAAAAACAATAGGGAAATAAGCATTTTTAATGGGAAGGGTAGACAAAGAAGGAAATATGAGGAGCTAAGGTCAAGATTTGGCTGGTGAGTTTAGGGCAGGTGGGGCCCAGGCCAAGGAGGCAATTCCGATGGCCTGGGCTGGCAGGGCTGGGGCTTAGGTATAGCTTGAAAGGTCTGTCGGGACCAGTAGGTCCAGGGCCAGATAGATGGCCCTCATGTTCAGGGCAAAGGAGGCAGTTCTCTTGGTCAGGGTCAGCGGAGACAGGGCCAAGGAGATGGTTCATGCAGTCAGGAGAGTGAGTAAGTAAGTCAATATATTGAGAATAATGGGAGTCAGGTTTCTTACTACTGGAGAAGAGAGTTACAAATATAGAAACAGGAAAGACTAGAACAAACTGTGTGATGTTGGACTAGAATTAGAGGTAGAGGTGTGAGCCCAACGGGTGTATGTATGTGTGTGTGTGTGTATCTGTGTGTGTGTGTATACTTATGTATATAATATCAAATATTATGTATAAAGAGAGAGAGAGAGGGTATGTGTGTGTGATACATATGTAGTAGTGTGCTGGTAAAGTGGCTTTCTCATTTAAAAAAAACATTGATTTTAAAGAAATAAGAAAAAAACCCACTGATTTGTAATGTTTGCTGATTTCCATGGTGTAAATATTCCCACCATAGCTTATTCAAACTGCCATTAGTTTAACAGTCACTCACAGAATTCCTGAATATATAACTATTGGCTTTTGCAAGCCCATACAAGTTGACTCCAGCCCAACACTTCAGAATGCACGCAAAATATATGAGTGTATGTGTGTGTATATGTGTGTGTGTACCCATACGTTATTTCCTAGTTGGTGTCCTATTTCCTAGTCCTAGTGAAAGGATGTACAAGAATGACACCCTAGTAGCAATAAGCCCACCTAGCATCTACATTTTGACTTTCAAATATCATTCTTCAATAAAAAGGAACAAAAACTTCTGGAGAAACGGCTGATCCCATGACTGGGGCAGTAAAGCATGTTACTGGTTCCTCATTAAAGAAAGGAAGTGGTCAAAGAATGAGGAGGTAGTAAGCTAAATAATGACCCCCACAGATATCAGGTTCTAATCTTTGGAACCTGTAAATGTTACTGTATATGGAAAAAAGATCTTTGCAGATGTGATTAAGTTATGGATCTTGAGATAGGGAGATTATCCTGGGTTACCTAGGTGGAGCATAAATGCAATCACAAGTGTCCTTTTAAGAAAGAGGTGGAGAAGGATAACATGGAAGAAGATGACAAGGCAGGAGGGAGACTGGAGGGGTGTAACCACAAGGCAAGGAATATCAGCAGCCACCAGAAGCTGGAAGAGGTAAGGAACAGATTCTCCCCTAGAGCCTCCAGCATGACCTCTCGCCATCCAGTGGACTTGCCATTCTTATCAAAAATCATTTGACCATATATGCAAGGGTTTTTTGGGGGGCACCCTATTCTTGTCCATTGGCCCATATGTCCGCCTTTATGCCAGTACCACACTCTTTTGATTACTGTAGCTTTGGATTAGCTTTGAAATCAGGAACTATGAGACCTACAACTTTGTTCTTCTTTTTCAAGATTGTTTTAGCTATTGGGGATTCCTTGAGATTCTATATGGATTTCAGGATGATTTTTTAATTAATTAATTAATTAATTATTATTTAAAAATTTTTTTTGGCTGCGTTGGGTCTTTGTTGCTGCACACGGGCTTTCTCTAGTTGTGGCGAGCTGGGGTTACTCTTCGCTGCAGTGCACAGGCTTCTCATTGTGGTGGTTTCTCTTGTTGTGGAGAATGGGCTCTAGGTGCACGGGCTTCAGTAGTTGTGGCTCACAGGCTCTAGAGTGCAGGCTCGGTAGTTGTGGCACACGGGCTTAGTTGCTTCGCAGCATGTGGGATCTTCCCGGACCAGGGCTCGAACCTGTGTCCCCTGCACTGGCAGGTGGATTCTTAACCACTGCCACCAGGGAAGTCCCCAGGATGATATTTTTACATAAAAAAAAAAATCAAAAAAAAATTTTTCTATGGAAAGAAATGGTACACATTCTTTATTTTTAAATATTTATTTATTTATTTGGCTGTGCTGGGTCTTAGCTGCAGCACGCAGGATCTTTAGTTGTGGCATGCGGGAATCTATAGTTGAGGCACATGAACTCTTAGTTGAGGCATGTGGGATCTAGTTCCCTGACCAGGGATCACACCCGGGCCCCCTGCATTGGGAGCTCAGAATCTTAGCCACAGGACCACCAGGGGAGTCCTTTTTTTTTTTTTTTTTTTTGCCATGCCACACAGCCTGCAGGACCTTACTTCCCCAACCAGGGATCAAACCTAGGCAGGCAACGACAGTGAAAGCACCGAGTCCTAACCACTGGACCGGCAGGGTATTCTCAGGTACACATTCTTATAATTCAAGAGTCTCCTTAGAAAGCTCGTGACTAGCCACACACGTGAAATTAGGGACCCTTTTGAGACACGCCTTAGTGGTACTGGATCCCTGTAACAAAGAATGTTGAAAAGCCCAAGACAGTATTTTATGAGATCTCCCATCCCTGTTTCTACCCATAAGACATCAGGCTCAATAACCCTCCAGGTCCACTTTCCCCAAGGCTATTACATCAAAAAGAGAGCTTATCTGTCATTGGTGTTTGTTCCAAAGACATTTTCAGAGTTATGAGGAGTTTAGTGGTTCTCGATAGGGTTGCTTTATCCTATTCATGGAGAAAAAATAATTCAACAAATACTATACAATCACAACATCTTTAATGACCCTGTATCATTCAGATGTATAAAATGATCTTTGATTAATTTGCTCAAACAATACATTTGAAATCAAATCATTCAACATGACCCTTCTCTAAGACAAGAAAAATAATAAGTAATATATATTTTAAAAATATGCATACAAATTCTGGCTCTGCACTTAGATGTCTCTTAATTTCTTTGTGTCTCAGACCTTTAAAATGGAATAATGATAGAAATAGCATCATGGGGGCTTCTGTGGTGGTGCAGTGGTTAAGAATCCGCCTGCCAATGCAGGGGCACGGGTTCGAGCCCTGGTCCGGGAAGATCCCACATGCCGTGAAGCAACTAAGCCCGTGCGCCACAACTACTGAGTCTGCACACTAGAGCCCGAGTGCCACAACTACTGAAGCCCGCATGCCTAGAGCCCATGCTCTGCAACAAGAGAAGCCACTGCAATAAGAAGCCCGTGCACCGCAAGGAAGGGTAGTCCCTGCTCACCGCAACTAGAGAAAGCCTGAGCACAACAACAAAGACCCAATGCAGCCAAAAATAAATAAATAAAATAAATAAATTTATTGAAAAAAAAAGAAATAGCATCATGGGATTGCCTGAGGATCAAATGCATTAATATATGCAAAAATTTTAGAACAATATTATATAAATGTCAACCATTATTACTGCCTTATCAAGCATTGTGAAGATTAAAGGAAATGAGATAACCCTTGTGAAGCTCATGGTACAGTGCCTGACACATAGAAAGTGCTAAATAAGTGTTGGCTAACGTTATAAATAGATATTTCTGTGATTTCCTATGAAGCCCACCACTTTATTAGGTACATCTTGCCTTTCTTCACAACTTGGACATATGAGGAATATGTTATCATAGTAAGCATTGATTTTTTTTCCACAGTTATTCTTCAGCCAAGCAACTCATTTTTTTTTTTTTTTTTTTCAGTACGCGGGGCTCTCACTGTTGTGGCCTCTCCCGTTGTGGAACACAGGCTCCGGACACGCAGGCTCAGCGGCCATGGCTCACGGGCCTGCCTCTCCGCGGCATGTGGGATCTTAGCGGATCGGGGCACGAACCTGTGTCCCCTGCATCGGCAGGCGGACTCTCAACCACTGTGCCACCAGGGAAGCCCCAAGCAACTCATTTTTGAGACCTTACGTCTGCATTTCCAAACATGGTAGCCTGTGGCCGCATATGTCTATTGAGCACTTGAAATGCAGCTTGTACAAAATGAGACGAGCTATGATTGTAAAATACACATCAGTTTTTAAAGTCTTAGTATGAAAAAAAAGATTGAAAAATCTCATTAATAATTTTATATTGATCACATGTTCAAATTGTTATATTTTGAATATATTGGATTAAATAAATATATTATTAAATTAATTTTAATTTTACCTTGTTTTTTTAATGTGACTACTAGAAAATTTAAAGTTACATATATGGGACTTTCCTGGTGGCACAGTGGTTAAGAATCTGCCTGCCAGTGCAGGGGACACGGGTTCGAGCCCTGGTCCAGGAAGATACCACATGCCACAGAGCAACTGGGCCAGTGCACCACAACTACTGAGCCCGCGTGCCACAACTACTGAAGCCCATGTGCCTAGAGCCTGTGCTCCACAACAAGAGAAGCCACTGCAATGAGAAGCCCACACGCCACAATGAAGAGTAGCCCCTTGTTGCCACAACTAGAGAAAGCCCGGGTGCAGCAACGAAGACCCAATGCAGCCAAAAATAAATAAATAAATAAATAAATTTATTTTTTAAAAGTTTAAAAAATAAAGTTGCATATATGAGAATGTGGAGAAAAGGAAACCCTATGCACTGTGGGTGGGAATGTAAATTGGCGCAACCACTATAGAAAACAATACAGAGTTTCCTCAAAAAATTAGTAATAGAACTACCAGTGGATCCAACAATTCCACTACTGGGTATTTATCCAAAGAAAATGAAAGCACCAATTCGAAAAGATATATGTACCTCCATGTTCATTGCAGCATTATTTAAAATAGTTAAGACACAGGAACAACCTAAGTTGTGGCCCTAAGTGTCCATCAGTGGACGAAAGGATAAAGAAAATGTGATATATATGTATAATGGAATATTACTTGGCCATTAAAAAGAATGAAATCCTGTCATTTGCAACAACATTGATGGACTTTGAAGTCATTATCCTAAGTGAAATAAGTCAGAGAGAGAAGACAAATATTGTATGATCTCACTTGTATGTGGAATCTTAAAACAAATAACAAATGCACTGAGCTCATAGATATAGAGAATAGAGAGAACAGACTAGTGGCTGCCAGAGACAGGCATGAGGGTTGGGGGAGGGGACTGACAAAATGAGTGAAAGGAGTCAAAAGGCACAAATTTCCAGGTATAAAATAAGTCATGAGGATGTTTAAAAAAATAGAGACTTACTATAAAGCTACAGTAATCAAGGCAGTGTGTTATTTGTGAAAGAATAAACAAATAGATCAATGAAACAGAATAGAACACCCGCAAATAGAGCCACATGAGTATAACCCACTGATCTTTGACAAAGGAACACAGGCAACATAACGGAGCAAACATAGTCTCAAACAAATGGTGCTGGAACAACTGGACATCCACATGAAAAAAAAAATCCAGACACAGACCTTACACCCTTCACAAAAATTAACTTGAAATGGATCATAGACCTAAGTGTAAAATGCAGAACTGTAAAATTCCTAGAAGGTAACAGGAGAAAACCTAGATGATGTTAGGTATGGTGATGTCTTTTTGGATAAATTACCAAAGACACAATCCATGAAATAAAGAATAAGCTGAGCTTAATTAAAATTAAAATTTTTTGCTTTGTGAAAGACAATGTCAAGAGATTGGAAAGACACCACAGACTGGGAGAAAATATTTGCAAAAGATATATCTGATAAAGGACTGCTATCCAAAATAAACAAAGAACTCTTAGACTCAACAGTAAGAAAACAAACAACCTGATTAGAAAATAGGCTAAACATCTTAACAGACACCTCAGATGGCAAATAAGCATATAAAAAGATGCTCCACATATGTCATTAGAGAAATGCAAGTTAAAACAATTATAAGATACCACTATACACCTATTGGTATGGCCAGATCCAGAACACTGACAACATTGAACGCTGGTGAGGATGTGGAGCAACAGGAACTCTCATTCATTGTTGCTGTGACTACAAAGTGGTAGAACTACTTAGAGGACAATTTGGCAGCCTCTTACAAAACTAAACCTACTCTTATACAAACCAGCAACGTGCTCCTTGGTATTTACCATTTACACAAAGAAGTTGAAAAGTTATGTCCACAAAAAAACCCATGTACGAACATTGATAGCAGCTTTATTCATAATTGCCAAAACTTGAAAGCTACCAAGATGCACTTCAGTAGGTGAATGGATAAATAAACTCTGGTATGACCAGACAACGGAATACCGTTTAGGTCTAAAAAGAAATGAGCTATCAAGCCATGAAAAGACATGGAGGAAACTTAAATGTATGTTACTATGTGAAAGAAACCAATCTGAAAAGACTACATACTGTGATTCCTCTATGACATTCTCAAAAAGGCAAAATTGTGAAAACAGGAAAAAGATCAGTGGTTGCCAAGGCAATAGGGAAGAAGGAAGGATGGATAAGTGGAGCACGAAAGATTTTTAGGGCAGTAAAATTATTTTACGTGATACTATAATGGTGGATACATGTCATTATACACTTGCCAAAACCCATAGAGTGAACAACACCTAGAGTGAACCTTAATGTAAATATCGACTTTGGGTGATAATAATATGTCAATGTAGGTTCATCAGTTGTAGCAAATGTGCCACTCTGGTGGGGGATGTTAATAATGGAGGAGGCTGTGCCTGTGTGGGGACAGGGGGTATATGGGAAATCACTGTACTTTCCCTCAATTTTGCTGTGACCTTAAAACTGCTCTAAAAAATAAAGTCCACTAAAAATTTTTTTTCATAAAAATAAAGTTACATATGTGGTTAACATGTCATTTCTACTGGACAGTGCTGCCTCATAGGATAATAATTTTTGATCGTTTACTCAAGTCACGACCACAGCTTTAAACTGGACTTCTCATAATTTCGCTTAATCAATAAGTAATATTTCCAAATGTTTATAAAGATATATCAATAATTTGCCTCTACAGTACCATTATATTTTAACCATACTTCATGTTAAGATCTCTTTTTTTCCATATTATCCTGGATTCACGGCAATTTTTTTTTTTTTTTTTTACGGTACGCGGGCCTCTCACTGTTGTGGCCTCTCCGGAGCACAGGCTCCGGACGCGCAGGCTCAGCGGCCATGACTCACGGACCCAGCCGCTCCGCGGCATGTGGGATCTTCCCACACCGGGACACGAACCCGCGTCCCCTGCATCGGCAGGCGGACTCTCAACCACTGCGCCACCAGGGAAGCCCCCAAGGCAATTTTATAGCTTCAACTTGTTCCAGTTGATTACAGTCATTGATTTTCAATATTCAGCTTGTCGTGCTTGACTGTCCCTGGGTGTGAAAACTTTCTTCTCAAACTGGCCTGTTTGCCTCCTCCAACGCTATACATGAAATCCCTAAAGAATTGCTGCTTCCCATCAGTAACAAAACGTACCAGGAGTTTCTCTGCCTGGAGATTTGGCACTGGCTGCCTTCCAAGAAGCACTGTTCCCTTTTAGTGAGGGGTAAACGTGAAGGATTTAGGCCCTAGGGCTGCGTTTGTATCATTCTCAGTGACTGTTGGGTGTCAGCTGGCCAAAAATAAACATTAACCATTTCACTGGCTGAGTAGAAGCCTTTCAGAGTCATGAGTTCAATTTAACCCCAACCTCATTACTTTTATCTTAGTCTAGCATAAATAATAATTCTAAATAAAAATTTTAATTCTCATCATTTAACAGTGCAATTTCCGCTCTCCAACATTCCTGATCCCTCCTCTCCTGCTCTATTTTTACCACGGTACTTATATTTTCCAACATACCTCTCTCAATTTTCATTTCTTTTCTTACCTAAAACTGTCAGCTTTAAAATTTTTAATACATAATATATTTATATCACAAACATTCTTAATATCATGAGAAAGTGAAAGCAGTACCTAAATGCTTTCTGGAACTGTCCTGACACTCACATCCGGACCTTCGCATAGCTAGGAGCTAGCCTGGTACTCACAGCTTGGCCATCGTGTTCTCCTGTTGGACATAAACACAAATGTCAGATAAGGCCACTCTGATTTTGACAGAGGCAGACAAAACAAGACCACTCCATAATCATGTCTGAGCAGACGGAAACAAGAGTGTTGTCTAAACCACAATAAAATATTCCGTTTTCCTGGATAATATGAGTGACTACTGCTTCTTTCCCAAGTACGGCTTTAACTCTGCTTTATTCCTCCTGCCTTCTGGGTAAAAACCACAAGAAAGGAGGAACTTCCCTGGTGGTCCAGTGGTTAAGACTCTGCGCTTCCAACACAGGGGACATGGGTCTGATCCCTGGTCAGGAAACTAAGATCCTGCGTGTCGTGGAGCAAGGCCAAAAAAAAAAAAAAAAAACCACAAGAAAGGAAATTTATTTATATACATTAGAATTTATTATTTGGCTTTGCTCTGAATAATAATTACATAGTCAAAACAACAGAAGTATTATGTTGTTGATTTTCACTTTTGGAATCAACTTATACACAGAGCACAGAAGACCAGATGTAAGTATTTCCAATCTTGATCATGTAAAAGTGAAAATACAGAGGATAGAAGTTCGGGGGGTGAAAGTGGGAGAGATGCTGAAGGGTAGAGGTTCATGACAAGGGTCAGAGGGGAGGAGGGTTTGTTCCAGGGGACATTTGACATTGGCTGGAGACATTTTGGGTTGTCTCACTGGCAGGGTGCTACTGGCACCTAGTGGGGAGAAGCCAAGGATGCTGCTTACCATCTTAAAATGCACAGGACTGTCCTCCATAACAAAGAAATATCCAGCCCCAAATGTCAATAGTGCCATATTGATCTAGAGTAAAAAGCAAGGTCCTTACCATGGCTGATACAGCTCTACCTGCCCTGGGCTGGCTGCCTCTATTGTCAGCTCCTTCCACTGTCCTTCAGTCACACTAGTCTATTCTTCTTTCTCACCAGGGACATTTCTGCCTTGGAGGCTTTGCATGTGTTAGTTCCTTTAGTTAGAAGCCTCCTCCCCAACTAACCACATGGCTAAATCTCCCTCCTTCTACAGGTTTTGAACAAATGTCCCTTCTCAATGAGATCTACCTTGACCATGCTACTTAAAATTGCAACACCCTCACAGGCACTAGCAATCCTTGCCCAGTTCTATTGTTTTTTTAATTCCATTTTACTTATTGCCTACTAACATTATTTACTTTACTTAT
Source organism: Phocoena phocoena (assembly GCF_963924675.1). Classification (NCBI taxonomy): domain Eukaryota; kingdom Metazoa; phylum Chordata; class Mammalia; order Artiodactyla; family Phocoenidae; genus Phocoena; species Phocoena phocoena. Next base: position 32,463,596 of record NC_089219.1, on the reverse strand, counting down.
TTTTTGTATTTATTGCTTGTGTCTGTCTTTCCTATGATAAGCACCACAAAGAACTTTGTCCAGCTTGCTCACTGACCTATCCCAAGTGCCTGGAACAGTGCCTGGCATATAACAGCTGTCAATAAATATTAATTGCATGAATTCAATGAGTGAACTTGATCATTTCCAAAGCCTTTTAAAGCATATAGGTATTGTCAATGCCATTTGCAGCAACATGGATGGACCTAGAGATTATCATACTAAGTGAAGTAAGTCAAAAGAGAAAGACAAATACCATATGAGATCACTTATATGTGGAATCTAAAATATGACACAGGACTTCCCTGGTGGTGCAGTGGTTGAGAGTCCACCTGCCGATGCAGGGGACACGGGTTCGTGCCCCAGTCCGGGAAGATCCCACATGTCGTGGAGCGGCTGGGCCCGTAAGCCATGGCCACTGAGCCTGCGTGTCCGGAGCCTGTGCTCCGCAATGGGAAAGGCCACAACAGTGAGAGGCCCGCGTACCGCAAAAAAATAAAAATAAAAAATAAATAAATAAAAATAAAATATGACACAAATGAACTTATCTACGAAGGAGAAACAGATTCACAGACATAGAGAACAGACTTGATAAAATGGATAAACAACAAGGTCCTACTGTATAGCACAGGGAATTCAATATCCTGTGATAAACCATAATGGAAAAGAATGTGGAAAAGAATGTATATATATATGTATGAATGAATCACTTTGCTGTACAGCAGAAATTAACACAACATTGTAAATCAACTATACTTCAATAAAGTAAAATTTTAAAATATATAGGTATTCTCTATTCACTACCAATTCCAAATTTCCAAAAGACTTTTAAAAATCAAGAATTTTCAAAAAATCCATATTACAAATTATACCTAACAATACACTCTCACCTGCAGACAAGACTTTTTTGAAAGTCCATGGATTGAAGTAGGAAACGATCAGACGATCTGTGCTGGTCTCCAGGAGATAAATTGCACAGCCAGTTAAACTCTAACTGGGTTCCCAGAATCTCATTGTTTCCATATTAAGGATTCAAGATAAAATTGCATTCTCATAAAGCAGTGGGCCAGCCTGCTTACCCCAGCTCTGTCTATTACATTTTGAAAATGCATTGCATTTAGATATTAACAAAATTAATTAAGTCAAACTCTGTTCATTTTTGGTTTTGCCCCCAAATTTTCCAAGTAACTGCAGACACAGAAAGCACACCCCCTGTACAAACATCCACGCACATGCACACAAATTACAGGGAAAATTTCTCCTTAAAAACAATAGTTTTTTTGTTCATAAAAATTTGGAAAGCTCCCAAATTATTTCCATGAGTCAGGCAGCTCTTATTTAGCAGTCAACAACCCCACCATATCGAATCAAATAATTAATTTTTAACCCATAATAACTTAAAAATTGGTCAGGAAGACAGCTTTTGCTTATTTTTCAGTTTGTAATATATTCGGTCAACAAACATATTATTTTATTTTATTTTATTTTTCATTTATTTTGCAGTATGCGGGCCTCTCACTGTTGTGACCTCTTCCGTTGCGGAGCACAGGCTCCGGACGCGCAGGCTCAGCGGCCATGACTCACGGACCCAGCCGCTCCGCGGCATGTGGGATCTTCCCGGACTGGGGCACGAACCCGCGTCCCCTGCATTGGCAGGCGGACTCTCAACCACTGTGCCACCAGGGAAGCCCTTGTTTTTTATTTATTTATTTTTAAACATATCATTTTAAAACTTAAATGTTGATAAATTATGAATTTTCTTAAATAATTAAGTTGAAATAAGTTAAACAGTGTGTGTCAGTTGTCAAATTGGAAAAAGTTTATCTCTCTGTCATAAATATAATTTAAAAACTGTGCTAAAAATGAGCTTTAAAATAATAACATATTTAGAAATGCTAAACTAAAAGAAGCTTTACTAGAGTATAGGTTACACTGAAAGGGGTTCAAAAAACAAGGTGTGTTAAATGTTGATCTCTAGCATGAGTATTTCAATATATTTTAACGTTACTTTATTCTATGCTTTGCTCAGTACATGTCTTATAGCTAATAAACTAGCTTGCTAAATTTGTATTGTCTTAAACTGAAATTTAAGAGTATTTTATTTTCATATTAAATATGGAGCTGTTGCCTACAACTTTAAATTCTTAAATATGGTACAATTTTCTTTGCTCTCTTCTTTTTAAAAAATGAAGTAGGAAACTACTAAATTCAGGTCTACTGATAAATCTGACCCCATAGAACCCCAGAATCTTGGAGCTGAAAGAATTAAACAGTAACTTAGCCCATTGCACCCCACTCCCAGTTTTATAAGTGAAAAAACTCTGGTAAGAGATGTTGTAGAATGGTCTGGCTCCTTCTCTTGATCTCTTTATACCACATCCACCTCTCATAAGTAAAAAAGGATATATGACTTATTAAATAGACTTATATATGACTTATTAAATAGATTTATTTGTGTTCAAACTCATACAAGATAAAAAATATTTGAAGCAACTCACAGCCAGAACACATGCAATAAACTAGAAATTGAAATGGAGCACCATATCCACTGAGAAAGCCAGGCACCCAGCTTTGGGTGCAAAGGCCTGCCGTCCTTGGACACCTTGACCTGATACCTCTTCCTTTTCTTTGATTCTCTTTCACTAGTATGTTTTACAATCTCCTTTGGAGTGTGGAGAACAGTTGGGAAAATGTTCTCAGGATTTATCTACTCTTGGTGTATTGCTAGATAATTTGGGGAAGGAATAGCCTTGTTTTGAAAGTATCAGGCCTTCTTGGGGGGCCATCTGAGGGCTTTTAAAGGTTCATGGGAAGGTGCTATATATCACAACACTCCACGATGCCACAGGAAGATAAGGCAGCAAGAAGCCCACACCTCCCCAGAAAAACACCTCTTAATCTGGGCCTAATGGTTTCCTCTTTCTAGCTGTCCTGGTTAAAAATCTGTTCCACCCACCAGGGTTTAAATGCTACTAATATATAGGATTTGATTGGGATGGACGAGGCGGGACTGGACTGGGAGGAATGGTTTGGCATGTGCAGGCTTAGACCACATAAAATCCTTTATAAAAGTTGATTCCTCAGAATTGTGACTCCAGGATGCCATTGTGCCTTGTGGGTTCATAAGTCTCATAAGAACTCGCAAGTCATAGGTAGCAGTGGTTCTCTGGAGTAAAAACTGTTGGCTTCAAATTCTGTTTCTTGCCTGCTCTCTCACCTTGACAACTTCACATCTTGGGTTCTTCATCTGAAAATTGAGGATGATTGGGCTCACTTCATGAGGTTGTTGTTGGCTTAATTAAATAAACTCCATAAACTTCTGTGAAATAATGGAAAAAATATGAATTGTTCTCTGCCCCCCAGTTCTTGGCACACAGCTCCTAAAACCTTTGTAATTTCTCAAGTGATAAGAGCACTTAGGAGCATCTTTTGTTCTAATATTTGGTCTTTGTCTCTGCTTCCTGAAACAGAGCTCCTAAATCCCTTGGAATTTCATGGGCAATAGGAGTGTTTTTTTGTTCTAATGAGGCAACTCTTGGTGGGCTCCTGGATGGGGCTGGTCACCAGAAAGAACAAGCCACGATTAGATACTGAGAACTGTCAGCCCCACCCACCTCCATCCTGTGGGAAGGGGAATGGAGCTGGAAACTGAGTTAAGATCAATCATGCCTACACAATGAAGCCTCCATAAGAATCCCGAATGTACAGGGGTTGGAGAGCTTCTGGATTGGTGAACAACACATTTCCATGCCAGGAATGTGACACAGCCCAGCTCCATGGACCTGACCCTACATATCTTTCCATCTCGCTGTTCATTCACATCCTTTATTATAACCTTTACAATAAACCTTTATAATAAACTAGTAAACAAAAGTGTTTCCCTGAGTTCTGTGAACCATTCTAGCAAATTATTGCACCTAAGGAAAGGGTCATGGGAATCTGGATTTACAGCCGGTTGGTCAGAAGTACAAGTGACAACCTGGGACCTGTGATTAACATCTGAAGGGTGCAGACAGTCTTGTGAGGCTTAGCCCTTGACTTGTGGGATCTGACAAGTTAGTGTCAGAACTGAATTAAACTGTAGGACGCCCAGCTGCTGTTGGAGCATCGCTTGATGTGTGGAGAGCCCACACATCTGGTGTCAGAAGCAAAGTGTCATAGAAGTGTGAGAGTAAAGGAGAAAGACACAGGAGGAGTGTAGATTTTCCTTTACGACCTCCTACAAAGTTCATGGCTCATAGCAAGTGCTCCATAAATGTTAGTGTTGTTGACCTTAAAAATAAAACAGTTCTTTTACCAGCAAAAATGGGTTTATTCAGGAATAGCAGGGGAATTGCATTTGGGACAAACAAGCCATAGCAAAAGCCGTAGGCAAACCCAATAACTAAAGGAGAGGAATGTTACTTTATAGAGAAAAAGGAGGAAGTTGGAAGGGGTTGTTTTGAATGAAAGTCCATTGGAAAAACGTGAGAGTTCAGGGTGATGATGGTTTCTCATTGACTGAGTTGCTGGTGTAGTCAGTTTCTTGCAGGGGGTGCAGTGTACATCTTTTCCTGTTAGGGCCTTTAATTGATGGTTCTTTCCTGTGGATTCTTCCAGTGGGGTCTGTAATTGACAGCTTCTCCTGTAATCGTCCTATAGTGCTACTGCGGTGAGAGCTCCCCCTTCTGGCCTTCTGACTCCACGTTAGTGAGGTTTCCCTTTATTAATTTTCACAGTGATAATGACTGGTCTTTGTCTTTTCTCTGGGCCTCCAGGGAGGCTATGGCTACTAACAAATACTAACAAACAAATACATAGCCTGGTTTTGATCTGACCCCTAGATGGTGTTAAGATCCCCCCTTAACATGCTACTGAGCACGTCGGCTCAGTAGTTGTTGCGGTGCACGGACTCAGTAGTTGCGGCGCACGGGCTTAGCTGCTCCGCGGCATGTGGGATCTTCCCGGACCAGGGCTCGAACCCAAGTCCCCTGCATTGGCAGGCGTATTCTTAACCACTGCGCCACCAGGGAAGCCCCATGATATTATCTTGTGTACATTTTTTATTTCACTTAAATAAAAGTTTTTATTTGTTTTAAGCAAATAAATGACCATGTCCACTTGAATAGACTCCGTCTGCCCTGCTGGCTTAGTGTTTCTGGCTAATATCCAATAAAGCTGAGCTTCAAGCATCCCAGTGCTTTTCAGGGCTAACCTGCTGCCTTTTATTTTGCTTCTCAGCAGATAAGAGCAACTCCTCAAAGAGAATATTTTTTAATAAATTGGGATCTCTTTTGTTCTGAATGGTTCTCAAGTGAGCCAGAAGAATTAAGAATAGAAGAAATTCCAGTTCTTCCTAATCCATCCACAAGAGGCAATCGAAAGTGTCCCTCCTAATGTGAGGTTATTAATAGACGGGAGAAAAGTGCTTGTTTATTGGGTACCAGCAGACAGAGGAAGAATCATGGCACCAATAGCCTCATTCTCCCTAAGTGCCCATCCTTCTCCCAACAATGCTCTCCCTCGGGACGGAGGTAACTAGAAGTGCTGTTCATGGTTCCTCCTGAACCAAGACTATTCCTGGGCCATCGATAAGTTGTGTATTCAGAAGGAGAAAGCCACTGAGTCATCTGTGGTCTCAGGATATCATCCGAGCGAGCAGGATGCACCCAGCAGGAGGCCTACGCCCAGAGCACTCAGTCCTGTTAGAGGGTTTCCGGTCCTCTCTGCCACTGAACTATCTCCTACTTTCTCACATGAACAGACTAACCCCTGTACTCCTTTTCTCATCTCTCAGGGCATGACTATCACAAGCAGAACTTTCACAACTCCTTCATGAAGGCTCCAACTTATACCCACTTAGTTGGCTCTACCCTAAGAACAAACCTTGTAGATGTTAAAGGGATACACCATGGTTCAGGAGAAGCTGGCAGTGGGGAAGGGAAGAGTTACATCCCCTCAACCTAGAGTGTTCAAAAGCACAGCTATATTCCACCCTTACCTAAGACCCATTCATTCAATCATTCTTTCCCTCAGCAAATATTGGTTATGTACTTATGCTTTGAATTGTTTTAGGTGTTAGGGATATAGTAGTAAACAAGACAAAATTCTTGCTCTTATGTATCTTACAAAGCAAGTAATAAACTAATGTATGTATAATAGTGGAAATTAAACAGGAAAGGTGATAGATAATTGTATACATGTAAACACGTATTATTATTTTTATTATTTATTTATTTATTTATGGCTGAGTTGAGTCTTTGTTTCTGCCCTCGGGCTTTCTCTAGTTGCGGCGAGCGGGGTCTACTCTTCGTTGTGGTGTGCGGGCTTCTCATTGCGGTGGCTTCTCTTGTTGCGGAGCATGGGCTCTAGGTGTGCGGGCTTCAGTAGTTGTGGTGCGTGGGCTCAGTAGTTGTGGCTCGTGGGCTCTAGAGCACAGGCTCAGTAGTTGTGGTGCATGGGCTTACTTGCTCCGCGGCATGTGGGATCTTCCTGGACCAGGGCTCGAACCCGTGTCCCCTGCATTAGCAGGTGGATTCTTAACCACTGCGCCACCATGGAAGCCCTAACACGTATTATTTGCTGAAAGCTTTACAGAGGTGACCATTGGACAGAGATGAGAATGAAGTGAGGTTGTCAGCCATGCAAATACTTGGAGGAAGGAGCATTTCAGGCAGAAGGAATAACAAGTATCGCTCTCTTTTTTTTGGCTGCACTGGGCAGCTTGTGGGGTATTAGTTCTAAGACCAGGAACTGAACCTGGGCCATGGCAGTGAAAGCGTGGAATCCGAACCACTAAGCCACCAGGGAACTCCCAATAGCAGGTATCTTGAGGTGGGAGTATATTTGGTGGGCTCATGGAGTAGCAGAAGGCCAGTGTGCTGGAGCTCAGGAGATAAAGGGAGAGCCGTGAGAGATGCAGCCAGGGACGTGAGGCTGGAGGCTGGGTACAGATAATGTAGGGCCTTGCAGGCCATCGTAAGGATGTTGGGCTTTATTCTAAGTGCGATGGGACCTTACTGGAAAGTTGAGAGGAAGGATTAACATGCTCTGATTCACATTTTCAAAGAATCACTCTGGCTGCTTGTGGAGAACAAGCTGTAGGGGCCAAAGTGGAAGCAAGGGGACTCATTACAAGGCCTTTGCAGTAGCTCTGGGGAGAAATGACAGACAAGGATGGTAGCAGTGTAGGTGGTGAGAAGTTGTCAGGTTTTGAATGTATTTTGCTGATGGGATTGGATGTGGATTATAAGAGAAAGGGAAGAGTGAAGGATGACTCCAAAGGTTTTGGTATGAGCAGCTCAATATTAAAAAAAACAAACAACCCAATCCAAAAATGGGCAGAAAACCTAAATAGACATTTCTCCAAAGAAGACATACGGATGGCCAAGAAGCACATGAAAAGCTGCTCAACATCACTAATTATTAGAGAAATGCAAATCAAAACTACAATGAGGGATCACCTCACACCAGTTAGAACGGGCATCATCAGAAAGTCTACAAACAACAAATTCTGGAGAGGGTGTGGAGAAAAGGGAACCCTCTTGCACTGCTGGTGGGAATGTAAATTGATACAGCCGCTATGGAGAACAGTATGGAGGTTCCTTAAAAAACTAAAAATAGAATTACCATATGATCCAGCAATCCCACTACTGGGCATATACCCAGAGAAAACCATAATTCGAAAAAACACATGCATCTCAATGTTCATTGCAGCGCTATTTACAGTAACCAGGACATGGAAGCAATCTAAATGCCCATCGACAGACGAATGGATAAAGAAGATGTGGTACATATATACAATGGAATATCACTCAGCCATAAGAAGGAACGAAATTGGGTCATGTGTAGAGACGTGGATGGACCTAGAGACTGTCATACAGAATGAAGTCAGAAAGAGAAGAACAAATATCGTATATTAACGCATATATGTGGAACCTAGAAAAATGGTACAGATGAACTGGTTTGCAGGGCAGAAATAGAGACAGAGATGTAGAGAACAAACGTATGGACACCAAAGGGGGAAAGCAGCGGGGGGATGGTGTTGGTGGGATGAACTGGGAGATTGGGATTGACACATATACACTAATATGTATAAAATGGATAACTAATAAGAACCTGCTGTATAAAAAATAAAATAAAATAAAATTCAAAAAGCCAAATTAAAAAAAAAGGTTTTGGTATGAGCAGCTGGATGAATGTAATGTCATTTACAGAGACAGGAAACACTGGGAGAGGAAGAGGGTTTTGCAGGGGTGGGGAGGGTGGTGGTAGAGAGAGGGGATGGTCCAGCGTTCATTTTAGACATGTTGAGTTTGAGATGACTGTTAAACAATCAAGTAGAAATGTTGAATAGGCAGTTGAAAGTTCTTGTCTGAAGTTTAGGGGAAAAAAAAGTCAGGGCTTGAAGCATAAATATAGAAGAGTTCAGTATATGGATTGTATTTATTTGCTTGGATTATGGAAAAACATTTTAAGCACATACAAAAGTAGAGAGAATAATATACCCATCACCTACGTACCCATCACCTAGCTTCATCAATTATTAATATTTTGTTAGTCTTGTCCCATCTTCCCCTGCTCCTCCCTGGGTTGGAGTATTTTAAAGCAAACTGGATATTTATTGCTTTCCGCATAAATACTTCAGTATGTAATACATTGTTTTTTTTTTTTTTTTTTTTTTTTTTTTTTTTCAAGGTTACAGTCCTTTCCTTTATTGGAGTTCCAAATTTTAAAAACTGAAAGTAAAGCAATCATTAAGTGGTTCAGATAAAAGAAAAGCATCTTTACCTGAGTTTCCCATCAGGCCTACTCTGACCTGCCCTAGCTCCTTCCAGAAGAAGTTTCTGGGTATCTAAAAAAAAAACAGTTTACATATTGACTCATTAAAAGTCATCTCTACTGTATGAGTCAACTAACTATTAGAACAGTTCTTCTCATACCTATTAAATGTACACAGTCCACAGTTAGATCTCTTACTAGAACAAAATTATCTGCAGAGTAGGTTCTTTGGGGCGCAATAAGGTAGGGATTTCCTGCAAGGCTTTTTTTTAGACTCAAGGTTATTTATAGGGTTTTTCACTTATGTGAGTTCCCCAGTATACCACAAAACTGATCACTGACAGAAGCTTTTCTCATTCAGAGAATTCATAAGGTCTTTCCTCAGATTGTTTTTTTTTTTTTCTTTTGGGGAGGTGCAAACCCAAGAAGGCTCTCCACCTAATGCTTTTGCCACCTTCAAGGCAAATATAGAAATTTTCACCTGTATGGCTTCTCTGATAGGTAAGAAAGTCATAGGTCTGTTAGAAGCTTTCTTCACACTTGTGGGGGTCTCTTCCCAGTGGGGTGTTCTGACGTCCAATGAAACGTGCACACTCTCTGAAGCACTGTTGACACAGGGTATTAAAAATGCTGTCCACCAATGTGAATTCTCTTGGAATGAGAAGAGGTGACCATTGCTAGAAAGCTTTCTCACATTCACCAAATTTGTAAGGTTTCCCACCTGTAAGAATCCTCTTGTGAGTGATCAGATACAAGCTTGGACTAAAGGTTTTCCCAAACTCAGAGCATTTGTAAGATTTCTCATTGGAGTGGCTGATACGCTTCTGTAAGGACAGCTCTCTGGGCAAACCATTTCTCAACTTCCTACAATTGCAGATTCTCTGGTCCCCAGTGAAATCTGAGCTCTGAGGAAAGTCTGAGATTTGCTTAGAGTTCTTCATCTTAAGGAGTTCTCTTACATTGTAAATACATTTTTTATGGCATTATAACTTCTTGTCTGGTCAAGACATTTGTGAGGCTTCTGATGCATGGGGAGGGCTGAGCTCAAGACCTTTTTCACCCACATCACAGATATATGGTTTTTCACCGATGTGGATTGTCTGATGTTGAAGAAGTGCTGAGCTCTGGTGAAAGCTTTTATCACAGACACCGTATTTATAATGCAGCTCCTCTGTCTGAGTTCTCATTTTCTGTTGGGCAACGAAGTCCATGCCCAGGAGGAAGCCACTCTCACATGCAGACCACTGATGAGGTTTCTCTTCCATGTGAATTCTTTGATGCACAATAAGGTCTGAACTACAGTTGAAACTTTTCTCATATTCCAGGCATTTAAAAGTGTGAGTGTGAGTTGCCTGGTGCCTGATTAGGTTGGCACTCCGAGTAAAACTTCGCATACATTCTAAGCATTTATACGGCTTCTCACCTGTGTGGACTCTCTGGTGTACTATAAGGTCTGATTTCTGGCCAAAGCATTTCTCACAGGCACCACACTTATAGGGCTTCTCCCCAGTATGAACTCTTTTATGAACAATGAAGGCTGAACGGTGTCGGTAACTTTTCTCACACTTATTACATTTGTAGGGCCTTTCACCAGTATGAGTTCTCTGGTGGCTAATAAGATCTGATTTCCCACTAAAAGCTTTTTCACACTCCAGACACTTAAATGGTTTCTCACCTGTGTGAGTTCTTCGGTGTCTTATGAGGTTTGTACTTCGGCTGAAGCATTTGTCACACTCACTACATAGATACGGTTTCTCGCCTGTATGGCTTCGCTGGTGGACAAGCAGATCAGAGCTCTGACCAAAATTCTTGCCACAAATGTCACATGTATAGAATTTTTTACCTGCATGTGTTCTCTGGTGTCCTGAAAGGGCTAAGTGGTGCCAGAAGCTCTTCTCACATTTGCTACATTTATAAGGTTTCTCATAATTGTGGATCCTCTGGTGTGAAATAAGATCTGAGCTTTGGATGAAGGTTTTCTCACACATATCACATCTATAAGGTTTCTCCCCTGTATGGGTTCTCTCACACATAATAAGAGCTAAGTTTTCACAGAAGTTTTGCTCACGTTCAAGGCACTGGTATATATGATCATCTATTTGAGTAATCTCATGCACATGAATAAAAATCTTTTTACCCTTCTGAGGGCATACATGATATATTTTCCTTTTTTGAGTTCTCTGATTATACCTCTCTTCTGAAGTGTACATTTTCTATGGCTCTCTCCTAGGGAGTTTTCCACTGGTCTTCCTGACCCATCATGTTCTTCACAGTCATTTTCTCGATGAGAACTTGGAAGATACATCTGTTTTAGGCCTTTCAGTCATGGGCAGCTCCTCTCTGCAAGTTTCCAGCATCATATATACTAATTCTTTACTTGGTGTTTCAAACCCATAACAACAAAGACTCAAGACTATCTTCCTTTTGGCTCCAAAAGGTCTCTAGTCCATAACTATTCACAACACTCAATTCTTCCCTCTCCTGGGAGGCCGACGAGAACCAGAAGCAGCCCCCTTTGCGTGGCTCGGCGAGGGCAGTTGAGGCCAGGCCATCCAGGGGGCTCTTTAAGGGCCGACAAGGCCGGCTACCCGAGCCCTTTCAGCCTGGCTGGGAAGCCTAATACATTGTTTTTAAACAAATGACATTACCCAGGGAGTGTGTATAAATAGAGAAGAGGTCAGAGAACTGACTTGTGACTCTCTCTTTAGAGGTTAGGACTAGGAGAAGGAACCAACTAAGGGGGCTAAGAAAGAGCAGCAAGTGATATAGGAGGGAAAGTGTCGGGAGTGGGCGGTCTCGAAAGCCAAACGAAAAATGGGTTTCAGGAAGGAGGGAATAATCACTTGTGCCAAATGCTGTTGAGAAGCTGGAGAAAGGTGAGGGCTGAAAAATAACCCTTGGATTTAGCAAAGTGGTAATCACTGGTGACCTTGCTGAGAGCAGTTTAGTGGAGTTATAAGCATAAGAGCTTAATTAAAATGGGTTTAAGAGAAAATGAGGGCTTCCCTGGTGGTGCAGTGGTTAAGAATCCGCCTGCCAGTGCAGGGGACATGGGTTCAAGCGCTGGTCCGAGAAGATCCCACGTGCTGCGGAGCAACTAAGCCCGTGCACCGCAACTACTGAGCCCACGCGGCACAACTACTGAAGCCCGCGCGCCTAGAGCCCATGCTTCGCAACAAGAGACGCCATCTCAATGAGAAGCCCGTGCACCGCAATGAAGCGTAGCCCCCGCTCGCCGCAACTAGAGAAAGCCCGCGTGCAGCTACAAAGACCCAACACAGCCAAAATAAATAAATAAATAAATAAAATCAAGATAAAAATTGGAATATTTTTTAAAAAGAGAGAAAATGAGAGGACAGGCAATAGAGACTTCTAGTACCTACAACTTTAAAAGGGACCTTTTTTTCTGTTAAGAGAAGCTGGGAAATGTGGTAATTGCCAGAGGAAGGTGTGAGGTTCAAGGGAGGTACCCTTTTTTTTTTTTTTTTTTTTGAGGTACGTGGGCCTCTCACTGTTGTGGCCTCTCCCGTTGTGGAGCACAGGCTCCGGACGCGCAGGCTCAGAGGCCATGGCTCACGGGCCCAGCCGCTCCACGACATATGGGATCTTCCCGGACCGGGGCACGAACCCGTGTGCCCTGCATCGGCAGGTGGACTCTCAACCACTGCGCCACCAGGGAAGCCCGAGGTACCCTTTTTAAGTTAGGAGAAATTACAGCATGTTTGTATGCTCATGGAAACAGTCAAATAGAGAGGGAAATTCTGATGCTGTAGAAGTGAGAGGAAATAAATTAGTGAGCTAATTCCTGGAGTAGTTAAGAGGAAGTGGGATCTAGGGTTGTAGATCACTCATTTCAGTAGCTACAGGAAATTCTGAAGACGCAGGTTTTGCCTCTTGTGGGTCAAGTCCTAGGGTAGTGGCAGACCCCCTTCTTTATCAGCACTGGTTCCAGGGAATGAGTATCTTTGCCCAGTGCATGGTTGGGGCTGGTCACTGAGATAGATGGGATCCTCTCTCACTAAGTGGAGTCATTTGGATGTGTCTTACCCATTGTCGAATCTGCATCTATCTAGTGACTCCCACAGCAAGCCCAGTCCCAGCCATACAGAGATGGGGGTCCCCCCAAGAATTAGCAATAAAGTTGAGTAGGTCAGATATTAAGAATAGAAAACTTTTTTTTTGTCTCTCCTCATAGTATTCATTTTGTCCAGGGAAGCTGACTCTAATTCAGGGGTGGAGCAGATCAGTGCACACTTGACCACAGTCATAGATCCAGGGGTGGACATGTGATCTAATCCAATCCAATCGTATCTTTTTTAGGAATGCTAGGCTAAAGAGTCCCTGTTTTCTATAAAATATAAAAGAGAAAATGCAAGAATAGTACCAGCTCTTACTTGCATGAAAGTCTGATATTTGATGATGGCAGAGTGATTATTCTGTACTCTGGTTGATGTTTAGAGTAGATTGCCTGGGGTTCTCAATTGTTTTTATTTATATCTGTTGTTTTCTGGAAAAAACTTTTTAACAAGTTAGAAGACTCTGTGACAAGATAAACCTCCTGCTTTACATATAGTTTCTTGGATTCAACTGAGATATTTAAAAACTAATGGCATAAATGCCCCCAAGCAACCTTGGCGGTTATTTTCTAGCAGGAGAATACTGTCTTCATAGTCTATTCCTTTTAAATTCTTTCACAAGGCAAAATAGGATTGCCCTGTATTATGTACAAATAAAAATGTCTATACAGAGCTTGTGTGGTTTGCTGGGTCAAACAATGGTTCCAACCTAAAGTCTATCTCATTTCCACTTTAACTACTTTTAGTCGTATTTATTAAGTAAGGCAACTTGTACTTTTTAATTTTGTAATGTTTTGTGATTTTTTTTGTACAATACTGTATTTGTACAAGAGAGGAATTCTCAGCTGATGGAATGAATGAATTAAATGAGTGATTTTACTTTAAAAATAAAGAGGAAGTGTGTAATTCTGGAGCTCTGGGCATCAATCAATCAACAAAAGAAGTCAGTCTTATGATGAAGCCAACATTTTAGAAGGCAGAGTTAAGGGATGAAAATAAATTACATCCTTGTTGAGCTGTTGGACTAAGTATTGCCTGAAGTTCTGATAGAAAGTTTCAGCATAGTTCTGAAAATTTTTCAGTTATGTGGAATAATAAATCCCCTTTATTGCTTAAGCCAGTTTGAGTTGGACTTTCTATTAATTGCAACCAAAAGCATCCGAACTGAAACACAAAGAAAGGCACAGTTCTCTACTGGGGTATGCATTTGTTAAACACGCTTATCATACACCAGTTCTGTGTCAAGCATGTGCTATGCTCCAGGGATATAGTAGTAAACAAGGATGTGTCCTCACAATCTAAAAGCAACCCCCCAGGCACTTTCTTCTTGAAGGGCTTTTGAGTTATTTACTCTTTGTGTGAGCCCCAGGGATTCAATCTTCTCTCTTCTCAGAGCTGTCACCTCCTGCCTTTATCACATGGGATCTTCTCTAGCCAATTTCGTCTTTTAAAAAATTTTTTTTTGTTATTTTGGCTGCACCATGTCACTTGTGGGATCTTAGTTCCCCAACCAGGGATTGAACCTGGGCCCTCGGCAGTGAGAGCACTGAGTCCTAACCACTGGACCACAAGGGAATTCCCCTAATTTTGTCTTAAAGCATGTTTATCTTCCCAGCTCTCCTTGTCTTTATCACTGTGTCAGTTGGAGATCAGTCAGGGAAACAGAAATTATTTTAGATATTTCAAGCAGGAAGGAATTTATTTCAGGGAAATAGTCTTTTAATCAAACCATTAGAAGAGCTGGAGGATTGAAGGTCAGAGTAAGTCATCCTTTGCTCTCAGACTTGTCACTAGCTTTCAAAGAGTCAGAAGTTTTAGGAACTGCAATGATTACTCCTGCATGCAGCACCAAGGCGGGCAATCTGTGGGGACCTACTTGGAGGCCACTGTAAAACCTCTTGTCTTCCTGCAGCTGGCCAAGAAGCAATAACATATAGCTTCCGCTTCTTGTTTGCTTTCCAAATCTCATCTGAATGCCTTTCACTGACTGGCAGGAACCTGAACTCCACTGGTGGATTTCCAACAGACAATCTGGCACAGCCATTCATCAAATGAAGAACCTATTTTCTTTTAAGGGGTTGTCTGCTAATCACATCATACCTGCTCTTTGAAGACAGTGGGGACTTGACTGGAGCAGGTTCCTAGAGGGAATATTTAATCTGACAAAAGGTAGATCTTGTATAAAAGGAAGGGGCGGGTGGGTGGGACAGCAGCTTCACTCAGGAATGATTCATGTAGTGCACTGCATCATCATGAAGGAGTCAGTTATAGAGGTCACCAGACTACCCGCCTACTCCCCATGCACGCTACAATGAAGACTGCCTAATGATATGATATTCACCTCCTGCTCACATAGAGCCCAAAGTTAAGGGATAGGCCTATTGGAAAAACACAGACACAGAGGAAATTCAAGCTAACTCCGTATGTAGGAATATGAGTGGGCAACCAAGCATCCAAAGAGGAAGAAAAGCAAACAAACAAAACATGTTCTCTTATAAAGGAATGAGATTTGTCATCATTAGCAATGAATGTCTTCAAAGGTGTGAGGAAATAATTATTTGAACCTAGAATTGTTAAAAAGAAATAGAGCCAGACACTAGTCAAAGGCTGTAAAGACAGATTTTTTTTAGTACCACTGCAACAAGGGAGAGAGGCTTCAGTAAAACTGAGCTCAACTCCAAATACAGCAAAGACAGCTGGCAAAGAGCAGAGTGAGGGAGTCAGTGGATGGAAACTACTAAGAGGAGAGACCTGAAGGGTAAGGGGATTCTTGTTAAACTTGCCTGACAGGATTCTTGCTAAGGGCAGGACAAGGACTTAGACATCAAGGGTGGGGAATGAATAACTTCATCAGATATCAATGGTGATCAGATATTAAGAATGGGGGAATTCTTGCTAAACTAATTTAGCAGGTTTCTTGCTAAAACTGGGCTAGGCAAGTTGAGTACAGAGCCCAAGGGTGAAGAATAGTCAAAAGGAGGGCTCAGAGTAGCCTGTCTAAACTTTGGTCAAGAAGAGAGTCTTTTTCAGAATTCTATACATAGCCAAACTGTCAAGTGAATGTGAGGGCAAAATAAGAAGCATGTAGAATTCAAAATGCTTAACACCATATATTCTATGTGGAAAAATTACTCATAGATATACTTCAGCAAAATGAAAATGGAATCTAACAAAGAGGACCATATGGGATATAAATAATAGAGGTATAAGACTAAACAAACTGAAAAAACCTTGGGAAAAAATTAAAGACCCATAAGATCCTGATACATGGATGAAGGCTCCCTTTCGAGTTACAAAGTTTTAATGACATAGGAGTATATTTCCATCACTAAGGATCTAATCATGTTACTTGGTTCTACAGTTAATATTTATAGAATTATATTATGCTGTCACTTGGTGAAATCTGTTTACTTCATTGAAAAGTCAGTGGGTGTCTAGATCTTGGTTATCAATAATCATGTTTTTTAATAGCAAGCAACTTTATTAAATTTTTTTAATCTATAGAAAGCATTTTCGGGCTTCCCTGGTTGCACAGTGGTTAAGCATCCACCTGCCAATGCAGAGGATATGTGTTCGAGCCCTGGTCCGGGAAGATCCCACATGCTGTGGAGCAACTAAGCCTGTGAACCACAACTACTGAACCTGTGCTCTAGAGCCCGCTAGCCACAACTACTGAGCTCGCACGCCACAAGTACTGAAGCCCGTGTGCCTAGAGCCCATGCTCCGCAACGAGAAGCCACTGCAATGAGAAGCCCACGCACAGCAACGAAGACCCAATGCAGCCAAAAATAAAATAAATAATAAATTTATATTTTAAAAATTGGGTATTTTAACAACAACAACAAAAAAAGCATTTTCATTTCTTGTCTGCGAAAAAGGAAACTGAAACCTATGAGTGTTCAGATACTCCTCTAAGTTCTCATTGTTCCCTGCCTACTCAGGGAATGTATACATATCTTATTAACTTTCAGTACTCTTTGAAGTTACATTGAAATTTGGACTTTGCAAGCTCTCACTTCCTGTTTTAATATTAGTAAGCGTCAGAAGCTACTTATTAAAATAACAACCTGGAATTGACTTAAATTGAAAGAACTTTGTCTCATTCTAAATGGTTCCTCTTAAAACCAAACCCAGAGGAAGTAAGAACTCTACTGCTACTTCTCTACATGGATACCTTTAACTATTTGATTAAAAAATGCTTGGGGGGCTTCCCTGGTGGCGCAGTGGTTGGGGGTCCGCCTGCTGATGTGGGGGACACGGCTTCGTGCCCCGGTCTGGGAGGATCCCACATGCCGCGGAGCGGCTGGGCCCGTGAGTCATGGCCGCTGAGCCTGCGCGTTCGGAGCCTGTGCTCCGCAACGGGAGAGGCCGCAGCGGTGAGAGGCCGGCGTACCGCCAAAAAAAAAAAAAAAAAAAAAAAAAAAATGCTTGGGCAGGGGGTGAATTCTGAAGAGGTCAATGGAAGAGACAGACCAGAGGTTGAGCTTTGTGCGATGGACTGTATTTGCCAGGAATAAGGATGGTGACCCCATTCAAGATGGCATAAATTATTTGGGAAAAGGAGCAGAGCAGAGATTTTCAGGGAATATCTCTTATAGATCAGCCCTGTTAATTTGAGACTAAAGGGAGATAGGTTTGGAAAGATAGTTTGTTTTTTTTTTTGAAGACAAAAGCATCAATCATATCCTGAAGACTAGGGAGAAGTGTTGAAATTTTGTTTTTCAATTTGCTTTGCTTTAAGAAAAATTCAGTTGTTGTTCTTATAAAAAACAACATTTTCATTGTAAAGAATTTAAGCAATGCAACACACACACACCCACACAGGGAAAACATTTTAAACCCCTTAAAACCCACCATCTAAAATAACAATTATTAACAGTTGGTTAGCATCATTCTAAATCTTTCCATGCTTTTACACAGATAGAATGGTAGATAAATAGGTGTGTTAATGGATATACCTAATTTTAAAAAATAGTATCATAATATATGTGTTATTTAAAAGTTAAAAAGTATTGCATTTAAGCTTAGTTAAATTTAACAGAATTTTTAAAAACTAAAAGAAAAGCTAGACATCAAATAAGGGTTTATTTACTACAAGAGTTATCATTTTTTAAAATATCGATTTAAGGTTAGAAAAAATGGTTTTGATATTATGTTATTCTTACTAATGTTTTCAAAAAACATGTTTTAAGTTAAAATCAATTGACCTTGATGTGGAAGATCAGGACATTGGCACACTCATCCTATCTTTCATAACCCATTCCCATTGGGCCAATATTTCTTAGTCATAGTATTTTACATTGTTAATCTGTATAACACGTATATGCTCCAAAACAATAACTCATTCAAGTGTTCATTATTAATTCTGTATTTAAATGGATTCAATGATCATCACACATCCTTTTACCAAGACTTCTCAATTCTTAAAATCTTAATTTTGCCCTATTTCTTAATTGGCTGAATTTCACTTTCAAGTATTTCCCTTTTCTATGAGTTCTTTTATATTTGTGGGAACTGTCCAGTACCTTTATTTTTGAATGACATCTTGGCTGGTTATACTATTCTTGGATCACACTTTTGTCCTTTCAGAACTCTGTAGACAATGCTCCACTTCTTCTGTCTCTGAATGTTGCTTTTGAGATATCTGAGGACAGCCTGACTTTTTTTCTTGTAGGCGATTTGCTTTTTTTCTGCCTGGATGTCTGAATTTCAATTAATTAACTAAAATATGTCTCAGGGTTAAATATTTTGTATCAAATATTTGACCTTTCAAGCTACAGATTAACTCATCATTTTAGAGGAACTTCTGTACATATATATATATTTTTTTTAAATAAATGTATTTATTTTATTTATTTATTTTTGGCTGTGTTGGGTGTTCATTGCTGCACACGGGCTTTCTCTAGTTGTGGCCAGCAGGGGCCACTCTTTGTTGCGGTGCACAGGCTTCTCATTGTGGTGGCTTCTCTTGTTGCGGAGCACGGGCTCTAGGCACATGGGCTTCAATAGTTGTGGCACGTGGGCTCAGTAGCTGTGGCTCGCGGGCTTAGTTGCTCCGTGGCATGTGGGATCTTCCTGGACCAAGGCTTGAACCCGTGTCCCCTGCATTGGCAGGGGGATTCTTAACCACTGTGCCACCAGGGAAGCCCTGTACTTAAATTTTTGAATACTTTTTCTGTTCCATTTAAGAGTTCTCAACTCCAGGCACACAAACAACCTCTGTCTTCCATATCTCCATATCTTCCATATCTTCTCTCTGATTGTTTTACTCTCTTAGTGTTTTTCACTTCCCTTTATTGTGATTATTTCAAGCCTTTTTCCACATCAATAATTCAACCTCCAGCCATGTCTATTCTGTTCCTTGCTGTTTTGATGCATTTATTAGTTCTTTAATGACATTGTTTTGGTCTTCGCTTCATCAAATGTGCAATTTCCCTATTCATCTCTTTCAGTTGTTTTATTATCTCATTTTTGAATTTCATCTACTGAGCTCATTTTCTTTTTAGGTTATTCTAGTGCTCAAAGCACTTGGGGTGAATTTTTTCTGTTTCTCTACTTGCCTCCTGAATTCCTTCCCACTTGATCTGAAACTGGTTTGGTTTTCCTAATGAACAGCAACTTGAGGCTGTTATTTTATGCTGTATGCACTTTTTCTATGACTTATAAGCTTGTCTGAAGGAGGGGAGGGGGAAGAACTCAGGGAAGGTGAGGTGCAGTCTTTGTTAGAATACAAACTTCTGCAATCACTTCTGAGGTTTTGAGTGTCTATTCCAGAATTCACTCTCCTATGGGAAAGAGCCTCCTCCGATCCAGTATGCTTTCCTGGAGTCTTCACTGCTACCTAAAGACTTAGTCTATTCTTCACTTCTCACTCCACCTTCATCTCCCCAGTAGCTATTTTCACTTTTCCAGAGAGAAGAGATAAAAGATAAGGAAACCACTTAATTTTCTTCTCTCTTGGAATACATGCTCATATGTATGTGTTATTTTCCAGGATTTTGTGGACCTAACAGTATGAGTTTTGATGGAATGGAGGCAGGATTGGAAGCCGTGACATGCTTGTTCCAGACCAGATCTTCTATTTCTTTCCTTGATTGCTGCTTATTGACATTTAAGATACTGAGCTATAACGCTTTGCTTGCCGTGGATGAAATTTTAACTTTTAAAACTGTCTTGGGTATTGGTGGAAACAGAGTCTATGAGAATTCCATTATCTTAACTGAGAAATACAATAATTTTTAATGTATATATATCCTTTTTTCTGATTATAAAATTTATGTATCTGTACATATATCATTCATCATGTTGTCTACCTTAAACTAATGCAATGTTTTAATTATATTTCAATAAAACTGGGGGGAAAACCTGGGAAAAATAAAAGTTATGTATCCTTCCTATAAAAATTCAAACCATACAGAAGCATATAAAGTAAAAAATGCAAGTTCCTTATAATTGTCAGCTAAAAATTGTTGCTCTTCATGTCACCCTACAAGAATGAAGTCACTAGCCACTGCAGTCTTTGACCTTCAACATCCCCTGAAAGGAGTTCAGGGGGGAGATCAGGAATGAGGCACTCTGCACTTGAAAAAACTGGCAGAACAGGCCTCCAGATAGTTAGATATTTTCGGGAGAAGATTTTAGGAGCCCAATTTCTTGCATCTTCTCATATCCAGGAAAGCACCGAAATCATTAACAGAAACATCTGCTCCTCCTGACTAGCAGCTACCTTCTTGTCACTAGCAGCAACCCTCTGCCGAAATGTGTGTGTTTGACTGCATGCATACCCCTTCACCTAAATTACATATATACTGACCTCTCCCTTATCTCTTCGGAGCAGTTCCTCAGAGCTAACTGAGAGGCTGCATCCGGGACTATAGGGCTCACTTTGCCCCAAATAAAACTTAACTCACAACTCTCATGTTGTGCATTTTTCTTCAGTCAACATAATACAGCCCCAAGAATATCACTCTTAACAGTTCCCTGATCTTTCTGTATATTTATTTTCTTTCTTTTTGCTTGTCAGTTCTTGGGCCTTTCAGTCAAAATCACTAGAAACACGTGAATATATAGATTAAAAAACAGCTGTTTTAATGTAGGTTTTACATACCATAAAATTCACCAATTTCATGTGTACAACCCAATGATTTTTGGTAACTATAGAGTGGTGCAACCATCACCACAACACATGTACTTCTTGCAAAGATACAGTTACTAGCTCTTCCTTTACAATATATAGAAAACATTTTTTGTGTCACTATATACAAATTTACCTTATCCTTTATAAAATCTGATTCACAATATTCCTTTGTATAGTGGATACACTTTAATTCACTTAACATGTTCTCCATTTAAACAATTTCAATGTTTTTCCGAAAAAAAATTTTTGAGCAGGGAACTAAAATGGTGAAAGTGGATTGAGATAATGAATCTGGAGGCAAATGAAAAAGGGTAAAATGGTGGAAGAGAGTTTCCTGCAATAACCCAGCTCTAAGATTAGACCAGGAAGTGGCAGTGGCTTTTTCCATCACTCTTGCATCCATCAGATGCTCTTGTCAATCTGCAAGCTCTGCCATTTCTAAAAAACAGGTAGCTGTCCTGTCTACCTTAACTCATAACAGTCCTTCTCCCGCATTTCATCTTTGCCTGTTGAAGTCCTATCTTTCCTTCATGATAGAGAATACCACACTGCCATGATTAACCCTGGAAATTATCCCTCCCCTTCAATTTCTGATAGAGAGCTGAGTCCTTCTTTTCTTCCTTCCACAAAGTACTTTCCTTCCAAAGGCAGTGCAATGCAGAGGTTAAGAGCAAAGACTTTGGATCCGCCAATTTACTCTCTGTGAACTTGGTTCCAAACCCAAATGCTCAGCGCCTCAGTGTCCTGACCCATAAAATGGGGAGAAGTGTATTCGGCGTTGTTACGAGGATTAAATCAGATACCAGATGTAAAGCGCTTAGAATAGTGTTTGATGCGTAGGAAGCGCTGAATAAATGTTGGCTTGCATTTGATTCCTGCTGGCGGTCTCTTCGCTAGGGTAACACTCCAGGACAGACACCAGTCCGCGCAGCTTCCCATGCGGAGATGCGGAGGCTGCGGCCCAGCCCCTCCCGCGCCAGGCCCAGGAGAGGGGAACGCGGTCATGTGATTGAGTCAAGATGGCGTCGTCCAGCTCTTTGTGGCTCTTGGCTCTCGCTTTCCTGCCGGGGTCCTGCGCTTCCCTGGCGCTGGGGCATCTTGACCCGCCGGCCCCGCTGCCTCTGGTGATCTGGCATGGGATGGGTAAGTGAAGGAGGGAGTGAGAAGAGAGTCAAAAGGTTTTGGCGACTCTTTACCTCTCCAAACCTGTATTCGCTTCTGCAAAGTGCAAGTGTGGAGGGCGAGGACCGTGGTCACACAGCACCCGGCAGTCCCCACGGTTTAGGATTTGGGGGTTACTCTGCATTGGAAAGGGAGATGCGGAAGGAGCTGTCTTTTGGTGAGCGCTCACAGAGTGCTGTGCACTGCGGTAGGGTTTTACGTGGTGTCCTGGTTTAATCCCCATGGCAGTGGCGTCCGGGTGCAGCATCAGACACTTGCTCGGGGAAGGCTGGGCTGTGGCTGCATGACCGGGGCATCCGTCCTTTTGTTCATTCACACATTGAAGAGATTTGTTAGGCACCAGTAGTTCGTTTGACACATAGTTATTGAATACCTACTGGATGCTGAGGATACAGCAGTGAACGAAATAGACTAAATTCTTTGCTCTTTTAGAACTTTCCAGTGGGAGAGACAGACTATAATATAATATAATAATATAATGTAACATAATATGTCAAATGGTGATATGTGAAATGGAGAAAAATAAGGCAGAGAGGGGGATAGGGACTGCAAGTGGGGGCTTGCAGTTTTATAGAGCAAGGTCAGGAAAGGATTCACTGAGAAAGTGACACCTGAGCAAAGACCTGAAGTCGATGAGGGAAGATGCTGTGTGAATATCTGGTGGAAGGAACAGCAGATGCAAAGGCCATGAGGCAGAAGTATGTCAGGTATGGTGGTATGTTCAAGGAACAGCATTCAGGTCATTGTAGCTGGAAGAAAATAGGTGTTTAGTTCAGGGATGGGAGGGGGATGGGGGTGGCCTGCTGATGTCGTTGGGCCTACTAAGGCTACTGTAGGAACTTTGGCTAGAATGAGATGGGAAGTTCTCGTGGGTTTTGAGCAGATGAGTGACATGATCTGATTTGCACTTTAAAAGCACTCTAGTTGCTATATTGAGAATAGATTGTAGGGGGTCATGGACCTTTGCAAGGAGAAAAGTTAGGAAGCTTTTGCAGTAATCTAAACAAGAGGTGATGGTGACTTGAAACAGTTTAGTAATAGAGGAGATGTTGAGAAGTGGTCAAAGTTTGGATATAGTTTGAAGATGGAACCAACGGGATTTGATAACAGGTTAGATGTGGGATGAGAAAGGAGTCAAGGATGATTCCACGGGTTTTGGCCTGGACAGTGAGAAGGGTGATGTCATTTTACCAAAATGGGGAAGCCTGTAGGGTGAGCAAATTTGGGATGAAAACCAAGAGTCTGCTTTCGGACTTACTAAATTTGAGTTGTTTGTTACACATCCAGGAGATGTAGAGGCATTTGGAGTGTGGAGTCCAAGACAGATACAGGCTGGAGATTAAAGTTGGGAGCCTTTGGCATATGGCTGGTGTTTAAAGCCATGGAACTGGGTGAGATCACCTAGGGAGTGAGTGTACACAGAGGAGGGAAGAGGTCTAAAGACTGAGACCTGAAGCAGTCAGGTCTGGAGGTTGAGGAGATGGGGAGGAATTAGCAAAGGAGACAGTGATGGAACGACTAGGGAGGTGGGAGAGTCAGGAGAGGGCAAAGTCCTGGAAGCCACATGAAAATGTTTCAAGAGGAAGGGAGTAAAAAACTGTGAGATGTTGATGACAGGTCAAATAAGATGAGGGCTGAGAATTGGTTATTGGATTTAGGAATAGGAAGATCACTAATGACCTTGACAAAAGCACTTTTAGGGGAGTGGTGAGAGTGAGAGCCTTTTTGAAATGGCTTAAAGAAAAATGTTCAGAGTGGAATTAGAGTCAGTAAATAGAGACAGTTCTTTCAAGGCTGTGCCAGGGCCTGGGGCTACTACAGTGGAGTTAAAGGAGAACAGGGGAGCTCCATGCCCTCCCAGAGCACAGTCACTCTGTATGGGAGGCAGTTAAGTAACCCACAATTATAGTTTAGTGCAAGAAATCAAAGATGCTTGAGGCCTTTTCCTTCTTTAAAAACAAATTCTTAAGCTTATTCTCAGGTTGAAAATGGGATGATTAAATTCAAACTGGAAAATGATCTCAGCCCAGTTCTCCCACTCAGCGGCCACTTTGCTTCCTATTCTTAGTTCTGGTTCCTTGAAACAGGAAAAAAAAAACAACAAAATGTAAGTTCAAGGCCAGCACTTACATGAACGCAAGAGTTAGCACCTCCTTAAATTTTGTGTCCTAGGCGCTTTACTTGTCTTACTGTAGTCCTGGCCCTAAAGAGAAATCAGATTCCAAAGTGTTTTTGAGTCTATTAACCCCAAATGTTCTAGATGATAAGGGAATCTGCACCCCTGCTTATTTTCAGTTGTGAATTTGGTGTCCCCATTATATTGTGTGGGCTTTTGAAGTTTGTTATTACCTGATGAACATGAGCTGAGCAAAACATGTTGTTCTCTCTTTTTGTTGTTGCTGAGGTGAAATTCATATAACATACAATTAACCATGTTAAAGTATACAATTCAGTGACATTTAGTGTATTCACGTTGTGCAATCACCACTTCTCTCTAGTTTCAAAACTTTTTCATCACCCCAGAAAATACCTCTACCCATTAAGGAATCACTCTTCATCCCCCACTTCCCATCATCCCCAGGAAATGTTCAGTCTGCTTTCTGTTTCAATCGATTTGCCTATTCTGGATGTATCATATAAAAGGAATTATACAATGTTACCTTCTGTCTCTGGCTTATTTCACTTATAATAATGTTTTCGAGGTTCATCCACATTGTAGCATGTGTCAATACTTTGTTCCTTTTTATGGTGGAATAATATTTTATTGTATATATGTACCACAATTGTTTATCCAGTCATCCACTGATGGACATTTGGGTGTTTTCCACCTTTTAGCTATTACAAATAATGCTGCTTTAGTCTTCTACAAACCTCTGTAGGGACATACGTTTTCACATCTCTTGGGTGTGTATCCAGAAGTGAAACTGATGTGTCATATGGTCATTGTATGTTTAAGTTTTTGAGGAACCATCAAATTGTTTTCATGGTGGCTGCCCCATATTACATTTCCACCAGCAATGTAAAGGGTTCCTATTTCTCCCTATCTTTGCCAACACTTGTTATTTTCCATTTTTAAATGAATTAATTAAAAAAAAATTAAAGCCATCCTAGTAGTTGTGCAGTGGTATCTCATTGTGATTTTGATTTGCATTTCCTTAATGAGCACTGATGTTGAACATATTTTCATGTGCTTGTTGGCCATTTGTGTATCTTCTTTGGAGAGATGTCTGTTCATGTCCTTTTCCCATTTTAATTAGATTGTCTTCTTGTTGTGGAGTTGTAGAGTTCTTTGTAGATTCCACGTATTAAACCCTTATCAAGTATATGTTTTCCAAGTATTTTCTCCCATTCTGTATGTTGTCTTTTCACATTTTCATTAATGCCTTTAAAGCACAGAAGTTTTTTTAAAAAAATACTTTTTTTTTTACTCATGAGTTTCCACGATTGCCTTTGTTTTCTAGGAGACAGCTGTTGTAATCCCTTAAGCATGGGCGCTGTTAAGAAAATGGTCGAGAAGAAAATACCTGGAATTTACGTCTTGTCTTTAGAGATTGGGAAGACCCTGGTAGAGGTGAGGCCCCTCACGGCTCTGTTCCTTTGAAGGTTTGCTGACTGATTTCATAGAATACACGATTAAGATGCTTAACCTTGTATTTTTAGCAGCAGATCATACAGTGATACTTTAGTTCTTGAGTGGCTTCTGTGAGGGTACCAACCTAAACAGGTTTGCTCTTAGAGAAGGTGCCAGTGAGAGTTTTCAGCTGCATCCTTTCACTTCTCGTGGCTCTTCTTTTAGGATGTGGAGAACAGCTTCTTTTTGAATGTCAACTCCCAAGTAACAACAGTGTGTCAGATTCTTGCTAAGGATCCTGAATTGCAGCAAGGCTACAATGCTATGGGATTCTCCCAGGGAGGCCAATTTCTGTAAGTCCCTTTTTGTTATATCACTTACATGGAACTGATTATTTTTCCCTTTGATTCAGATAGATCTACCCATTCATTTCTTTTGGAATCTTCACCTATTTTGGAAGGGAAACTCTTCTAAAATATCCCCATGGAAGAAGTTCTATGGAGCTTAACTTATTTTCTGTGAAGGAATAAAGATTTGTTTGGCGGTATCAGAGGAAAGTCCTGAAACTTTGTGGCTTTGGGGAGCCACAGAGGATTAAGTAGCTTAATCTGGGAAGTTAACTGTTTTTTGTTTTTTTTTAAAGGAGAAAAGCTGTGGTTTTCTTTTTTTTTTTTTGAAGATGTTGCAGGTAGGAGTTTATTAATTAATTACTTTATTTTTGCCGTGTTGGGTCTTCGTTTCTGTGCGAGGGCTTTCTCTAGTTGTGGCAAGCGGGGGCCACTCTTCGTTGCGGTGCGCGGGCCTCTCACTATCGCGGCCTCTCTTGTTGCGGAGCACAGGCTCCAGACACGCAGGCTCAGTAGTTGTGGCTCACGGGCCTAGTTGCTCCGCAGCATGTGGGATCCTCCCAGACCAGGGCTCGAACCCATGTCCCCTGCATTAGCAGGCAGATTCTCAACCATTGCGCCACCAGGGAAGCCCTGGGAAGTTAATTGTTGATGATACATTTCCATCTGACAGTTGGAACTGATAATCCTTTTTTTTCTCCAGGAGGGCAGTGGCTCAGAGATGCCCATCACCTCCTATGATCAATCTCATATCAGTTGGGGGACAACATCAAGGTAACTTTGTCCCCTTTGCCTAAAAAATTCTAGCAGCTCTATTTGTACAAGAAGTCAGCCATCCTTGCAAAAATCCTGTTTTTCTAATTTATAGTAAATTAGCCAGGAGAGATGATGAAATCGGATTCCAGAGGCCTGGAACACAGGTGAATCATTAGGTTACCACCTACTTCTCTCTAATTTAATAGACATGATTTCATGGAGGTGAGGTGGTTGCAGCCATGTAACAGGTGGTGGTTTAGGAGTTAGGAAAGTCCAACAACCTTTCCTTTTTCTTTTCTTTAAAAAATTTATATATTTGTTTGTTTTTGGCTGCATTGGGTCTTTGTTGCTGTGTGTGGGCTTTTCTCTAGTTGCGGCGAGCAGGGCTACTCTTTGTTGCAGTGCGCGGGCTCCTCATGGTGGTGGCTTCTCTTGTTGCGGAACACGGGCTCTAGGCGCGTGGGCTTCAGTAGTTGCGGCATGCTGTCTCAGTAGTTGTGGCATGTGGGCTCAGTAGTTGTGGCTCTCAGGCTGTAGAGCGCAGGCTCAGTAGTTGTGGCGCACAGGCTTAGTTGCTCCACGGCATGTGGGGTCCTCCCGGACCAGGACTCGAACCCGTGTCCCCTGCGCTGGCAGGCGGATTCTTAACCACCGTGCCTCCAGGGAAGTCCCCCAACAACCTTTCCTGTTTTCTGACATGGGTGATGTCCTACTGAATTTACACTTAGGCAAAGAATAGTGTCTAGGCTTTTTGTTAATTTTATAATTAACAGTAGAGATTAAATCTTTCAAAAAACAACAGGCTTGCTATTTAGACAGAATTATTTACTTTTGGGGGAAGATGTGTCTTTGGGATAGAACGTTATCTCTGTTCTGATGGATATAGCTGTTAGCTGGTAGGGTGTAGGAACAGACGGATTCTCCTTATAATCAGGAAACTGGCTTCACCCAATTAACGGTTACTGATGGGCAAGTAATTCGGTATCGTAGGTCTGTTTCACAGATGAGGGAAGCTAAAATAAGACCCTGCCCATCTTGTGGGAATTTTTCAGAGGATGAAATGAAATAATAGGTAGGAAAATACTTTTTTAAAGAACACGTATCATTTAAATGCAAGTTGGTAGGAACAGCTTTATCATTCATTCATTGATTCTACAAATATTTATTAAAAACCTAGAAACAAGACAGACAAGGTTTCTGCCTTCATGGAACTTCCATTCTAGTTGGGGGGAGAATAGACATGAAATAGGTAAACAAAATAAATACAGATAATGGTAACTATGATAAAGAAAGAAAAATAGGACAATAGGAAGAATGGTGGCTGTATTGGTGAAAGGTGTGGGCTCTGGAGCCAAACTGCCTGTGTTCATATCCTGGCTCCATCACTTACTGTCTAACCTTGGACAAGGTATCTAACCTCTCTGTTTGAAAGTTTCCTTAAAAAAAGAAAAAAAAGTTTCCTATCTGTAATATGGTGCAAATGATTCTACTCTACAGGGTGGTTATGAGGATTAAATTAATTATTGCCAATATATGCTTAGAACTGGTATGTCTGGTATCCCCCAAAATGTTATTAATGAAGATGATGAGGATGCAAGTATAATTGGGGGAGGGGAAGGAACTGGGGTTGGGCACTGCTTGAGTTAGGGCACTCAGGTATGACTTCTCTAAACCAAGACCCAAGAGATGAGAATGAGGCCAGCCATTGAAGCAGTAAGAGAAGTACATACTCCAGAGAGAAGCAGATGCAAAGGTCCTGAGGCAGAAAAGAGTGTGGGAACACCAGGAGGAAGCTGGTTATAGTATTAATTCTCAAAACACTATTTTCTTGAGGAATAAATGAACGAGATCAGGGTCTAGTTCTGGTTTTGTTTCTTGCAATGCCCTGCACACAGTAGGTATTCAGTACATGACTACTGAAGGCATGGATGTTTGTCTTCTACTACTATAGGTGTTTTTGGACTCCCTCGGTGCCCAGGAGAGAGCTCTCACATCTGTGACTTGATCAGAAAAACACTGAATGCTGGAGCTTACAACAAAGCTATACAGGAACGGTATGTATGGTTAGCTGAAAAGGATACAGAACTGTCACTAATGAAAATATCATGCTGACTTTCATGCTAACCGTGATTCTAGGAGTAGTTGCTAGTGATTTTCAAATGAGATATTTATTGTAAATATGTCTATACTACCTGCTTCATTTTATTGTAAACCTACAACTGCTCTAATATTAATTTAAAGGAAAGGAAGACATTTTTTCTATAAAAGAAGACAGTAATTACAACAATTTTTTTTTTTTTTTTTTCCACTTTTCGGCCATGCCACGAGGCGTGTGGGATCTTAGTTCCCCAACCAGGGATTGAACCCTGGTCCCCAGCAGTGGAAGTGCAGAGTCTTAACCGCTGGACCACTAGGGAAGTCCCCACAACAATACATTTTCATCTGTAAAAATAAAACCAAAAAAGCCTTTAGAAAGTAGTAAGCCCAAGGAATTGCTGTTAATATTTGGAGGACAGATTCTTTCTGTTGTCAGCAATGAGGGGTTAGCTTCCTACGTCAATGTCCTTAGCTACCTGTGTTTGGGTACTTAAAAATATACAGAATCACTTTCAGAGTGTGTTCTCCTTCAGTTGTTTCCAAACTTAAATTATACATCAGACCCCCTGGGAAATTCATTAAAAATGAATTCCAGGGCTCCATCCCTAGAAATTTGAATTCAGTAGGTCTGGAGTATTCTGGGTGATAACTGAGATTTGGGATCAACTAGTATGGTTTTGGTATCTATCTTATGGGTCTTCCAAGTGTATGATTCTTGTTTGATAGCAGCTTTTCAATACAACACTTCCTTGAAGGCCTGTCCAAGGTACAGCCTTGTGAATGACTGGCCTGTAGAAAAGACCTGCAGCTAGCTAGCTCTCTTTTCCTTTCCTACCCATTGGCTGGCTACACGTGTAGCCACAAAGCTGTCTTGGGTCAACAGTGCCACCTGATGGTCAGTGAAGGAAACTAAGAGACTTTATATCTCGACCTCCTACCCACTCAGGCAACTCAAACCACTGCTAAGTTTTACCCCTTCCCTGGTTTGTCTAGTCACAGCTTGGTTATTTATGTCCCAATATTCTCTGTTCTCATGGGTATGTATGATCTGTTTAAGCTACATTGTTCTTTATTCTTTACTCTTTATTCTTCTAACTATTGCCCAGATGCCTCAGAAAGAATCCACCCTTTTCTTTCTTTGTGTTTCCTTCTTTGGTGAACCAAACACAATTGGGATTATTATTGACTGTAGAGGAGCAGTCAGCTGGGGGGTGGGGGGACAGTGACACCTAAGTACTGATTAAAAGTGGTACATGGATGTGTTTATCTTCACTTCCTTCTTAACCTTTAATAAACTGGTAGCAAAAGAATAAAAAGTGATAAACCCACAAGGGCAAAGAGAACAGGAGAGGAGAGAAGAGATAATAAAAGACATCAACATTTTTTTTTAAAGACAGAGAGCAAATTAATGAGTGATAACTGTTTTAGTAGAGCAGAAAATTCTGAAACCTTTATGTCTGTGGAGGGATACACTGACAAGAAGGAACCAGCTTCACTT
Source organism: Phocoena phocoena (assembly GCF_963924675.1). Classification (NCBI taxonomy): domain Eukaryota; kingdom Metazoa; phylum Chordata; class Mammalia; order Artiodactyla; family Phocoenidae; genus Phocoena; species Phocoena phocoena. Next base: position 32,433,154 of record NC_089219.1, on the reverse strand, counting down.
TTTACAGTCCCAGAAAGACTCAGGAATTAGATGCCTAAGATACCTTGGAAGGTAGAGTAAGTGCATGGGACTTTTTGTTGAAAATCTATATAAACAATGATCAAACTCCTTAGTTCCCTGAAATGCACGTCCAAGTGACTGCTCTTCCTCCACCCTGACAAGAGAAGCCAAATTTATTTTCCGGAGCAGTTTGACTAAAGAAGTACCAAGGGAGCTTCCCTGGTGGCGCAGTGGTTGAGAGTCCGCCTGCCGATGCAGGGGACACGGGTTCGTGTCCCGGTCCAGGAAGATCCCACATGCCGCGGAGCGGCTGGGCCCGTGAGCCATGGACACTGAGCATGTGCGTCCGGAGCCTGTGCTCCGCAACGGGAGAGGCCACAACAGTGAGAGGCCCGCGTACCACAAAAAAAAAAAAAAAAAAAAAAAAAAAGCAGTACCAGGGGAATTCCCTGGCCGTCCAGTGGTTAGGACTCCATGCTTCCACTGCGGGGGGCATGGGTTTGATCCCTGGTCGGAGAACTAAGACCCTGCATGCCGTGTCACATGGCCACAAAACAAAAAAAATTAATTAAAAAAAAAAAAGCAGTACCAGACTTCGAGATAACAAGCACCTGACAGTGGTAAGACACCATATTGAAAACCCACCCCGTCCCATTCTGCTCCTAGAATGATAGCAGCCAGGCTTATTACCTGCTAGGCAGAAGTTTGACGGATCCCTCTTTGAAAAAACTGATTGGTCCCAGAGAAAAGACCTATAGGTTCATGTTTTGGAATCCTTCAAGAAGTTAGGACTCCTCCTGACTACCATGTAGTCAAGCCACCAGTAGATAAGCTCTGTTCTTGCATGAAGAACTTTCAGTCAGCTTCTTTAAATACGAACAGTGACCCAAGGACCCCCAGTCAGACATCTGGGGAAAGCTTCCAAAATGAAAGACCAAAACAAGCAAAAAGTAAAAAGGAACTTGGAAGAAACAGATGGCAATTCAAGGAGCTGAAGAAAACCTTAAGAAAAAAAAAAAAGCCTGTATTATTATCTTCAGAGATAAGAGATCATCCATGATGCTAGAAGAGAATGCAAGTAAAACCAGTCATCCGAGAGAAAGAGATCCTGGAAGTTAAAAATAAGATAACCAGAACAAAAATGTGTTAGCGGTATGGGAATATAAAGTTGAGGACATTTCTTGGAAATTAGAACAAAATCTCAATGAGGTAGAAAAAAGAGGGGAACAGGTAAAATTAGAGAAGCCGTTCAAGAAGTTTAATACCTGCCTGATCGGAGTTTCAAAAAGAGAACAGAGGAAAGAGTGGATTGGAATTATCAAAGAAGTAATATGAGAACACTTCTCAGAACTATGGGACATGAGTTTCCACATCGAAAGGGCTCACCAAGTAATCAGGGGTGAAAAAAGACCCACATCCAGGTATATTCCTGTGAAGTGTCAGAACACTGGGGGTAAAGGGCAGAGCCCCGTGAGGCCGCACACTGACTCCCTGACAGCAAAACTACTAGCTAGAAGGCAGTGGTGCAGTACCTTTGGCTTCTAAGAAAAAATGATTTCCAATGTAGAATTCTCTACTGAACCTGGAAGTAGCAGTCAAATGTGAAGGGAAAATAAAAGACATGGCCTTCCATATTCTCTCTCTCGGGGGTTGTTGGAGAGGCTTAGTGCTACACTGTCCAGCTGTGTGGCCTTGGATGTCCTTGAGCCGACTTCTCACCTCCAGCACGAGGCTAATAGTGCTTTCCTGAAGGGTTGCTGTGAGGATTAGACCAATGGTGTGTGAAGCTCTCAGTGCAGTGCTCAGCTCGTGGTTAGTAGGCAGGGTTGGGCTGGTACCACTAGTGGTGCTGTGTTGAAAATATTTATTCAACTTTAGCTTTCTCTTTCCTTTATTTATAAGTATTGCAGTGGTTGTGTTGTCTCTAAGTTTTAGTCGCACTTAAAATACTTTGTTCGTAATTTAATCAAGTACTGAACTATTACTGTTTGCCAGGCCCTATTGTAAGTCTTGCGGATACAGTGGAGAATAAGACAATGAGGGTAACATGCTCTTGTAAATAAGACATTTAGGGTAACATACTCTGTTTACTTGGGGAAAGGGGGTCACCAAGTAAACAGATGCACTAGATAACAGTGCTAAGCCCGTGGCAGAAAGAAACAGGGGGCAGCAATGGACAGTAATGGAGGAGGTGCCTACTTTGGACAGAACGGTCTTTGAAGAAAAGGTATTTAAGCTGGGACCTCAACGACGAGAAGGAGCATAGGAGATGCTAAGAAAAAGTGGATCAGGCAGAGGGAACAGAAGGCTCTGGTCCTTTGTCCCTTTGAAGTCTCTTGGTGGCCTGTGCACAGGGGCATGCCCCGGGAGTGCTGACCGAAGTGCAGCTTGGTCACCTTTCTTTCTTTTCCTCCCACAGCCTGGTACAAGCAGAATACTGGCACGACCCCATAAAGGAGGACATATACCGCAACCACAGCATCTTCTTGGCAGATATTAATCAGGAGAGAGTAAGCACCCAACCCAGGCTCCCATAGATGTGCATTCATTTTCCTGTTTGGGGCATTATAAACAGATTAGCAGTGACCATTTACTCAGAATATCCCAGGAAACAAGAAGTTCTGTTTCTTGGGAGGCGGTGCTTATGAGATTCAGTTCCTTTTAGGGAGGCTGAAATTCATGTGGCTTTCTTCCTGTAGGTTCTTCCTCTTTCCCAGTGTTGAAGCAGCAGGGTAAGCTCAGTAGGTGCTGGCTGGCTTACATGGAACTTCAGCTGCTGCCATACTGAGGGAGGCCTTTCTAGTGGATCCTTTTTGGGTCATATTTTCTCAGAAGAGTAATTTACTTAGAAGAGAGACTGCAGAGGGGACTGAGTGTGTCCCAAAGATGAGCATGCTTTGGGAGATTCTGGTAAACTAGATGGCTCAATTTATATTGGGCTTATCCGGAGGTTTAAAACAAACAAAAACAGAATTTGAAGGGAGTCGGTGGGAATAGAATAGTATAGCAGAACCACTCAGAGTTTGTAGTTTCTTATTTTGCCTTGGCTTTCTCTGGCTAGAAGCCTTGAACCTATGTGATGGGGGCCTTTGGAGTGCAGTGACGGATTCATGGTGGCACCAGTATGCCATGGTTGGTGGGAGCACTGTCAGTCAGATAGGATGGTAAGAAAAGGCTGTACCTGGTATATTCTGGGAAGGAAGCTAGAAAAGCAGCCCATACCATGGAGAAGAAACATGGTGGCCCAGGGTCAGGGAGACCAGAGCACTGAAAGGTTTTAATTCCCCAGCTATAACCTGATGGTGGTGTCCCTGAGGTACTTACTGTTCGCCTTTTCTCCAGGGTGTCAATGAGTCCTACAAGAAAAACCTGATGGCCCTGAAGAAGTTTGTGATGGTGAAATTCCTCAACGATTCCATTGTGGACCCCGTGGATTCTGAGGTGAGATGCTGCTTAGGCCACAACGTGCCAGGAGACCGTCAGAGTAAATGGCATTAAAACACAGCTGCATGACTTCCCTGGTGGTCCAGTGGTTAAGAATCCGCCTTCCGGGCTTCCCTGGTGGCGCAGTGGTTGAGAGTCCGCCTGCCGATGCAGGGGACGCGGGTTCGTGCCCCGGTCCGGGAAGATCCCACATGTCGCGAAGCGGCTGGGCCCGTGAGCCATGGCCACTGAGCCTGCGCTTCCGGAGCCTGTGCTCCGCAACGGGAGAGGCCGCAACAGTGAGAGTCCCGCGTACCGCAAAAAAAAAAAAAAAAAAAAAAAAAAAAAAGAATCTGCCTTCCAATGCAAGGGACACAGGTTTGATCCCTGGTCGGGGAACTAAGATCCCACATGCCGCAGGGCAACTAAACCCGTGCAGCGCACCGCAACTAGAGAGAAGCCTGCACACCGCAACTACTGTGCCCTGGAGCCCACATGCCACAACTAGAGAAACCTGCACACTGCAACTAGAGAGAAGCCCGCAATGAAGAGCCCACGCGCCGCAACAAAGACCGAGTGCGGCGAAACTAAAAAAAGACAAGAAACAAATGAACGAATAAAAGCCCACAGCTGCCTGCTGGGAAAAACTGTCAGTCCCTTTCACCCACCTTTGTGTAGAGCAGGGGTTCTGAGGTCTATAAATGGGACATTGAGGGTTGTAGCCCCCCAACCGCCCCAAATTGTGTGCAAACTTAGTTGACCCTTGAAAAACGGGGTTAGGGACGCTGACCCTTTGCACAGGCAAAAATCTACATATAACTTATAGTCGGCCCTCAGCACCCACAGTATTGGAAAAAAATCCACGTATAAGTGGACCGGAGCAGTTCAAACCCATGTTGTTCAAGGGTCAACTGTAGTTGCACCCTCTGAGGAAGGGTCTATAATTTTTATCAGATTTTCAGAGATCCGTGATCCAAAAAAGGTTCAGAACTATGAGTCCAAAGTCTATAAATTCCTGAGGTTCACATTCAAGGTGCCTTGACCTGTCTTCGACCTGTCTTTCCAACTTAATCTTAACTTCATGACCACTTCATATCCTCTCTCATCAAGCCATACTGTATTACTTGAAATGCCCCGGGCCTGGCATGTGCTTTTTCTTTTGTGTGTCTGTGTTCCTTTGTTCATGCTTTTCAGTCTCTAAAACGCCCTTCTCCGCCTGACAAGCTTCTATTCAGCTGTCAAAGCCAATCTCAAATGTCACTTCCTCCATCCAGGGTGCCACCCCTCTTCCAAGCAGAATTTGCTACCACCCACCTGCTTTTTTTTTTGGTCGCGCCACACAGCACGCGTGATCTTAGTTCTCAGACTAGGGATCGAACCCACGCCCCCTGCAGTGGAAGCGCAGAGTGCTAACCACTGCACCGCCAGGGAATTGCCTTTGCTCCCTCTTTTAAAGAATCATCAGCCTCTGTTCTATCAGCATTCATCACATTGTGTCAGAGCACCAGGGACTAGCAAACTACACCTGTGGGCCAGATCCAGCCTGCCACATGCATTTGTATGGCCCACAAACTAAAACTGGTTTTTATATTTGTAAATGGTAGAAAAAAGTCAAAAGAATATTTGATGATGTGAAAATTACATGAAATTCAAATGTCAGTGTCTATAAATAAGGTTTCATTAGAATGCAGCCATATTCATTCCAGAAATATTGCCTGTGGCAGCTTTTGCATTACAATGGCAGCATTTAGTAGCTGCAACCACGTGGCCCTTGAAGCCTAAAATATTTTGTATTTGGTCTTTATGGAAGTTTGCTGACCCCCATGCTGAACAGTTAGTTGTTTCTGTGCATTGGACTAGAGCTTCTTGCAAACAGGGACTGTAAACATATTCATCTTTGAATATTTAGACTTCAGCACAAGGATTTTCACAGAGTAGGTGCTCAATAATTGTCGGAAGCAGCAATTCTGGGGAGTTGGAAAGCTCTTTGGAATGATTAACTCATACCTCAGGACCCACCCTTAAGAAGAGATGACTCAAGACACGCTGTTTTCCCTCCTCGCTGCAGTGTTAGGGTGTTCAGTTTGTTGGTAGTCTTAGCTACTAGCCAGTCTTAAACCAGTTTGGCAGTATGCGCCATGTGTCTGATCTGACCTCACTTCTTCCTTCTCTCCTGCAGTGGTTTGGATTTTACAGAAGTGGCCAAGCCAAGGAAACCATTCCCTTACAGGAGAGCACCCTGTACACACAGGTAACTGGGGAAGAGAGGCGCAGTCCTTTTCAGCTCCTGCTTCCGGAAGCCGCTAGGTGCTTTGGTGACAGACCTTGTCTTGTACACCCCAGCACAGCAGGTACTCAAGAAGCGTCTGACTCGTGTCTGATGTGGACGAGGCTTGTTAGGCTGTTGACTGTTGCACTAGCTTATGAGGCATTGGTTTACCGAAGCCTACATCCTGAAGGTTGAAGGACCTGTACGTCATGTTTTCAGGCATGTACAAGGGACACATCATCTCTGACTCCTTCCTTCTGATAACAAGGTTTAGAACCAGCTTCCTTTGCTGAGGTGTAGTCCACTACAAATCCAAGAAGCCCCCACGCATGACAGAAACATAGAGGGCTGTTACTTTAAAACAACAGATGCGCAAGTCCTGTTTTTAAATCAGGCACTGACACGGGGAGCTCCTCCTGCAGGAGACTGAGGAACAGAGCTGTGAATTTTAATTTTGTTCAGCAGTAGGTCCTGTTTCTCAAGCACAGGTGGCAGCATTTCACCACCTCCAGTTCTGAGGCCTTCCGTACTCTTAAGGCTTTTATCTTGGGAGATACTCTCCCCAAAATGCAGAAGTGTTACATCTGAACCACTTGCCTTCTTTCTATTCAGATTCCTCCAAGTAATTTCCGAGACCAATTGTCATCTCTTGGCTTTTCTCCTGCATCTGGTGCCCCATCTTGGGTGAGGTAAAAGGAAGCTAGGATCTGTTAAGAGTTTTGGATATTACAACTAAGAACTTGTCATGAAACTCAAACTGATGGTAGCTACAGCAGAAGCAACATTCTGGCACCATCATAACTGCTCATCTTCCCACCCATACTTGTTCTTCAGCACCCCAGCTGTGGGTCATGACATGTTCAGCTACAGGATATGAAAGTGTCTGAGTTTTGTTATCTAAGGGTTGGATCTGTTGTAAGTTATCTAGCTAATGTTCTCTTGTCTTTAGCTCAGTCCCACTTAACTTGACATTTTGAGGCAGTTTTGTCCATGGCTTGCCCACTCATAGGTGGTCCTCCAGAAGCTTTGGGAAACTTTTCAGAAAGCAGAATATAAAACTGTATAGAATAACCTCAATTGCACATACATTTTTAATGCTTAGGAAAAAAACTGGAGGCAAGTATCCTTTTTGGCATTTTCAACAATGCACCTAAATTTTAATACTCAAAAGAAAAAAGACTGCATTTTGAGAATATATCTCGTTAACTTTCTTTACGATTTCACTGTGAAGCTTTTCATTAAGCCTCTTGATTAATTATGGCCTTTCTCTCCGCAGGACCGCCTGGGGCTAAAGGCAATGGACAACGCAGGACAGCTGGTGTTCCTGGCTCTCGAAGGGGACCATCTTCAACTGTCTGAAGCATGGTTTTATGCCCACATCATACCCTTCCTTGAGTGAAACCCTTGTAGTTTGCACCAGAGCTCAGGGAACCCCTCACACTTCCAAACCAGTTCCCTCCACGCCCAAGCCTGAGCTCAGATCCAGCTAGAAACTAATCCTTCTCTTGTCACCGTCTAACATGCCCTGCTTGGAAAGATCCAAGATAGGAATCTTATCCTTTGCCTCATCCTATCAGCATATGGTGTTGAATGCAAGTTTAATTAGCTAATAACCACGGAGATTGTTTTACAACCCTTTGATGTGGTCAGTGTTTTAGGAATCAGGAGTTTGCTGCAGGTCAGTGGCAGAACTGTGCCCAGGCCCGGAAGAGACTAAACAAACTAAACCAATGAGATAGAGTCCAAGGCAGATGCCTTCCTCAGGAAAATCTAGCCACATCTCAAGCCAAGAGGCCAGTACCCAGACCTAAGGTATTCACATAAATGCTTTCTCAGTTGTGCTGGTGGAGATTTGACCAGTGCTTGGAGAAGTATTGCTTGGATGATGTGTCCACATAATTTCTTGAGGCTGTCCTCCTCTTTGTGTTGCTTTCTGTGGTGTCGTAGCTATTTATTATTAGACAAATTCGGGCGGCCCACCATCTTCCCTTGGTAGCACTTTTTTTTGTCTCCTCAGGTAGTGATGAATTTGTTGCTCTGTCACAAAAGGAGGGAACTAGCACCCAATTGGATTGCTTAAGGGAGGAAGTGTACATATTGCTTAACTTAGATGGGGTGGGGGAGGTTTAAAGAAAAATAGGAGGAGGCAGTTAGTTCTTTCCATTCCATCCTTGATGAACCTGCCCTTTCTAAATATGACTAGTGGTGTGGATTCTAGAGTCACTTTATTGCTGGCATTAGCAAAGAATGGGAGGAAAACCGCGAAGAGATCAGGCTTTCTAACTTCCATCTCAAAAATTTGAGATTACCGCACACTTCAAACTGCTTCTGATGTGTTCTGTGAAAAAAAGAGTGCTCAAAAAGCTTAGAGAGTATTCCATATCCCTTTTCTCCTCTTGAAGATCAACCCACCTTAGAATATTAAGGACTCTGAAAATTCCTGTTACAGTAAAGAAAACTAACCTTAATCTACCGTTTCCCACGCTATTTGAACATGGACGTCTTAGCCCCCAATCCGTTATCCCATGAAAACCTAGCAACACTTTTTGGAAGATTGTTCTGCAGAATGCCAGTTTACGGAAGTGGGTAGCTATACTTGAGGGAAGCACTTTGCTAGTGCTGCAAAGTTTACCCTCTGTGATTTTTCTTTCACCTCTCTCAAGACTTTTCAACTAAGAGGATGAAAGGCAAGAAGTGGGGACGTGTGAAAATAATTTTATGAAGTTGTTTAAAATAAAGAGTAGTTTCTTATCCTTGGTGTCATTTTTCTTTTCGAAGTCCTTACATCTCTGTACAGCAAATAGCATACATAAATACTAAGCAAGTTTGGTATTAATTTTATTCTATTTTCTGTATAACTTTAAGTACATAAAGGTTCATTTCCGCAGGCCTCAGGAAATGGGTAGAAATCACAGGACAATCTCTCTTCCCACCAAAAAAAGTTGCATATTTTGGTAAAGTGTTTGTCCTAGAGGAAAAACTGAAATTTACATTAGCAATGCTGTGCAAGATTTTTACACAAGACCTAAAACCAGCCTGCAATGGAGATTTTAGTCCTCTGTTCAGGTGCCCTGACAGAAGCCAAAAGCTGTTGAGCATGACAGGGCAAGGAAGCAATGAAGACGGATGATGGGCACCCAGCATGGAAGGAGGAAGGGAAGCCAGATTCCTGGCAATGGTGTGGTTTTCCTTTTTTTTTCCTCTCTTTTTAAGTCATCTCTGTAGGAAGGTGCTGGGCAGGGGCCCCAGAGAGAGGAAGGGTCCAAGACTCCTTTAGCTGGCCTGGGTGCAGGGCACCACCACAGCAGCTAACACAGGACAACCTACTATCTCAGGTTCGGGCAGATGCAGGATGGAATGCAGAAGAAAAGGAATGCTTACAGGAAATCATTTTGCTTGGAATGCTAGATGGCCAAGCTTCAGCCTTTGGTCCCGTGCAAACCCTTGCCTCACTTGTCAATAGTGAAAATTAGTTTAAGTTAGAAGAACCAACTAGGATCACACCAGCTTCTGCTACCTTCACGCTCATTGTTAGAAAAAGATTAACTTGTGTGAACATTGTGATCTGTTAATTCCTGGGGACTGCTTTATCCTTCCCCAAATAACCCCAAAGGCTGAAAGCTAAAACACACCTGTCCTGATGTGCAGTTCCTGAAGAATGGGCTGGCTGTATGGTTGAGCTGACACGGAAAAGCTGCACCTTCCTGCAGAAGATCAAAGACCTGCTATCCCACCCCAAATCTCAGCCTGAGGTATATTTCAGTGAAGGCAGGTAGCTGTGCTTCTCAAAGCAGAGAAGCAGTTTAAGAGCAGAAAGGTAGAGGAAATCTAAAAAAGAACCGTCTTGATACAGATTTATCCCACGGTGTGAGGGAGAGGGCAAAGAACCCAGTGGCACTTCGCTTATCCAGCAATTTCTGTCACTGTGGTGACCAACTTCCGCCCATTCCATATGGTCTTGAACTGCTCAGGGACTGGGAACTCATTCTGCAAATAAAGAAACAATAGGCTTAAACCCAAGCTAGGCAATACCCTGGGGTTAATTAAATCTTAACTTTCTCCCAATGCTTGCTCGCACTAAACTCTGAGAGCAAGTAGGATGTAATGAGAGAAGCCGAATCCACCTGAGAAAGCAAGGCCATGGAACCGGCAGCGCACTAGCAGCGCCACATCTTCTAGACCACCTCCCCCACCGCTGACAGTGAAGCAGCAGCGCAGTGTGGGAACGAGAACAAAGGCTCCAAAGCTAGACAGATGTAGGTTTGAGTCTGTTTCTTACTGTTCACTGATCAGTGACCTTGCAGACTGTTAAACCTACGCGGCGTAGATGGGAATGTGTATGGCTTCACGGCACCAGCTCAATAGGGTGCTGTGATTCAATCCCATTCCTTTTTGCCTACCCTGAGATCTCCTCTGCCTAAGAAAGGCAGAAACCACCCTCCTTTGGGGTCTCCTTCGTGGGACTACCTCATGTGTCTGTGCCTGAGATGTGCACTGCTGGGCTGCACCCACTTGGCGCAGAGTGTCCATCAGCTGCGTTGGAAGACTTCTCCTCCAACGCAAGTCTTCAGCCCCTTCTGATTTCAGACCATACTACTAAAGAGATCAAGGAACTTACGAAGTCATCGCCTTCTGTAGGAATGAGGACATTCATCTCAGAAGATTTGGCACTGACTATCTCACAATCCAGTGAATTCTTGCTCAGGTAAACGTGGCAGCCATCTGTTTTGTTGATGGAAATGGTTGGCACTTTACCCATTACCTGCAGGGGAAACCAAGAGCATTGAGTCCCAGCAGCCAGCAGAACAAGTTAGCTGTGGGAAAAGCTTTCACTGTTTCACGGGATTACATGAAAAACTCACAGGTGTACAAGATACGGGATACTAGGGGCGGGTGAGAATGGGTACTGGAAAGAGCTCATGATAAGGGCCAACTCTTCCTGCCACATCCAAAGCAGCTCAGCTTACAGACTCTGTAGAGTCAGATTCCCACCACAGCAACATCTGTGGGTCGGCTGTGTCTCTTTCAATTAATTCCTCAGGGACTAAAGGAAGGAGCCAAGTATCAAGTTACCTGAACTTTGACATCCCTACTATTGATTATCTCCACAATGCCCACCACGTCATCGAACACCAGACCGAGTTTCTTACAGTTATCTAGGAGAAGAAAGGGAGCGGGTCAACAGTATAACTTTAAAGGAAAGTACTCGATTTAAGAATTAAGAATTTAAGAATCTCTAGAAATAGGGTAGGTATGGTTCCAGCCCTCTCAAGCTCTAGGACAGAGCCTGCCTAGGTCAACAACAAGAACTCACCTACTGTAATGGAGTTAATTTTGCCCTTGATTTGCAATGTTGAGTTGACACACTTGAATATGTAAGCCACCTGTTTCAGCTCTGTGTCATCTATCACCAGGTTGGAAACATTCTCCTGATTTTCCTGTTAAAGAGATACCCCTTTTAGGAATCTCATCATTAAGCACATGCCACCCCAAAACACAGACTATGCCAAACTTTCATTCTTGCAATCAAAGCCAGAACCCTGTACTCATTTGGCTGTGCTCCGTTTAATCGCTTTGTCCCCACTCCTTGTTCCCCCAGTCCTGGCATTTTTAACTCACCACTCTCCACTTCTTGCCCTCCAGTTCAAGTAGAGCTGGCTCCTTCTTTGTGACTGGTTTGGGGGAAGGACTGACTCCTGGTTTAGATGCAGAGAATGGTTTGGGGCCACTTCGTACTGGAGCACTCTGAGCCTTCAAGGCAGGGTTCTTGTGAGTCTTCAAGTCATCAGATACATGTTTCAGGGCTGTAAGAACAACAGCTGCCTTGTTCCTGTCCTTCACACCAGGGCTTTGGGCTGAGGCAATAACCAACTTCTGCTATCAGAAGTTAAACTGATCCTTAAGAAAAAATTCAAAGCCCCAAACCAGAGCCTTTGAGATGTTCTCTCACACACAGCTTTGGAGAAGCACTTTTATAATTTTTCTTCTACCCCAAGATTAAATTATAAAGTTCCACTAAAAAAAAAAAAAAGTGGAATGTGTGTGTATGGGGGGATGGGTATGTAAAAAGATCTAGAAAGACATACTAAGTATCAGTATATACTCACAAAATAACGTACGTAGTTTTTAAAGCAACAGAGGAAGAAAAAGTAATATGTGATAATAAAGAAAATTTGGTAAAAGGAAAAAAACCCTCACAGCTAACCTACGACCTCCAATCAGTGTTAGCATTTGAAACTCCCCTTCCAATAATTTTTCTATTCATAGTTGTTTTTTATTTAGATATAAGCATGCACACTGTTAAGAAATTTGGTTTAACCAATTAACACAATAAAAATTTTCTCAAGTTAACCTATAGTTTCTAACAATATCTTTTTTGGGGGCTTCCCTGGTGGCGCAGTGGTTAAGAATCCGCCTGCCAATGCAGGGGACATGGTTTCGAGCCCTGGTCCAGGAAGATCCCACATGCCGCGGAGCAACTAAGCCCATGCGCCACAACTACTGAGTCTGCACTCTAGAGCCCGTGAGCCACAACTACTGAGCCCACATGCCACAACTACTGAAGCCCACGCGTCTAGAGCCCGTGCTCCGCAACAAGAGAAGCCACCGCAATGAGAAGCCTGTGCACCGCAACGAAGAGTAGCCCCCACTCGCCCCAACTAGAGAAAGCCTGAGTGCAGCAACGAAGACTCAACACAGCCAAAAATAAGTAAATAAATATATTTAATAGATAAATAAAAATCTTTTTTTTAAGGAAAAACATTCGATAATCACCCTCAACAGGCTGACACGTGCCTTGCTTGTGGACACGGCCCAATCTATATAACCAATACTGGCGTTTCAGCTCCACCACTCCTAAACACTGCATGGTTCACTGCAGAAAAAGACTTAATGGCTGCATAGTATTGCGTCAAGAGGAACATACCACAGTTAACCATTTCTCTTACAGTGGGATACAGGTTACACCATTTTTAGCTACTGTGAACAACAATGTATAAAAGTTGTTCTTTCAGTGTTTTTATAGGTAGATTCCTAGGAGACTGCTGTATAATTTAGACTTCCACCTACTGTGTATAAGGGTGTCTACTTTCTCTACACCAACATCAGGTCATTCTTACGCAAATTTTCCATGTGACTAACATACACCCTCTGAGGACGTGAACCACCCCCTCCAAGATGACCTCCTGAAGAGACCGCATGGTAACTGGGAAAAAGCTCTGGGGAAAACGGCCAGCACCATGTCTTGGCACCACAGGGTAGGTACTCTGTATATGCCCCTTAATATTAAATCACTTTCCTCTGGGGAGAGAGATTCCCCCAACTATAATGAGCCATTGTCAATTTCCATTTGAGCCAGCTCTGCTATCCCTTTAGGCAACCTGAAGGAATGTGACACCCCAAATGAATCTCCCATATACAAACCACGGTTCTGGTTTACAGACTGTCAGGTCTCTAGTTGGTAAGTTCTTGCCAAAACAACTTATTCACCAACTCTTCTTGCCAAAGCATTCACTTACCATGTGTGATGCTCTCCCCCTGATTAATCTGTGCAAACAGTGCTGAGCGTGAAGCAGACTCATCTGAGCCTGAACTGGTGGCGGCTGGAGGGGGAGGTGGGCCTGGTGGGGGGGGAGGAGGACCCGATCCAGCAGAGGGTCCCGATGGCAATCCACTCAGTTCTTTTGCCACAGGCCCCTGGAACAGTAAGTGCAGGTAACACAGTCAGCGTCTCTTCCCCTCTGTACCATCCCCAATAGGGCCCTGCATGTGTCCAAGATACATGGGGTACCCACTGTGGCCCTTGATGCAATGATTAACGCTCCCTACCCACACCCAACTTGGCTTTACTCCTTCTCACCCTTTCCCAAGGATCCAACTCAACTCCGTTTTTCAACCTTCACATTTTTCCATTGGCCTCTACCTAACTCCAGCTCTGAACCTATAGTTCTAAATACTTACTTAGTGTGTCACCGGTACCTCAGACTCACAACGTCCAAGACTGATTTCACCATCACACCCATGTCTCTATTTCAGTGAGAGATATTATCATCCAAGCTTGACCATTCAATCTTCTTTGAGTCTTCCAACCCCCTCAATCTCATTAAATCAGTTTGCTACCTTGGTTATATCTCATTCTTTTTTGTACCAGCCCCTAGCACCATGAGCACTTCCACAGTCTGAGCAAAGCCCTTACCCCTAACCTATACACTAAGACCCTTTTAAGGACAAATAGGATCATTATCACTCTCTTGCTCAAATACCTCTGATACTTATCACCTATTATAAAGTCTAAAAGTCTCAACTACCTTCCTTTCCAGCCTTTCCTCCTAAATATGTGACTCTCTCCTTATTGAAGCCAGATGACCAATCTCTACACTTACTCTGCATTTACTTTGTTTAAGCTTTGCTGTTTACTAGTATTCCCATTTCTCCCACTTCTGTCCTATACCTGAAAAGTCTGAGTATACCTCTTCAAAGTACAGTCTCTCCCAGTGAGAATCATTCTTCTCTTCTTCATACTCTGCAGTGTGTACCTTTATTATAGCACTTAGCTTGGTGATTTGAAGTGAGGTTTCGTATCTGTATTTTTAAGCTTCTTGAGGGTTGGTACAGTGTAACTCATTCATCTATCTCTCCTTCCAGCCCAGTCATTGTCCCTGACCCATGTTTACTGACGCTGAATAGAACTGACTATTCCTTCTCTGACCCTTGCTTTCTTTACTCTTTTTCCCCTTTCCTTCTCTCCTTTTTCTTTCTACCCTCCACTGTGAAGACTAACATTCCTGTTTAGACCTTGGTAGTGCTAAAGTCTAAGAAACCTGCAGATCCTGGAGGTTTCCTGGAGCGATGAATGGAGGGGAGGAGCACTCACCGTTTTGCTCCAGGCCAGGCCAGTGGCATGGAACTCCTTAATGTAAGCCTGCAGCTCTGTCCATATACTCAAGTAAGCTTTGACCCAGTCCACATGCTTCTTATCCCTGGGAGAATTAAAGAAGAACTCATCACAGGCAGTCAGGGTACATTACAATAGTGATTCCAGACCCCCTCCTATCTGTGAACTCACGTCCTCTTGCCTGTGGCGTTTTTTAGGCTCTGCTCAACAGTGTAACTGAGCTTTCCTTCTTTTTTTGAACCTATTCTCTTACCCTAATTAGACCAAAGTCCATATAGATAGGGACTCCAGATTATATCTTTCTCTTACAGCAGTATTCCTCAAACATTTTTTAAAAGTAGCAAAACCACTATTTCAAAGTAGACCTTAGGCAGAACCTAATATACAAAACTGATAAAAGCAAACATTCCGTGCATGAAGCCATGGTAGACAGGTCTCTCGAGCAACACTGTGGATCTCTAGGACTCCAAGAAACTCAACTGCCTTATAGCATAATGCCTTATGTCAAAAGTATGCCCTCCTCCTAAGAAATTAAAAATAAAAAGTTCTGTTAGGAGGAAATAATCAGTATTAAATTATAGAAACAGCACTGCACTATAGTTCAAGTCTCCTCTCTCTCTCTAATTTAAAAAAAAAGTAAAAAAAAATTTTTTGGCTGCGTTTGGGTCTTCATTGCTGTGCGTGGGCTATCTCTAGTAGTGGCGAGTGGGAGGCTACTCTTCGTTGCGGTGCGTGGGCTTCTCATTGCGGTGGCTTCTCTTGTTACAGACTGCCAGCTCTAGGCCCGTGGGCTTCAGTAGTTGTGGCTCGTGGGCTCTAGAGCACAGGCTCAGTAGTTGTGGCGCACGGGCTTAGCTGCTCTGCGGCATGTGGGGTCTTCCCCAACCAGGGATCAAACCCGTGTCCCCTGCGTTGGCAGGTGGATCCTTAACCACTGCGCCACCAGGGACGTCCTCCTCTCTTCTTATACATTATTAGCTGGAAGCGTTTATGATTGTTTAGCATAAAGCCTAATTTCCTCAACTGGAAATTGCAGAGCATACGATGGAGTATAATGAAAACATTGTGATGCTTAATCCCAGGTTACTGGAAGGATCAAGGAGCGGCCTGGTGTTCTGGGACATTTTTCACCCACATGAAGGCTTATTCCTTCACAGATGTTGGATAACTGATGATGGACGGAAGAAAGGAAGGGTTTGGAGCGTTATGCAGCTAAGTAATAGCTGCCTGCAGTCAGTGCAGCTCAAAACCAGCAATGGAGAAGTAGACACTGGTGGCCATGTGTGGTTGGACGTACAGTGACTCCCCTTGTGCAATACCTGCAGTGGTCAGGCAGCCTTCATCTCACTTTACCTGACCACGTGAATAGTCAGGGTAATTTTCTAGTAAATCTTACTGAATCTTTTGCAACTGGGCCAGTTAGAAGTTTTCAACAAAGGAACAAAATCTTGACCACACAGGCAAATAAAAGGGCATTAGACCATTTTACCTCCTAAACCTGGAAGGGTAAGGATGAGAAGACTCAGAAGCCCTCTACAGGGCTTCCCTGGTGGTGCAGTGGTTGAGAGTACGCCTGCCGATGCAGGGGACATGGGTTCGTGCCCCGGCCCGGGAAGATCCCACATGCTGCGGAGTGGCTGGGCCCGTGAGCCATGGCCGCTGGGCCTGCGCGTCCGGAGCCTATGCTCCGCAACAGGAGAGGCCACAACAGCGAGAGGCCCGCGTACCGCAAAAAAAAAAAAAAAGTCCTCTACAAACCCTGGAGAAAAAGCAGAAGAGGAAACAGAAACACTTCCTGCTTGCAAATACAGCTTCTATGAGCCAATATCTATCAAACTTTCCAAAAAGCAGCCCTGAGATAAGAGAACCAACACAGCAGCCAAAGGCAGTCTTAACTTAACACAAAACACTACTCCAGCAAGTAACCAGCTGGGTTTGTCCTTTACCCCTTGAAGACAGGCTGGACTTACACATCTTTGTACTCCTTGAGAACTCGGTTTGTATAAAACATGGCAGCATCATTCATTTCCTTCACATAGGGACCAGGCTTGGGAGCCTAGGAAAAGAGAAGCTGTCAGTGACTTGGGGCCTCTCCAGCCATATCACCTTGCCTCTTTCAATCTGTCCCTTCCCTCCCACGGAAGCTGTGCCGCTCACCATAGCCACCCAGCCCAGGGCCTGGATACTTTCGCTGACACCTGACAGATGATTGAACAACTTGCTGCCTCTGTTCTTCTCCCGAAAGGTTATCACTTCTTGGATCTGCTCGGAGATGGGTGCCAACAAATCGGAAAGCTTATTCTAGAAAAAGATGCAAGAAAAGATTGAGGTTAGTGTTTTTATAGAAGCCTTTATGTTGCTCAACTCTGATCCTCAAGGTAAGAATTCTTCACGAACTAAAACCAGCATGCAAATAAACTCTGTATTTATCTTGCAAAGATTCACACGGCTACAGTACTGCTCATCATCTCACTCTCCTTAGACAGCTCTAACTACCCAGGCTGGATTTTGTGGTTCTTCATGATCAGGACCCATACTCCAGCTGTACCACAAAATTCTACCATTTCTGCCACTTGCCTCTTTTCTGTCCCACTAACAGCAGACACTAGTTCATTTCTGGGCTCCTCTCTTTCCATCTATCCGTGGGCTCCTCTGCGTCATGAGGGACAGCACTCCACCAACCACACCGGCCTCCTACAGCATCTATCATCAGCATAATCAATTCTGGCACCTTATCACACACCAGTACAATTTATTAATGGACCCATGTAAACATGCTTTTCTTTGTCATTGATTCTTCAAAGACAAGGGCTTTGTCTTAGCCCTCTTTTATAATCTGTATAGCCCTCAACACGCTGCTAGCCATATAGCAGCTGCTGAGAAGAGATCTGTTGAATCAAATGCAATTAGAGGGCTTGGCACTTGAGCAGACAGCTTAGCAAAATGGATGAATCTTGTGTTTCTGTGTTTTCATCCTTCATCCGAAGCTTGGTTTCCTGAACATCTCATTTCTCAGATCTTAGCATGAGAACAGTCTAAAGCAGGAGTCGGCAAACTTTCTGTAAAGAGCCAGACTGTAAATATTTCTGGCTTTGCAGGCCATACGGTCTCTGTTGCTATTTTTCAACTCTGCCGTTGTAGTACACAAAGCAGCAACAGACAATACTTAAAAGAATGGACATGGCTGTGTTCCCAAAAAAACTTCATTTAAAATAGGTGTCAGGCCAGATTTGGCCTGCAGACTACAGTCTGCCAATCCTCGATCTAAAGCAAGGGAAAGATAATAATGTCTCAGCTGCCTGATTTGTTGTGGAAAGTGTGGGCTTGGAAAAAAGGTTTAGACAAAATGCTTTAACTATTCGAGACAGATTAAAAATTAGAGTCTAACATATTTAACATTATCTTATGCTATTTTTACATTATTTAGGCATGCCAAGGGTTCACAGGTTTTAATACAGCATTAGTAGGAAGACTTATTTTATTAGCCTCCTGCCTAGGAAAGCCAAATGCAAAAAGAAGAAATGAAACAAAACTAAAATGTTTGGCTCTGAGAAAAATCTAAATTTTCTCTAATTTATTTTCATACTTGTGGCAGCATAAAATCTTGAGGTAGGAATAAAGTTAAAGGGAGATGCCTAACCACTGAAGGGTGAGGGGAGAAGCAGTACTTTAGGAGTTTTAGGATCTCCCCAGCAGCCTTACTAAGCCCACCCATAGTGGAGCAAGAGAACCACTCTCTAGGTCCCAAAGGGCATAAGGGACAATATGATGAATTTGGGCTAAGAATGTCTATTGAGAGAAGCAGCAAAGTCCCAGGGATAACTACAGTCCTAAGTAAAATGATAGAAAAAAAGCCATTAGAGCCCAAGAAATATATACTCAATGGCACATTCCCACAGTGGCGCTTAAAATCTGACTCTCCCTCTGGGACTTGGTGTGAACATACACGAGCCTAGTAGGTCTAATTTAGCATGTTGTGATAGCTTAGCAGAAAGCTCTCAACCTGTCCTGTGCATCAAACCAACTAGTAATGAACTTACGCCTGCTGGCTGCTGGCATTGAGAGGCTGTAACCAAGAGCGCTCGCTCCAACTTCAGACCCGTGTGGACCATCTCCGCCTGAAAAGGAGAGGAAAGGAGAAGAATCAGCTATCAATGACACTTTACAACTGGAGAGATCCTGGTAAGAATAACCTGAAACCTCCACTTGCATGTACTCTGGTAGCAACCCAGGCACTTCATGTTGATTTCTTCAAGTACTCCTGATTCTTGGGACTGATGGCAGACTAATATATCATTATTCCTGCTGGAACTAATCAGGGGTATAATCCAGAGTTGGAAATGAAGATAATTGGGGCTAGCTTTCGATGAAGTCAAGTCAGCAACTGAACATGCAGTGCGATATGAAGTGCAGTGAAAATCCCTCTTACCTCTCATCACCTCCCCCGCCCTCCCAAATCTGTTCTCAAGAACTAGAGGTAGGAGTTAAAGCAAAAGCCTAAATTCATGCCTCAAATTCTCAAGGTATTTACTCCTTTGTGTTAAAGCTGTTTTTCGAATGTTGGACCACGACCTATCACAGGTAATTAAATCAACTTTGTGACCCCATAACCTGCGCTTTATTAAGTGAAGGAGAATAGAACAATGAGTGCAATACATCAACTGGAAATTATTTCCAAAAAAAAAAAAGTGCAACACAAGTAGCATAATGTGAAACTTATATCTTAGCTACAAATATGCATTTCTTTCTTTCTTTTTCTTTCTTTTTTTGGCTGTGCTGTGCGGCATGCGGGATCTTAGTTCCCCAACCAGGGATCGAACTCATGCCCCCCCAGTGTCTTAACCACTGGACCACCAGGGAAGTCCCACAAATATGTATTTCTTACTGAAGGTCATGACCAAGAGTTTAAGAAACATGAGGCTATAAGCACTACAAATACAAAAATTCAAATTGAAGTCATATATTTTTTCGGGATTTGTATTTTTTAAATATAAAAGTAAAAAAAAAATATAAAAGTGATACGTTTTAAAACCTTTTCAAATGTGACCTACTGTATAAAGTAAAAATGCAAGCCCCACACTCCTATCTAAGTCCCAGTCCCACTCTCTAGAGTTAACACCATTGCCAACAGATGGTATATAAGAGGCTCCAAATAGCTCTTCCAAAGATCAAGCAACCAGTTTTGCTGACGGGTCAGGAAGATCCTAAACATGGTTCTTGCTGACAAAGGATCACTTAGAAGACTAGCAGGAGGATTCTGGGTCTCAGAGAGAGAGACAGAGTAGGGGCGGGGGTGACAACGTGGGTAGCAGCACATGAAGGGAGGTTGGTGGAGAGGCACCTGTCATTGCCTACTTCACATTCGTACTGTGGGCTAAGTATGAAAATAACTCACATTAGCATAGCTTTAGCATAAGTACCATGCTTAGTTTTATAAATGCTAAGTCATGATGATGACTCCTTTGGATAAGCCACCCCAGGCTTGGTTATATAACACACTGGGATCAGACTGGTAGCATGTTCTCACTACAAAGATGAACCAAGCCACATTTTATGCACGAAGCAAACTATCTGTATAAAAGAAGCCCATGCGGAATATGTGATAAAAGCAGGGAGCCTGGAAAAACCTGAGGAAATGTTCCAGTGCGTGGACTGAGTTCCTCAGTGCAGGTAGAAGAGAAGGAGCCAGGAGCCTCTCAAGGGGCTCTTCAACCAAGAATGAGTAGGATCTGAAGAAAGCCACCAGTCCTTAAAAGAGGGAAAAAGGGGCCAAACCTCCTTACATGCTTCTGCACATCTCCCCCAATCTCTTTACTGATCTTGAGGTACTCTGCCACAGGACCGGCCAAGAGTGAGTCAAATGCTTGCACATATGGAGTCGTTCCTGCTGAAGACAGACACACCACGAAGAACTGGTCATACATCAGAAAGAGGATTTGTTAAAGGCGCTTCCATATGAAAGCAGAGAGGCAAGGTAACACAGTAAACAGAAGGCTGGAGCATGAGTCAGGAGCCTGTGTTCTAGCTCCAGAACCACCATTAACTTCTTGTGCAACCCTGGCTAAGTCCCCTTTTCTTGCTGAGCTTAATTTTCTTTAGCAATAGAATGAAAATAAAGAAAATGATTCCCCTCAAGGTTCCTTTTAGCTCTAACATTCTGATTCAATTGGGCATGTGCAAAATGGCCAATTTGCCAATTGTCTGGAGAGAGGAAATTTAATATCACTTGTCATTTGACTTATACTGGAGTCATTTTGCTAAAGAAAGAACAGGAAATATCACACAAGCAGGAAGTTCTCGTGTTAAAATAACTTAACCACAGGCCTCCCTGCACAAGTCACTTCCTCCCTTATCTGTTCACAGCAATAACGAATTATAGGCAATGAACTTTCTAGATTAAACGTTTTAGGGAGTTAGCTCCAAAGGAAGGAATATACTGTGACAGAAGAATTTCCAGCCAGGACACCAAGTATTCACCACTCGAGGTATTCTGCTGGCTTGTATGCTGCTTACCTTTTGCAGCACTGTCTGCATACCCACAGTGCATGTCACAGGCCTGGGAGACTGCCTCCAGGCGGCCCACTGCTCTCTCCAACCTTTCTACCAGATTTTGCATGTCAGCCATAATGTAGCACCTGCTGAAACAGATCAAATGTCATTTGTTGTTTTAATATTACATAGAACCTAGGGAGAAAAGAAAAAAAGAATACCCTGGGAGTGAAGAGGATGCCAATTCTGAGGAACAGAATCATTTTACAGTAAAATAAGATGGAAGATAGTCTAGCATATTTGCAAAATCATAGAGACTTCATTAAGCAAAAGAACTACCCAGGAAACAGTGTTAACTGAAAGCAAATGCTTACTCATTCAAATACTTACTGAATATGTACTATATCACCAAATAAATATTTGTGTAAGAATTTAGAATTTACAAAGTACAGTCTCATATATTATCTCAGTTTAAGCCTCTCAACAACTATTTAGGAATGGAAAGATAATTACTATATTCTCAGAGATAGGAAACAATTTCAGTGAAGTTAAATGACTTGCCTATAGTCTCACAGTTAGCTGGTAGGGAAGCCAGTCCTCAAATTCAAGCCTTATGGCTCTAAGTTTTGTGTTTTTTCCTACAACATCCTGCTGCCTACATATGGAATGCCCAAAACCAAGATGAATAGGGTATTTATCCTGCCCCCAATAACTTACAGTCTAATAGAGAAGACTTCACATGTGCACTAACAACTGTAAAACAAATAGAAAAAAAAATTAAGGTGACATAAGTTGCAGAGAGAATAACACAGGATTTCAGAGAGGGGAAGAATATATCAGCTGGAAGGATCAGATAAGGCTATTATGGCAAAGCTTCCAATTGAGCCGGCTTCAAATGAGGGTGGGTAGGATCTGGATATGCAGCAGGGAAGGAGAACAGACACACCCAGAGAGCTTGTTACAGATCTTTCACAAGTACCAACTTATCTGAACTAGCCTCATTCAATGTCTAATATCCTAAAGAAAGTAAGCTCCAAAAGAGAAGGGACCTTCTCTGGTTTGTTTCCTAAACAAGTTTATCCTCTACCATCTAGACCACTACCTGGCAGGTAGAAGGTGTTCAATAAATATTTTAGAAGTTAATGAACCTGAAGTATAGTATCCCAGAACTCCAGAGACAAGGGTTCTGAAAGTTACCCACAAATATACATAAATGAGTGTTAATGTTATCAATATACATCGACATAAAGTGCTTTAGATTATAGGTGATCTCATAAAAATCAGTGTAATCGCAATCAAAGACTTGACTTGGAGAGATGCCATTTCAAAGCATTAATTTATTCAGGCAACTGAAGCCGAATGAACTCAACTCCCTTGAAGCCACCTAAAATGACCATAGCAATTATAATTCCCTCAAAGACAGCTACATGACAGAATATCTCATTTAACACACATTGTCTTCCCTGTGGAAGAGAGAAGCAACTCAAAAGATAAACTAAGGAAGACAATATCATCCCTGTCCATTCTTTTCCGTGTACAGGCTCTGATCTCTCAGAGCCCGGTGATTTGCCAGAGAATGTTGTTTAAAAAAGAATCAAGGAAAAAAATAAGAATGCGAACCAAATAAACCTTTGCATTCGCCGGCCTGAAGAGGTAGCAGAAGCCTCCAAATCTGTACTCTACTCAAAATGGAACAGACTATGGAGCAGACTAGAAGTATCCAATATACTCTCCCTTATGTTATGGCACAATCACCCAAATATCCAAACTGCTGCCCTGTTCATTCTGGATACTATCCAGGGACAGACACATATAATCCACCACACTGTAAATCCCAGGGGAAAAGGCAGTGACTGCAATAAACTCCCAAGCTACCTTGCATTAATAAATACCACCCATTCTGTTATAAAACATGTTCCTTCGGACATAATGGATACTATAAGTTCCGGCCAGTGTGAACATGATAACACAGTACAAGCATCTCTAAAGGCTGCCAGGGTTCGTGAATACTTACCAATCTGAAAAGCTTAATAATACAGCTTCATGGATTTTGGTTCCTTCTTTTCCATCTTTTACTTGTACTTTAAGCTTTCAATGCTAAACAAGCTATGGTTCTGCTGTTTAACTTAAGCAGAATGAGAAAAGACAAAACAGCTATCATTATAGCTAATCTCATTCCACCACTAATCAAATATAGGAGAACAGTTCCTAGTTTTTTGTTTTTGGTGGGGGTGGAGTGAAATTTGAGATGTTATGGGAAAGAATGTCTAGAACTGAAGGACCAAAAGACACACCTTGTCTTATTCTTTATGTATGCATACTCGTTCTTTAGGTGGTCATGTCCACTCCAAAGCTGTCAACTACCATTATCGCATTACTATCCAGTCCACTTGCTGAGTGATACCACCACAACCACCTATAGACTAACAACTCCCAGAGCAATGTATCCAGCTCAGGCCATCCTTCTGGGATTCAGAATTCCACCTAGACATCTCTACCTGGATGTCCCAAAGGACATCTGAAATGTCCAAAACAGAACTCATCATTTTCCCTAGCACTGCTCCCCCAGACTCACTCACTGTCTCAGTAATCCAGCACTACCAGCAATCAAGATAGTAACCTGGAAACTGTTAAGCAGTACAGTATAGTGGTTAAGATTGTTGTTCTTGGGGCTTCCCTGGTGGCGCAGTGGTTGAGAGTCCGCCTGCCGATGCAGGGGACACGGTTCGTGCCCCGGACTGGGGGGATCCCACATGCCGCGGAGCGGCTGGGCCCGTGAGCCACAGCTGCTGGGCCTGCGTGTCCGGAGCCTGTGCTCCGCAACGGGAGAGGCCACAACAGTGAGAGGCCCGCGTACCGCAAAAAAAAAAAAAAAAAAAGAGTGTTGTTCTTTAAAGAAGTCAGAGAGACTGGGAGTTTGAATCGTGGTACTCACTGGCTCTGTGTCTCAGTGTTACCAAACTTTCTCAACCTCAGCTTCCTATCCACTCTGCTTGGTTGCTTTCCCTTCCCAACCTGTTCCTTTTCTCATAACTCCTACTGCCTTTTTCAGATTCAGCTAAGGTGTCACCTCCTCTAGGAAGCTTTTCCAGTTGGGTATGTTTTCCCTTCTCAATCTGCCCCCTCTCCAGAATTCCTACTGTCCATTCAGTCTCAGCCAAGGTATGACCTCCCCAAGAAGCATTTCCAATATGTGCTCCCACATATCATTGTGTACTCATCTCTACCACACTTTAACACACTGGTTTAAAATCATTTAATAGTCAACAGGCAATCAGTCACCCTACAAAAGAGACCACGTCTTGCCTTTGTAATTCCAGTACTATAAACATGGTAGGCACTATAAATACAATAGGTTAATAAAGGTCCTTGGGAAAAATAAATACATAAGTGCCTTTACCCCCTCTCCCCTCAACGCAAGTCTGGTTATCTCTTCTCTGTGTCAAATCTGGGGAGAAGTGTGTGTGTGGGTCTGTGTCAAATCTGGGGAGAAGTGTTTGTGTGTGGGGGTCCCTTTCTTTAAAAAAAAAACACATTTTTTTGCCTGTTTGTAGGCTCTAGCAAACATTCCCATCTTTCAAATAAACGCTGCCTTCTTGGGCAGATATTAAATTGATATAGAGATCTTCAAACCAAGTGCCATAAGGCAGATAGCCTTGTTTATTAGATGGTATAATATTAATTAAAAACAGAACTCCCTTAGAGTTGTAGGTGCTTTATATCATCAAACTGCTGCTTCTTTTGAGACTTAAAATAATTCTGTGACATATATTATAAAGATACTGATCCCCATCTTTGGAATGAAGAAACTGACAGAAGTTAAAAAGCCTGCTAGGTATCAAACAACCGGTGGGAGAGAACCTAGCCTTGAGCACAAATTTTCTGAGGCTCTTTTAAGCAATTAAGTGACTAACAGGTTCATCACAGCATGCAGCCCCAGCTGTTTGCTAAGCACAGCACTGTGGGTTCAAGGTCTCTTTATGGTGTCTTTAGGCACATTATTAGCAGCTTTCAATTCCTCTGCTCTCAGTTTCCTCTATGGAGGCCAATATTTTTTCACATTGAGTAGACGACACATGTTTGGAAAGCAAATATTTAAAACAAGTTTTTTCCCAAGAATACAGAATTGCCAGAGCAGAAAACTATAGCTCTGCCTAATCTTGCTCCCTGCCATTTCTGACTGACAGTAGCCAAGAACTATATGTAAGCCTCTGTAAATGAAGGTACAGATTCCCAACTATTTAAGCATTCATCATAAAAGCTTCAGAAGAAGAGGCAGTCCTAATTACCCAAGTCTAAATAAAACTTGGATTCAGGAGACCAAGGTTTAAGTCCCAATTCTGCCACGTATTAACTGTGTAAGTTTAGGATAGTCATTTAATGGACCCTCACCTAGCACACAGAGATGTAAGGATCAAAGGAGTTGGTTTTATAGATGAGTAGTTACTTTGGGAGCCTTAAAATGCAGTTCAAATGTAAAATGTTATTGCTGCATACCATGTAATAGAATACAGGCTCCAGAAACATGGCAATTTATCCATTCTCCCCACCCCTGCTCCCCCAGCTGCCCCCACCCCCAAAATCTGCAGCACCTAGAACAACCTGGCACACAGAAGACACTCATAACATGAAAGTCCTTAGCACTGTGACAGCTACTGAAGAAACAGAAGACCCGCGGTCTCTGCCCTCTAGAAGCTTTCATTCTTATTGGGAAGGGCAACGCAAATGAAATACCAATGGACTAAATACTGAAGACTATATTTTTTAAAGTTCTGTTAGAGATTAACTAATTTCATTTGGATTGGGAAAAGTTAAAGTTACCAGCTAATACAGTGGAGCTTTTTCTTTGCAGAATGTTGTATGGTCCTGAATTATATAGTATAAATGACTACATGCTTGGAGAAGAAATCAATGAGGACTAAAGGTAGTCTCAGGAGGTTTCAGGAGGGAAGTGGGGCATTTTGACAGAAAAAGTAAAAGAAAAAAGGGAAGACATTCCAGAGCAATCAAAAGCAAAGAGAGACCAAGAAGGCTATGTACAGAAAGTGTGAGAAGGTGAGCCCACATAGTCTCATGGGAAATAAGCAAGCTGGGCTAGGTTATGGAGGGCACTGAAACCTGGGCAGTATTTGAATTTGATGTTGTGATAAATGTGAAGCCATTCAAGGGTTTTGAGAGAAGGAATAATATGATGAAAGCAAAATTTTTACAAGTACTGTCTGATAGCATGGGTTTTGGAGAAAAAAAAGGGAAGACATTAGGGTCTAGGTTAGGTTGAAAGCTGTTCAACTAGCTGCAAAACAAAAACGTGGTACTGTAGGGCTTCCCTGGTGGCGCAGTGGTGGAGGGTCCGCCTGCCGATGCAGGGGACACGGGTTCGTGCCCTGGTCCGGGAAGATCCCACATGCTGTGGAGCGGCTGGGCCCGTGAGCCATGGCCGCTGAGCCTGCGCGTCCGGAGCCTGTGCTCCGCAGAGGGAGAGGCCGCAACGGTGAGAGGCCCGCGTACCGCAAAAAAAAAAAAA
Organism: Phocoena phocoena; assembly: GCF_963924675.1. Lineage (NCBI taxonomy): Eukaryota > Metazoa > Chordata > Mammalia > Artiodactyla > Phocoenidae > Phocoena > Phocoena phocoena. The sequence goes on along the minus strand of NC_089219.1, from coordinate 32,406,556 downwards.
AAAAACGTGGTACTGTAAAAAATATTTTTGCTATCACAAAGGAAAATAATAATCACTTTTAGGCCGCTAAGTGACCAGCACCTGAATTAACAGTAAAATAGTTTCTCCACCCTGAGGGAGTCTAGCAGGAGCAACAAGGCTACCTTCCACTGAATCACTGGCTCTCAGGATGAGGAGGGAGTCTAGAACGCACCATCTGATGACAGAACAGACCTTTCAACATTCTCAGCAATTAGTCAGGTAGCCTCTATTCAAACACCTTCAGTGTGGAGAACCCAAGACTTCTGGAGGCAGCCCATTCCATTCACATAGCTCAAAGTATTTAAAAGTTCTTCCTTATATGGAGGCAAAACCAGTCTCCCTGCAACTTCCACCCACTGATCTTGGTTCTGCCCTTGGAGGTCACACAAAACAACTAAGCATTAAACACAGGACAAGTATTAACTGTGTGGTACTGACTACTGAGTTACAGTAGCATTCAGAGAAGGGAGTCAAAGATGACTCCAGAGTTGCAAATCCAGGGGAGTAAGAGAATGATGACACTATAGGAAAAAACAGGTTTCTGGCACGTTCTAGCTAAGGCAAGAAGATGAGGTCAGTTTTGGATACACAGTTTGAACAGAAGATGAATCTTCCAAGTGGGAATGTCCAGTAAATAGTTAGAAATGAGCTTGGGGAAGAATCAAGGCTAGAGATCAATGTTTACAAAGTCATCAGCAAGGAAACGTCATAAAGTCATGAGACTGCATAGGCTTTTGGAGGAATATCATGCAGAGCGAAAAGAAACCAGGAGCTCGATTCTCCAGCAATTTCTTTTGTGGTCTAAAACCAAGCAAAATCAGAAATGGTCAGTGATTCCTGCCAAAGCTGCTTCATATTCTCATCATTCTAACAATTCAAGCAACCCAATTCCTTCTGCCTGTCATTCAGAAGTAAACGGAACCAGGTTACTCCTGCAGTTCTTGCCTCTTCTCACCAGGCAATTAAGGCAGTGGAATGAATTTCGACTCATAAGAAGTTGCTATGCATAAAATGTTTTCTACTTTGTCAGGTAGTTGTTCCTCTAAGTCATACCCTTAAGTAAAATCGAAAAGAAAGCAACTACACAAGTCACCCTGTATGCTATGGTAGCCCAACTGATCTGCTTCAAAATGCTTCTGTTGGCCTTTGCTTTGTAATTCTGTTCCCTAGATGTTATCCTAAGAAAATAATACTAACGGGAAAACTGATAGGCATGAAGATGTTCAATGCTGTGTTAGCTTAGACTTCTAATTACAGGGGAAGAGCTAAATGCACTGTGGAAAAAGACCTGAAAAAGAACACAAAATTTACAGTATTTGTCACATTCGAGTGATGGAGTTTTAGACAATTTCCCCATTTTCCAAAATTTTTTTAACATAGTAATATAATTTCTTTATAATAGAAGACAACAAAACAAAACAGCTCCACTTGGATATCTCTCCTAAGCTACCACTAAACTATAAGGCATTAGTTAGTTCTGCTCCTAACAATATAGAAATTCTCATCACTAGACTCTAACATGCTACAGAGCAAAACCTACACATGCTAATAGGATACTTACAAGTTGGCTGATTTAACCCAGAAACCAAAGAACAGACACCACTTTGCCCCAGTAAGATGCCATCTAAATCTAACCCAAATCAGGAGCCACTGTTCTTCTCCAAGCATTTGGTTTCTCTGATGAAACCAATGACATTTAGTGCCTGAGTCACTGCCACCTGAGGTTTAGATTAAAACAGAAAGAAAGGCCTGTCTCCTGCAGAGGGAAAGAATTCTACCCAATATCAGCACTTGTCTCCTGACCATTAAACATGGTCCTCCATCTAAAATTCCAGGAGTGAGTAAAGCTAGTAATAGTGTACAAGCTGAAGTCAGACTGGAGAACTAGCTGTTTCAATGCTCTGGGGCAAATAGATAACTTTGTGTGGTCAAGGGCTCCCCTCTCTCTCACATTCAAGGAATATTACGAAGACTAACACCATAAAAGCATTCAGCAGGCATCTTTTATATTGTATAAGGAAAAACTGCATTGGTTGATTTCAACTGGTAGTTGCTGTAAACAGAACAGCATTTCCCATTCTCATGCATAAAGATAGATTCAAGGATGCCATTTGTCCCTAACCATGATTCAGCTACAGCTAGAGATACAAAAAGATCTGTGACTGCAAGTCTATAATTAACTTACGTGTAGGAATTTCAATGACCTCTGGAGGGAAAAAAAATAAAAAACAAAACAAAAAAGCAAGCTCACTTCCTCCATTAAACATTTCAACTATAACTACTTTCTAGTAGAATAGAAAAATTTGATACAACAGGTCTGGTAATACAAGGCAAACAAAGCTGCACTGTAGCTGAGGAGTATTTTTAGAGTTGATGGTTTTTATTAGGTTTACATGATGGTATATCAAGAACAAATAGTTTCATGGTGAATGCTAGAGCTGCATTAATTTAAGGTTGATAAAACTACAGTTGACCCTTGAACAACACGGGGATACGGGCGGGCACTGGCCCTCAGTGCAGTGGGAAATCCTCCAATAACTTTACAGCCAGCCCTCCATATCTGCCCGTACAAGTGGACCTGCGCAGTTCAAATCCATGTTGTTCAAGGGTCAACTGTATAACAATTTTATCAGTCAAAATAAATCTTGAGTAACAACATCATAAACTACAGCCAATGTAAAATAAATGATAATCCCTATCCACTAAACCAAGCTGTCTAAATGCAAGCAAAGAAAACAGGAATTTATACAGCCCCAGTATAGGGGAAATATAAATCTGACTTGCACTGTCAACTAACACCAACCTCATTTCTAGTGAGTGCCTAAACAATGGCCTTTCTCTATTAAGATCACATCCTCTGAGGGAAAAAAACACAAAAAGGCAAGTTCTTCAAGGCCCACCCAGAAATTCCTTGAATGAACGATAATTCTTGATGCCTCAGTGAAACCCATGATTTATTCCTTGCAAGGTACCCAGCGTTTATCATGTGCCATACACTGGGCTAACCACGGCCATGGAGCCTGCCCTCAGAGAACTGAGTTGGAGAGATAAGACACCGCACAATCAGAGCTATGATACTTTCTCATGCATTGTTCTCAATCAGGGGCAGTTTTGTCCTCCAGGAGACATTTGGCAATGTCTGAAAACATTTTTGGTTGTCACAGTTGAGGGAGTGCCCCTGGCATCTAATGGGTAGAGGCCAGGAATACTGCTGAAATCCTACAATGCACAGGACAACCCCATGAAATGAAGCATCACCTGGCCCAAAATGTCAGTTATGCTGAGGTTGAGAAACCCTGTTCTAATGTAATAATGAGCAAAAGGTAGTGCATGAGGTACAAATAAAATGGCTGATGTAATAGTTTAGGACTTTCTAAATTAGAATGTCACTCTGTAGCACCCAATGAAAACTAAGATGAGGGTCTGACTGTGGAGAACTCTGTAAATTGGACAATAGAGTTTAGACTTGATTCTTTGGGAAAATGAAGCCAGTGAAGGGTTAACAAGATGAAAATGGTTCTTTTTAAAAGAGTAGTCTGGGGCTTCCCTGGTGGTGCACTGGTTGAGAGTCTGCCTGCCGATGCAGGGGACATGGGTTCGTGCCCTGGTACGGGAAGATCCCACATGCCGCGGAGCGGCTGGGCCCGTGGGCCGTGGCCGCCGAGCCTGCGCGTCCGGAGCCTGTGCTCTGCAACGGGAGAGGCCACAACAGTGAGAGGCCCGAGTACCGCCAAAAAAAAAAAAAGAGTAGTCTGGTTATGGTAGAGAAGCTGAAGTATAGATATGAACAAGCCAGTTTAGTAGAAAGTAAAGAAAGAAACTGATGAGGACAAGTCAAAGGAATAATCACTAGGACTGGCTAAGATATAGCTTGAGGATCCTCAGATTTCAAATCTCAGGATTAAATTTCAAACCAGAGGGTTCAACTTTCAATGACACTGCATTTGCTTGTTTAAGTAAAATGAATCTTTGACTCACCATACTTCACAGAAAACTGAAAGGAGGAAGTCACTTTTTAAAGGCTCAGTCCACAGTTAAAAAAATAACTGCAACTAAACAAAGGTATATATAAGCAAGAAAAGGGGTGAAAAAAATTCATCATTCAGGTTGTAAACAAAACATTTTACAAACTAAACAGCTAACCTCCTCAAGGCAAAAATACACTCACTGAATCTTAACAATACCACCACTTTTGGTTTGCATGACAGGCTGTACTTGACAAAGTACTTTCACAGTTACCATTTTATTTAAACTCCTCTGAAACATAAACTATGTCCATCTGATCATCTGAAGTATTTCTGGGGAAGAAAAAGGGGGGGAAATTCCAACAGAAATTTCTTTATACTGGACAGCAGCAAGTCAAACAATTAGCAAAATGCCAACCACAGAATAAATCCAAACGCATTCATACAAGGCATCAAAAGCCCTTCACAACCTGGCAGCACCTACCTTTTTTTCTGGTCTTATCTTCTCCTACAAACCCCAGGCTCCAGTACTTCCCTGAACAATATAAACCCTCTCCTGCCTCCACACCTTTCTCTTGCTCTTTCTTCTAGTTGAGATACCTTATTAGACACCTTTGCTTAGATGTGCTGCAAACACCTCAAACTAAATATGTCCAAAATTCATTTCCTTTCCATGTCACCTCTCCAACTTGACCCTCCTCTCACAGTACCTATATTGGTGAATGGTGCTACCCAGTTCCCTAAACCAGAAAACCAGACAATCATCCTAGGCTACTGCTATTTTTTCATTTCCATAAACAATTAGCCTTCAACTCTACGGATTCCATCTTTTTAATATTGCTCAAATTCGATCCCTCCTCTCCTTCCCATTCTCATTGTCTTCATGTTTCAAGCCATGTTCAAGCTTCCAAACACTGGTCTACTTCTTCATTATGTTCCTTCCCCCTTGACAGGCTGAAATAAAACATCAATCTGACCACATCATTTTCCTACATAAGAGCCTGCAAAGCCTCCCCACAGCTTTCAGGGTAAGCTCCAAATTCCTTAGCATAGTTTACAAGGGCCTTCATATGTGATCCACCCCCACCCACTTCCTCCACTTCTCTGAGCATTACTGGAATTCCAGTCATGGTCTTTCACATGTCCAGATTCCATGTCCTTACACTGGACCCTTTGGCTGGAAATTCCTTTTCCAGATTCACCATACGGCTAAACAAATCCTGCAGGACTTAGCCTCCCACTTCCTCCCTAAAGCCTGGAAAGCTGGCTCAGGTATTCCTCCTCTCAAGAGCCCTGTGCTCACACACTATGACACTGTAAGCCACCCCTGATTTACTTGTCTGCCTCCTCCTCCACTCTATGAGAACTACTTTATTCTTAGTCACCAGGGCTAGATGCCTCATTTAATATGTGCCTCACACATATCAAGGGCTCAATAAATGGCTGGTGAATGATTAATGTGCTGGGCTGCCCCGTTTTCACTTGAACAGGGAACCCTATAAAGAGCTTCAACTGACAGTTCTGATGCTAACTTCTGCGTTAAGTTTCTCATGCTCTTTTCATTGAGCTCTTCATGCCTCGAAACTCATCTTAAACCCTGCTTCTGCAGAATGGATTTTCCTGAGCCCCTCAATACATACTGCCAAAGCACCTTGTTCTTCTTTCCTAACACTCATCACATTTATAATTATTTGTTAAATTCCCTGCCAACACTGTCAGCTCCGTGAGGGCAGGGTCTACCTTGTTTTGTTTCTGCCTTCCCTGGATGTGGCAGAGTGCCTAACAAAGAATAAACACAATTTGTTACACTGAATTTAATCCTGTGAGGTGAGCAGAGATCTCCACTTAAAAGATGACAAAAATGAGGCTCAAACAAGTTAAACAAAGCGCCTATGGCTACCGATGCTTGGCAGTGGGACCAGCCCAAAACTGAGCCAACTGGTTTCACGTCCAGAAGTATGCAACACCTTCAACAAAGTTAACTTGGCTTTTCAGGATCAGAGCTATAGACTAGGAGACAGGGGAGGCTCTCTGATTGCAAACACAAAAACCCGATCCTCTCTTTTTAAAAAAACTGCCCAGGTGTGCCAAACAGGCTGCATTTTTTAAAAGTTCCACGCAGCGAGTAGCCTTTAACCTGCAACTGCCCGCAAGACGATACCTACTGGAAGACCACCCCAAGGTAGAGAGAGGTTCCTGGGAAATGAACGGGGGAAGGATATGGGGCTGGTAATCTAAGGAGCTGAGGTCTAGACTCCGACTGTTTCCGTCGCTTGCTGTAAGATCTTGGACCAGCCTCCTCTCTCCGGGGATCAATTTACCCATCCAAGCAATGGGGGCGAGACCAGGGATAGAGAAGATTCTAAGGTCTCGGAGGTTCCCTTCAGTCAGAGCACCTTAGGAATCAGGCCTCCGCTGAGGCTGATGGCCAGAACCGCGAAGTCCAGCGGAAGGGGCCTCCCCAGGAGAGCGGGGCTCAGTTGGTCACCGCGGCCCCACAAGAGACCGCGCCCAGGATCCCGGGTCGGCCTGAGGGTCCCGGCGCCGGCCGCCTCAGGGGGGCTCACCGCATGCACCTAGGCCAGAAGGGTCATTAACAACGCCAGGGGCCAGTGGGCCGCGGAGAGGACCAGAGTCCCTACCCCGCCGCGCACACTCACCTCAGAGATCTGCCTCACCTCGGGACTGCGATCAGCCGCTCTCCACTTCCGGCAAGAACCGCCCAGCAATCTTCGCGCGACCCACTTCCGTGCCCTCACTGGGCGCGGCACCCCCACCGGAAATGAACCGCCGGCCGAAACGCCGGCCCAGAGGAGGGACCGGGGAAGAAGTCTGGCTGCTCCGCTCTTAACTCCGCCCCCTACTCGCCACGCCGGGGAGAATCCCCACTAGCCTGGGAAAAGAGTCCCGCCCCCAAGGCGGGAGCTACGGGGGGCGTGCCTAAGGCTAGCCACGCCCTTCTATCAACCGCCGCAGCCGGAATCGCCCGGACCAATGAAGGGCCGAAATTACTGGCTAAGCTCCACCCCCGGAGAAGGAGATGAGTGGTTAATTCTCCTGTCAGTTTGGCCTCATTGGCAAAGGCCGGTTCCTTTTCACAGTAGTCGGGGAGGGGTTCAACCCTTCAGTCCCTAATAGGGTCAAGCCGGAGGATTTTCTGAGGGCTGGAATCACGGGCGGCCGTCTACTCTCCGGGGGGTGGGAATCAAGGCTAAGTTCCGCCTCCCTCTGGGCGTTCAAACCTCAGTTTCCCCGTTTGTGACGCGGGGAGGGTATTGCTCTGGACAGTGTTTCGGGAGGACCTGCGGAGGCTGGGTGTGGGGAAGGGTCGGCGGGGGGGTCGGCGGGGGCGCTCGGGCCCAACCCCGCATTTCTGGGCATGCCAGCCGCCGCCCCGCTCGCTCTGCCCCGGGCTGCGAAGGTGGAAGCTCGCCCCACTTCCTGTTTGTTCGGTGCGCTCTGTGACCATAGATGGTCAGGTCTGGGGCCGCGCGGAAGCCTCCGTCTGGCGGTTTGGGAGTCCTTCCTCTCCGCGCGCAGGGTGTTGTCCCCGAGAATAAGATGAGCGGGGGGGAAAAAAAGAAAAAGAGCGGAATTAGAAGGTATCCAGCTCCACTCGGCTAAAACCCGGCTTATGAGGCACCTTGCCTGGGCTGGGCGTGGCCAGCTGCCTGCCACTCAGACCGGGGGAGGTTCTGCACGGTGGCCGCGGCGCGCGGGGAAGACTTCTCTTCGGTGCTTCTTGGGTCTGGGGATCAGAGCTTTGTTCCCTCAAGGCTCACACTTTCCAACCAGTGATTATCCTCCTACAAAGATTTTATTTACAGAAAAAAGTGGCAAGTTCCCACCCCTTCAGTTGAACGGCTGTGACGGCTGCAAGCTTCAAGTTGAATGCAAGCGTTATATGCCAGAGTCACTCATTCAACAAATACAATTCTTATAATAACAGCTACCATTTACTGCGCGCTGAGTACATGCCAGGCCTGTGCTGAGTGCTTCAAGCGCATTTTCACTTTAATTCTAACGAACTCTCTGCGGTAGGTACCATTATGGCCTACAGTTTTAAAATGAGGTGGCTGAATTACTTGCCATGTTCATAAAGTGTCGGAATTTTGAAGGGGACACATCTATCTAACTAAATCCCAGAACTTAACCCCTATGATAGACCGAACTGGAATCATTTGCTGCATTTGGAGGCAGTGATGCCCCTGGTGGGGAGACATCCTGGGTTCCAGGCATGGCTTAGGCGCTTACCAGGGGTCAGACTTGGGTCAGGTTACCTGACTTCTCTGAACCTGGGCCTCTTCTCAATTTTATGACTCCCAGAATATTTACAAGAAAATGACCACATGACAAAATATGGAACAAAAACTGCAGTACCTTTTAAATATTTACATTTAACAAAAACACTGTCTCTCACACATGCACACCAACTCTATTCGAACATAAAATTGAAAGGTTATATTTGAGTGATTCATGTGTGTGTAACCTAGGGCAAATAGCCTCCCTGGCCCTTAGCATAATCAGCTCTACACTTAGCCCTTCTAAATCTCTTTCCAGATTAGAGACAGGAAATACCAAAACCATACATGCATCCTAGAGGAAGGGGAGAGAAAGTGGGAAAGAGGAAGGAGAAGGAAGAAAATAAGGAAGAAAGTTTCCCCATGCATAAATTGGGGGTAGTAATTCATGGGGTTGTAATGAGAAATAGAAGCAATGTTCACAATGCCTGCCCTTCAGGAACTTCTCATCTTTTAAGAAGTCTGAACACAGGTACTTGTAACTCCAATGGGAGGCAGTTTAAGAACAGTATCTGTGACTTTTTTTTTAATAAATTTATTCTATTTATTTTATTTTTGGCTGCATTGGGTCTTCATTGCTGCCCGCGGGCTTTCTCTAGTTGCAGCAAGCAGGTGCTACTCTTCGTTGCGATGCGCGGGCTTCTCATTGCGGTGGCTTATCTTGCGCAGTACGGGCTCTAGGCACGCGGGCTTCGGCAGTTGCAGCACGTGGGCTCAGTAGTTGTAGCTCACGGGCTCTAGAGTGCAGGCTCAGTAGTTGTGGCGCATGGGCTTAGTTGCTCCGCGGCATGTGGGATCTTCCCAGACCAGGGCTCGAACCCATGTCCCCTGCATTGGCAGGCAGATTCTTAACAACTGCGCCACCAGGGAAGTCCATGACTTTTATTTATTCATTTATTTATACATGGAAAAAAAATTACTGAGTTCTTCTGTGCTAAGCACGATGCTACTTTGTACCAGGCACAACTAGGAGTACAGCAGTAGACAAGTCAGACCGTGTCACTGCCCTCATGGACCTTCCACAGTCTATTGTAGAAACCAGTATCACCATCTGGGGAGGTCATCAGTAGATGTGCTGACTACTGGCTTCCAGTTTTTTTCCTCCTCACTGATCTTGCCCAGTGCCCAGTCAGTACTCAGTGCCTCATCCATGGTGGGCTCTCATCAGGCTCATGTTCATGAGCCCCTTGAATTCAGAACAGTCATATCCTGGGCTGAGATGGATAGGTGGAACATTGCAGGGCAAACGTGAGTAAACAGTAGTGGAGATGGGAATCTGTGTCTAGATGAGGTGAGAGGTTCCTGTAGGAGAGGAATAGGAGATAAGGCTGGGAAAAAAAAGAGGTTGAGCAAGCTGTGCCAGGCAGGAGAGGTGAAACCCTAGTGTGAAAGTGAGAGGGAGCTGGTCAGATCGCATTTTAGAAATACAATTCTAGCTGTGGCGTAAAGCATGGGCTTGAGTGAGTAAAAAAAGAGGCAGGGAGACCTGTCAGAAAACAGATGCAAAGATGTAGTGATGTCTGAATCAAAGCTATGGTATCGGGGATGCAGCAAAGGGGACAATGCAGGAGATAGCATTCTTATAAAGGGGCTAGGGAGGAGGAGGAAGACAGATGGAAACGGGATGATTTGAATATGAACCTTCAGACTAGATCTAGCTCCCCAGGGATACACTCCCATTGAATATTACTTTTCCTTCTTGGCAGATATCACAATCTTAATTAAATAATTATTTGTGCAATTATTTTTATTTATTTATTTATTTTTTGCGGTACACAGGCCTCTCACTGTTGTGGCCTCTCCCATTGCGGAGCACAGGTTCCGGACGCACAGGCTCAGCGGCCATGGCTCACGTGCCTAGCCGCTCCGCAGCATGTGGGATCTTCCCGGACCGGGGCACGAAGCTGTGTCCCCTGCATCGGCAGGCGGACTCTCAACCACTGCACCACCAGGGAAGCCCTTGTGCTATTATTTTTTATCTTCTTTCTCTCTAAGTACCTTGAAGTTAGAGTCCTTGCCTCTCTAGCACAAAAATCTATCTCAATGGATAGTTATGGAAAGTTGTGACTAAGTGAAAAGGGTGGGAAGGGCCTGGGTGGCTCTGAGACTTGGAGATGGGTGAATGGGAGATGGGCGGAAGACTGGATTTTGGGGTTTTCAGCCTCAGACCTTGGGGAGAGAAAAGGAGAAAAGAGTGCAATTAATCATTTTTCAAACGAGAATTGTCAGCAGAGAGTTGATTGATTCTCATACATGCCCCCTCTTCATGTATTTTGCCTGGATTTCAGCAAAATTCTAAACCTGCAGAATCGCATTGTCTCTGAGGGTGCCACCCAAGATTCTTCCTTATCGCTCAGAGTTTCAGGCACAGAAGTCTGGTGGTTCATCTGGAGTGTTTCCCAGCCTGGCTCAGAGGAGCGCCTGCATCTGTGCTGCCTGGCCCAGAGCCTCTCTGCATTTGGGCAGATCCTGTATCCCCCTGCCAGAAGGGGCTGATGACAGACAACGATCTATGTGAGCCCATCTTTCTTCTCCTCCTAGGATAGAGTCCCTGGCTCCAGCCTGAGTTAAGGTCTCAGGTCCAAAAATTACAAGTAGGCAAAAGAGATATTGGCAATATAATAATGTAGTGGTTAAGATCTGGCTTTGGCATCACTCTGACCTGAACCTGAACCCCAGCTCTTCCACTTAATGTATGATCTTGGTCAAGTCAGTTAGCCTTAGAAAAAGATATTAAAATCCATCTTGAGGAACTTCCCTGGTGGCACAGTGGTTAAGAATCCGCCTGCCAATGCAGGGGACATGGGTTTGAGCCCTGGTCTGGGAAGATCCCACATGCTACAGAGCAACCAAGCCCATGCACCACAACTACTGAAGCCCATGCACCTAGAGCCCCTGCTCCGCAGCAAGAGAAGCCACCACAATGAGCAGCCTACGCACTGCAATGAAGAGTAGCCCCCGCTCGCCACAACTAGAGAAAGCCCACGCACAGCAACGAAGACCCAATGCAGCAAAAAAATAAATAATAAATAATTTTTTTAAAAATCCATCTTGAATGGTTGAGATGACAATTAGGAGAGAAAATTTATAAAACATTTGGCTCACAGTAAATATGCAATGAGTAGTAACAATTATTATTCAATACAGAAAGTCTATTGTCTGTGTCCCTAGTGAAGGCCACCAGGAAGCAAAATAAAGTCTGAAGGGTCAACACACTGGATGGTGCCACCAGAGGCACTGCCACTACTGCCCCATCACCAAAAATATCTACTTTTTTTTTAAATTAATTAATTTAGTTTTGGCTGTGTTGGGTCTTCGTTGCTGCACACTGACTTTCTCTAATTGTGGTGAGTGGAGGCTACTCTTTGTTTCGGTGCGCGGGCTTCTCATTGCAGTGGCTTCTCTTGTTGTGGAGCATGGGCTGTAGGTGCGCGGGCTTCAGTAGGTGTGGCACATGGGCTCAGTAGTTGTGGCTCGTGGGCTCCAGAGCACAGGCTCAATAGTTGTGGCACACGGGCTTAGTTGCTCCACGGCATATGGGATCTTCCTGGACCAGGGTTTGAACCCGTGTCCCCTGCATTGGCAGGTGGATTCGTAACCACTGTGCCACCAGGGAAGTCCTTATCTGCTTCTTTATATCTCTAACTTTTTTTTTTTTTGGCCACTCAGCTTGTGGGGTCTTAGTTCCCCAACCAGGGATTGAACCCAGGCCCTCGGCAATGAAAGCGCCTAGTCCTAACCACTGGACCAGGGAATTCCCTTTATATCACTAACTGTTTGTTTTTTTTTTTTTTTTTTTGACTGCGTTGGGTCTTCATTGCTGCGCTCAGGCTTTGTCTAGTTGCGGCAAGCAGGAGCTACCCTTTGTTGCAGTGCACAGGCTTCTCGTTGCGGTGCTGAGTTGACATGACACGAAACATTTCTGTAACTGATCACAAGGCTTTAGTTGATAGTTGTGACTTCACATATCCACTACCCATTCCATATTCTCTTTGTCTTCAACCAACACCTAGGTTCATCAGGGTCATAGCGATGGGAAAAGAAAGAGGGCATGAAGGAAGCATGCTACTGTCTTAAAGTTCCTGACCCAGAAGTGGCATGTATCACTTCCACTTATACTTCATTAACTAGAACTGAATCACATAACTTAGTTGGGGCTATAACTGATTTTCTATAGGTCACCCAAACTTTTTTTCTTGAGGGATTGAAGACCTTGGTGGTCCTGCCTGTATAATATTTCCGTATTTTTTTGCACTAAGCATGGCAGAACTAGGAGGTGCCCTAGGTATCCTCTGGATTATATCATAATCCTCCCTCCCTCTATTGCATAGTGACAATTCTCTTTTGCCTTAATAATGGCTCATTCACCTAACCAACCATCATAATCAGAGGTGTGCAGGTAAACTTTAACAATATGCCCTCCATGGGTAAAATACCAGATTTGTAGCATTTGCCGATTTCTGTATTGTAAATGCTCCCACCATGGCCAACTTTAAGCTACCAATGTTACATTACTGAAGAAAAATGCGCTGTGGTATGTGGAATAGTGGCCCTTCAAAGATGTCCACGTCCTAATCTTTGGAACCTGTGAATGTGGTACCTTACATGGCAGAAGGGATTTTGAAGATGTGATTATATTAAGGATCTTCAGATGGAGAGATTATCCTGGATTATCCAGGTAGGCCAAATACAATCACATGGAACCTTATAAGAGAAAGAAGAAAGCAGGAGAATCAATCAGAAAAAGAGATGTGACAATGAAAGCAGAAGTCCTAGTGATATGACCAAGGAATGTAGGTGGCCTCTAGGGGCTGGAAAAAGCAAGAAACAGATTTTCTCCTAGAGCCTCTTGAAGGAACACAGCTGGGCTGACACCTTGATTTCAGCCCTGTAAGCTGCATTTTGGATTTCTGATCTCCTGATATGTAAATAATAAATTTGTTTCTTTTGAGTTTTTTTTTGAATTTTACTTTATTTTTTATACAGCAGGACCTTATTAGTTATCTGCTTTATATGTATTAGTGTATATATGTCAATCCCAATCTCCCAATTCATACCACCACCACCAGCCCCCACCACTTTCCCCCCTTGGTGTCCATACGTTTGCTTTCTACATCTGGGTCTCTATTTCTGCTCTGCAAACCGGTTCATCTGTATCATTTTTCTAGGTTCCACATATATGCGTTAATATACGATATTTGTTTTTCTCTTTCTGACTTACTTCACTCTGTATGACAGTCTCTAGATCCATCCACGTCTCTACAAATGACCCAATTTCGTTCCTTTTTATGGCTGAGTAATATTCCATTGTATATATGTGCCACATCTTTATCCATTCGTCTGTCAATGGGCATTTAGGTTGCTTCCATGACCTGGCTATCGTAAATAGTGCTGCAATGAACATTGGGGTGCATGTGTCTTTTTGAATTATGGTTTTATCTGGGTATATGCCCAGTAGTGGAATTGCTGGGTAATATGGTAATTCTATTTTTAGTTTTTTAAGGAACCTCCATACTGTTCTCCATAGTGGCTGTATCAATTTACATTCCCACCAACAGTGCAAGAAGGTTCCCTTTTCTCCACACCCTCTCCAGCATTTGTTGTTTGTAGATTTTCTGATGATGCCCATTCTAACTGGCGTGAGGCAATACTTCATTGTAGTTAATTTTTTAAATTAATTAATTTTTATTTTTGGCTGCGTTGGGTCTTTGTTATTGTGTGCGACTTTTCTCTGGTTGTGGCGAGCGGGGGTTACTCTTTGTTGAGGTGCGCAGGCTTCTCATTGCAGTGGCGTCTCTTGTTGTGGAGCATGGGCTCTAGGCACGTGGGCTTCAGTAGTTGTGGCACACAGGCTCAGTAGTTGTGGCACATGAGCTCTAGAGCACAGGCTCAGTAGTTATGGCGCACGGGCTTAGTTGCTCTGCAGCATGTGGGATATTCCCGGGCCAGAGCTTGAACCCGTGTCCCCTGCAATGGCAGGCAGATTCTTAACCACTGTGCCACCAAGGAAGCCCTGGCAGGCAGATTCTTAACCACTGAGCCACCAGGGAAGCCCTTCACTGTAGTTTTGATTTGCATTTCTCTAATAATTAGTGATGTTGAACAGCTTTTCATGTGCTTCTTGGCCATCTCTACCTCTTCTTTGGAGAAATGTCTGTTTAGGTCTTCTGCCCATTTTTTGATTGGGTTGTTTGTTTTTTTAATATTCAGCTGCATGAGCTGTTTATATATTTTGAAGATTAATCCTTTGTGTGTTGATTCCTTTGCAAATATTTTCTCCCATTCTGAGGGTTGTCTTTTCATCTTGTTTGTAGTTTCCTTTGCTTTGCAAAAGCTTTTAAGTTTCCTTAGGTTCCATCTGTTTACTTTTGTTTTTATTTCCATTACTCTAGGAGGTGGATCAAAAAAAATCTTGCTGTGATTTATGTCAAAGAGTGTTCTTCCTGTGTTTTCCTCTAAGAGTTTTATCGTGTCCAGTCTTACATTTAGGTCTCTAATCCATTTTGAGTTTATTTTTGTGTATGGTGTTAGGAAGTGTTCTAATTTCATTCTTTTAAATGCAGCTGTCCAGTTTTCCCAGCACCGCTTACTGAAGAGACTGTCTTTTCTCCATTGTATATCCTTGCCTCTTTTGTCATAGGTTAGTTGACCATAGGTGCGTGGGTTTATCTCTGGGCTTTCTATCCTGTTCCATTGATCTATATTTCTGGTTTTGTGCCAGTACCATATTGTCTTGATTACTGTAGCTTTCTAGTATAGTCTGAAGTCAGGGAGCCTGATTCCTCCAGCTCTGTTTTTTTCCCTCAAGACTGCTTTGGCTATTCGGCGTCTTTTGTGTCTCCATACAAATTTTAAGATTTTTTGTTCTAGTTCTGTAAAAAAAAAATGTCACTGGTAATTTGATAGAGATTGCATTGAATCTGTAGATTGCTTTGGGTAGTATAGTCATTTTCACAATATTGATTCTTCCAATCCAAGAACATGGTATATCTCTCCATCTGTTTGTGTCATCTTTGATTTCTTTCATCAGTGTCTTATAGTTTTCTGAGTACAGGTCTTTTACCTCTTTAGGTAGGTTTATTCCTAGGTATTTTATTCTTTTTGTTGAGATAGTGAAAGGGATTGTTTCCTTAATTTCTCTGATCTTTCATTGTTAGTGTATAGGAATGCAAGAGATTTCTGTGCATTAATTTTGTATCCTGCAACTTTACCAAATTCATTGATTATCTCTAGTAGTTTCCTGGTGGCATCTTTAGGATTCTCTCTATATAGTATCATGTCATCTGCAAACAGTGACAGTTTTACTTCTTCTTTTCCATTTTGTATTCCTTTTATTTCTTTTACTTCTCTGATTGCTGTGGCTAGGACTTCCAAATCTATGTTGAATAATAGTGGCGAGAGTGGACATCCTTGTCTTGTTCCTGATCTTAGAGGAAATGCTTTCAGTTTATCACCATTGAGAATGATGTTTGCTGTGGGTTTTTCATATATGGCCTTTATTATGTTGAGGTAGGGTCTCTCTATGTCCACTTTCTGGAGAGTTTTTATCATACATGGGTGTTGAATTTTGTCAAAAGTTTTTTCTGCATCTATTGAGATGATTATATGGTTTTTATTCTTCAGTTTGTTAACATGGTGTATCACACTGATTTGCATATATTGAAGAATCCTTGCATCCCTGGGATAAATCCCACTTGATCATAGTGTATGATCCTTTTAATGTGTTGTTGGATTCTGTTTGCTAGTATTTTGTTGAGGGTTTTTGCGTCTATATTCATCCATGATACTGGTCTGTAATTTTCTTTTTTTGTAGTATCTTTGTCTGGTTTTGGTATCAGGGTGATGGTGGCCTCATAGAATGAGTTTGGGAGTGTTCCTTCCTCGGCAGTTTTTGGAAGAGTTGAGAAGGATGGGTGTTAGCTCTTCTCTAAATGTTTGATAGAATTCACCTGTGAAGCCATCGGGTCCTGGACTTTTGTTTGTTGGAAGAATTTTAATCACAGTTTCAATTTCAGTGCTTGTGATTGGTCTGTTCATATTTTCTATCTCTTCCTGGTTCAGTCTTTGAAGGTTATACCTTGCAAAGAATTCGTCCATTTCTTCCAGGTTGTCCATTTTATTGGCATAGCGTTGCTTGTAGTAGTCTCTTATGATGCTTTGTATTTCTGAGGTTTCCATTGTAACTTCTCCTTTTTTATTTCTAATTTTACTGATTTGAGTCCTCTACCTTTCTTTCTTGATGAGTCTGGCTAAAGGTTTATCAATTTTGTTTATCTTCTCAAAGAACCAACTTTTAGTTTTATTGATCTTTGCTGTTGTTTTCTTTGTTTCTATTTCATTTATTTCTGCTCAGATTTTTATGATTTCTTTACTTCTACTAACTCTGGGTTTTGTTTGTTATTCTTTCTCTAGTTCCTTTAGGTAAAAAGTTAGATTGTTTATTTGACATTTTTCTTGTTTCTTGAGGTAGACTTGTATTGCTATAAACTTCCCTCCTGGAAATGCTTTTGCTGCATCCCATCGGCTTTGGATAGTTGTGTTTTCGTTGCAATTTGTCTCTAGGTATTTTTTGATTTCCTCTTTGATTTCTTCAGTGATCTCTTGGTTATTTAGTAACGTATTGTTTAGCCTCCATGTGTTTGTGTTTTTTACGTTTATTCCCCCTGTAATTGATTTCTAATGCCATAGCATTGTGGTTGGAAAAGATGCTTGACATGATTTCAATTTTCTTAAATTTACCACGGCTTGATTTGTGACCCAAGATGTGATCTATCCTGGAGAATGTTCCGTGTGCACTTGAGAAGAAAGTGTAATCTGCTGTTTTGGGCTGGAATGTCCTATGAATATCAATTAAATCTATCTGGTCTATTGTGTCATTTAAAGCTCATGTTTCTTTATTAATTTTCTGTCTGGATGATCTGTCCATCGGTGTAAGTGAGGTGTTGAAGTCCCCCACTATTATTGTGTTACTGTCGATTTCCTCTTTTATAGCTGTTAGCAGTTGCCTTATGTATTGAGGTGCTCCTATGCTGGATCCATATATATTTATAATTGTTATATCTTCTTGGATTGATCCCTTGATCATTATGTAGTGTCCTTCCTTGTCTCTTGTAACATTCTTTATTTTAAAGTGTATTTTATCTGATACGAATATTGCTACTCCAGCTTTCTTTTGATTTCCATTTGCATGGAATATCTTTTTCCATCCCCTCACTTTCAGTCTGTATGTGTCCCTAGGTCTGAAGTGGGTCTCTTGTAGACAGCATGTATATGGGTCTTGTTTTTGTATCCATTCAGCGAGCCTGTGTCTTTTGGTTGGAGCATTTAATCCATTCATGTTTAAGGTAATTATTGATATGTATGTTCCTATTACCATTTTCTTAATTGTTATGTGTTTGTTTTTGTAGGTCCTTTTCTTCTCTTGTGTTTCCCACTTAGAGAAGTTCCTTTAGCATTTGTTGTAGAGCTGGTTTGGTGGTGCTGAATTCTCTTAGCTTTTGTTTGTCTGTAAAGCTTTTGATTTCTCCATCAAATGTGAATGTGATCCTTGCCAGGTAGAGTAATCTTGGTTGTAGGTTCTTCCTTTTCATCACTTTAAATATATTGTGCCACTCCCTTCTGGCTTGCAGAGTTGCTGCTGAGAAATCAGCTGTTAACCTTATGGGAGTTCCCTTGTATGTTATTTGTTGTTTTTCCCTTGTTGCTTTCAATAATTTTTCTTGGTCTTTAATTTCTGTCAACTTGATTACCATGTGTCTCAGTATGTTTCTTCTTGGGTTTATCCTGCCTGGGACTCTCTGCACTTTCTGGACTTGGGTGGCTATTTCCTTTCCTATGTTCAGGAAGTTTTCAACTATAATCGCTTCAAATATTTTCTCGGGTCCTTTCTCTCTCACTTCTCCTTCTGGGACCCCTATAATGCAAATGTTGGTGCATTTAATGTTGTCCCAGAGGTCTCTTGGGGTGTTTTCATTTCTTTTCATTCTTTTTTCTTTATTCTGTTCCGCAGCAGTGAATTCCACCATTCTGTCTTCTAGGTCACTTATCCATTCTTCTGCCTCAGTTATTCTGCTGTTGATTCCTTCTAGTGTATTTTTCATTTCAGTTATTGTATTGTTCATCTCTATTTATTTGCTCTTTAATTCTTCTGGGTGTTTGTTCTTTAATTCTTCTAGGTCTTTGTTAAACATTTCTTGCATCTTCTTGATCTTTACCTCCATTCTTTTTCCGAGGTCCTGGATCATCTTCACTATCATTATTCTGAATTCTTTTTCTGGAAGGTTGCCTATCTCCACTTCATTTAGTTGTTTTTCTGGGGTTTTAACTTGTTCCTTCATCTGGTGCATAGTCCTCTGCCTTTTCATTTTGTCTATCTTTCTGTGAATATGGTTTTCATTCCACAGGCTGCAGAATTGTAGTTCTTGCTCTCTGTCCTCTCAAATTTGTTTTGTTTTAGTCCAGTAAATTTGTGGTCATTTGTTATAGCAACAATAGGAAACTAATACATATACACAATCAACTTATATAAGTCTGTATGAGCTGGCTCTAGCAGACCACTGAATTAATCTTTTTTTTTTTTTTTTGGTCTGTTCACGTATTGGCATGACAAATTTGCCCAAAATTGGCAAATGGCAGCCTTAGCTTCCAATCCACTGGAACTATTTTCATGTCCTCTGGTAGAGGCATTCTTCCCTTGGGTAATAAAACTTGTCAATAGCCATAGTCAGACTCACAAAGACATGAAGATAAACATTTAAACGTAATCATTTAGGTATAATAGAAGTGTCACTCCACATATACCCTTTTCTTCTGGGATCCATCTATTTTGGCTATGAGTGAAGCGCTACCATACATTGGTTACTGGTTCAGAACAAATAGTGTATCGTATGTAGGCTAGAACTTCAATCTGGCAAGATGTTGTCTCTTACTTATGGCCATGTATTAGGCACTTTTTTGCCTCTGGACGCAACTTCTACTCCAGCTATTGCTATGGCAACCAGGTGGGTGCAGGTGTGACCTGACAGTCCAAATCTTCATCTGCTTCCTCCAGATATCTCGCTTTCTGCCCTCAGGCTTCTCTCATGGAACTCATCTCAGGGCTTGCCTGGGAGAACTTGCACAATCACTTTGACTCATGTGTCAGCCTGAAAGTGCCAACTTGAGAGAGTGCAAGGGAGTTTACCAGTAGTCAGGAAACCTTTGACCAGTAAAGAACAGGAGCTGGTGAATAAATACTCGCCTCTTCCTTCCCTTGGTTGGACAAATGAGAGTCATGTTCTACACTGCCTCTTCAGGGAAATCGAGCCCTACATGCCCAAAGCAGCGACCTTCTGGAGCACTCCTCCTCGGATTGGCTTTCCTGGTTTGCCCGTTTTATTCTTCCTAGTCAATCTCTGACTCTTGTCCCTTAGGATCACTTCTGAGAATAAACTATGTACCTGTTTGCAAGCCCTTGTTCAGGCTCTGCTTTAAATCAAGTCTAAAAGTTTTGGTGGTAGAAGTGACCCTAGAAAGCAGATTCTCAGCATGGGATTCTGGAACAAGATCAGACCGTAATGAGTACCCCATTCCTGGTGCAGTGGTGATAACCCTTGACATGCAGTATCCTCATAATTACTAAAATCCTTACCAGTGGTATCTTGTAATAAGGTGTAACAGGGGGGTGAAACGTTGATTTAAGAGACAAAGGTAGCATTTGAATGGCCCAGAGCAATGGTATTATAAGGATTATGGTGTCAGCTGGCTTTTCCTTTTTTATTATTTTTTTAGTTTTGTTTATTTATTTTTGTCTGCGTTGGGTCTTCTTTGCTGCGCGTGGGCTTTCTCTAGTTGTGGCGAGCGGGGGCTACTCTTGGTTACGGTGCACAGGCTTCTCATTACGGTGGCTTCTCTCGTTGCGGAGCACGGGCTCTAGGTGCGTGGGCTTCAGTAGTTGTGGCACGCGGGCTCAGTAGTTGTGACTCATGGACTCGAGAGCGCAGACTCAGTAGTTGCGGCGCATGCACTTAGTTGCTCCGCGGCATGGGGGATCTTCCCGGACCAGGGCTCGAACCCGTGTCCCCTGCATTGGCAGGCAGATTCTTAACCACTGCGCCACCAGGGAAGCCCCAGCTGGCTTTTCTTAATGCCTTCTGAGATCTTGGAGAAAACAAGATAGGATCAGGTTAACTAACATTGAAGACAGGTATGTCAACCCTGGCTTGAGTGTTACACCAGGCTATACTTGTGCTTGTCCTCCTCCATCAGTCACTCCTTCCTGCCCCTTCCCCTGACTTCTCTGCTGCATGTGACAGTTCCTAAAAGTTAAGTCCTAGGTTCTTCATTCCCTGCTCTTTCCGACGGTGAATTACCCTTGTCTCGTGTCTTTTATTATCAGCTTCATTCCAATGTCTCTCTGGTGTGTTTGCCATCCTTTTAGGTAGCTCTAGATTCTTGAACATTTTACTTCAAATGTGCTTAGTGACATTGGACAGTGTGTCAGTAAATCTCCACAAGATGGCAACCTTGCTAACTTAGGCCACACTGTAGGCACTCCTTCCAGTTGGAGGGGGTAGGAGGGACTTCTAATAAGACTTTAATCTTATTTATTTAACATTTGTTGAGAGCCTGCTCGATACCAATCCTTTTAATATATTAGTATTGTTTGTTTTTAATATTTGCAAAAGTATAGTCCCGTTTGCAGATGAGAAAACTGAGTTGAAAATGATTAATATGCCTGAAGTCAGGACCTAGATTTGAAGCCAGTTTTCTGACTCCAAACCCAATTCTCTTTTCATTACATAAATGAATCTCAAGCTGTAACAGTATTATTTAAGGTTTTTTGGTTTTGTTTTTTAAAAATTACAAGTAACAGAAAACCAACTTGAGCCAGCATAACAACAACACAGCAAAGCATTTGGGAGTGTCTCATGGAAACCTAAGCAGAAATGATGTCCTGGCTTTAGAAGAGCGAACAGAGCCAGGAACTGGAAAGTCTTCAAGACCTGGGGGAGAAAGGATGAAAAGTGAGAGAGGGGAAAAGAAAGGGAAAGCTAGGGAGGCCTAAGAGATGAAGCTCTGACCCATTCTAGTGCATCTACATTGGGGTCCTATTCCAGGTTCTATTTGAAAAATAGGGATTAGATCTATTAGACAATTCGTTTAAACCACTGGTGTAATATATGAAGTCATTCCCACATTGTTGGATATTTAGAGGCTATTGGCTTTTTCCGATTTTTCACTCTAATAAGTAAAATTGTGATGAATATTCTTTCATATTGTACTAGACAGTGCATGAAGTCATGCAGTACTTCCATTTCCACTGGCCCTTATAACTGCCCTTAAGGGAGGAAAGGGTGGAGGGGTTATAGCCTTAGGCAATTCTAGCCTGTGCCCAAAGGACTGTGCAACTTGGGCCCTCCCCAACTGTCAGCCAGCCCAGAAATACTTAGTGAGCGTCTAACTATATGCTCATCTACAATGGTGAGTAAAATAAGCATGGTCTGTCATAATGGAGCTAATGCTCTGGTGGGGAAAATGGACACGAAACAGGTACTCTACAATGATTACAAGAATCACAAGCAAAGTGCTGCCCAGCAGAAGTTCAGAAGGTTAAGAAAACACACAACAGAGTGAGCTGAGTTAATCTGGCGTGTTAGGGTAAGCTGCCCTGAGGAAGTGTTATTTAATCTGAGACTTGAAGGATGAGTGAGAGCCAGACAAAGAGAATGGAGAAGAGCTGTTTAAGCAGAGTGAAAGTGTGAAGGCCCAAAGGTGAGAAAACCTTGGCAGTTTCAAGAGACTGAGATCAGATCGGTGTGACTGGCCACAGAAAAAAAGGGCGGTGATGTGAGACTGAGGTGGAAGAGACAGCAAGGTCCAGATCATGCAAAGTCTTATGAACTACATTAAGTAATTTGTAGTACATTCCAAGGATATAGGAGATCATTGAAAGGCTTTAAACCGAGGGAGTGCACGGTCCTATTTGTGTTTGAACAAGAACATAGCATGGAGGGCCAAAGTGGATACAAGGAGGCCAGTGGATAGAGGTATGGGGCTGATGCAAAAGTCCAGGCAAGGGATAATGGCTTGGACCACAGTGGCAGCAGTAGATGAAAAGAAATGGACAGATTTGAGAGTGAGTGATAGAAGAGGTAGAAATTACAGGAGCTCTTGATTGATTATCTGTGGGGGTACGTGTAAGAGAAGGTGAGCAGCCAAGACTATTAGCTTTCTGGCTTGAGTGGTTGGGTAGATGGTATTTCCTTACAGAGACTGGGGACCTGGAGGAAGAGTAAGTTTGTTGGGGAAAGTGATGACTTCTGTTTTGACAAGTTCAGTTCGAGGTACCTGTGCGATTTCCCGAATATGCAAATAGACATATAGAACTGGAGCTCAGAAGACAAGTCTGGCCAGGAGGTATTGGTTTAGGAATCCTAGGATTGATGGAGTATCGAGTGAGACCAGAAAAGGGTCATTCAGAGCTACTGATTTACGTTAATAATGAATTAGAAGAGAAGCCAGAAAAGGAGAATCAGAAGGGGCAACCAGAGGGGTAGCAGAAAAATACATGGTTCAAGAAAGCCAAGAGAAGAAAATGTTTCAGAAAGGCAGTGGATACCTGTACTAAAAGCAATAGAGTGATCAAATAAAAAGAGGATGGGAAAGTGTCCATTGGATTTAGAAACACGGTGGTCATTGATGATACTGTCAATAGCAATTTTACAGAGGTTGTAGGCAGAGCCTAGCTAGGAGTGGGATGACAAGTGGGAGGTGAGAAAATGGAGACAACAGTGTAGGTCATTCTGGAAAATTCTGCTCCGAAAAGAGGCAGACAAAAGAGGTTGAAGGGGGACATTCATTCACCCTGTTCTTCCAGATAGAGATTATGAAGCCATGTTCAACTTTTCTTTTTTTCTCATGTCCTAATCCAATATATCAACAAAACCTGTTGGCTCTAATTTCAAAATACATTCTGAATCTCACCACTTATCATTTTTTCCACTGTTGCCTACTCAAAACCACCACTATCTCTTGCCTGGGCTATCTTATGAGCTTCTGAATTTATCTCCTAATTGGTCTCTCCCTCGCACCCCTTCCCTATATAGCAGATCTGTAAACTAAAGGGGCAAGTTATCTCTCCCCTACACACATCTTACATACCATAGTGGGAAAGGCAAAGGATAACCTCAAAAAGAGGGAAAGCGGGAGGTACACAACAGAGCCAGCTCTGAAATGCTTGTTGGCTTAGAGCTTTGCCCGATTGCTTGAGAGTCATTCTTGTTCCCTGTGGTTTTTGGCTCCAGTGTCTGGGCTCTTGGTTCCACCCTCTGAATCATCCTTACTTTTCCAAAAGAAAATTGAGTTTGCAACTGAGTAGCCTTCTCAGTCTCCTTCTTGCCTATAAAAGGGATGCAAAGGCCTCTTTTCATTCTGTACTATGCCTATAAAAGGGATGCAAAGGCCTCTTTTCATTCTGTACTATGTCCCTGTTAGTGTGAGCTAATGATGCTCCTGCCAGGACAATTCCCTTAAGGGATTTATGGGGGGGTTTTGTGTATCGATTTTTAACCCACTCCATTCAACAAAAGCCACACCCACAACTGTCTTTGAGATCAGCTCATCTCTACCCTGGGTTCCCTGAGAGACTGCAGTGAGTGAACCTCCGTAAGATCTTCAGAGAGACTTCTCTCTGACAGGTTCTGTGGGGCCCCTACTTAGATCTTTTTGAAGTCTTAACCCTCAACTTCATTTTTAGATAATGTTTTTCTGAACTGTGTCTTGGATTTTATTTTTGCCAAGGGACAATTTTTTTGGGGGGGTGGAAGGCATGCTGCATGGCTTGCCGGATCTTTGTTCAAGCCTAGTAAGTCCTGCTCCTGGATATACAGGGAGGCTTTACATAGCATACAATTCACCCATTTAAAACATACAGTTTGGTGGTTTTTAGTATATTCACAGAGCTGTACAAACTTCACCACAATCAATTTTACTTATTTTTTATTTTATTTTTTTGGCTGCGTTGGGTCTTCGTTGCTGCGCACAGGCTTTCTCTAGTTGCGGCAAGGGGGCGCTACTCTTCGTTATGGTGCACGGGCTTCTCACTGTGGTGGCTTCTCTTGTTGTGGAGTACGGGCTCTAGGCACACAGGCTTCAGCAGTTATGGAACGCGGGCTCAGTAGTTGTGGCTCATGGACTGTAGAGCGCAGGCTCAGTAGTTGTGGTGCACGGGCTTAGTTGCTCTGCAGCATGTGAGATCTTCCCCGACCAGGATTCGAACCTGTGTCCCCTGCATTGGCAGGTGGATTCTTAACCACTGTGCCACCAGAGAAGTCCCACCACAATCAATTTTAGAGCATATTCATCACCCACAAAGGAACCCGGTACCCATTAGCAGTCACTC
This sequence comes from Phocoena phocoena, assembly GCF_963924675.1. Taxonomy (NCBI): domain Eukaryota; kingdom Metazoa; phylum Chordata; class Mammalia; order Artiodactyla; family Phocoenidae; genus Phocoena; species Phocoena phocoena. The sequence continues at coordinate 32,381,888 of NC_089219.1, read as the reverse complement.
CCCATTTCCCCCCAGTCTCACTGCCCAGCAACCATTAATCTGCTTTCTGTTTCTACAATTTGCTTATTCTGGGCATTTCATATAAAGAGAATCATACAATATGTGGTCTGCTTTATAGCTAAGTTTATTTTTTTAGTTTATCTCTCTCCTTTCATGTTTTATCATAGGCAACATGTAAAGGGCAGGTAGCACCTTCAGTATTCTGCCTAGAAATCTCCTTGATTGGCTTCTTGAGTTCAACAGGGACATTTCTTATTTGCTGTATTACTTCATGTGACAGTATTGCCAGACTTTCTGGGAAAGGACCCCCTTTCCTCTCTTTCCTTTGTGTCCCCCAACAACCCCCTTCAGGCCCTTTAGGTTTCAGCTCACACTCTTACTGAAGCTCTTTGAAAGCCTCTTCCCTCAAGGCCCTTCCAGCCTCTCTGCCAGGCAGTTCCAAAGCCAATAGTTTAGGCTTTTGTTATGGCAGCACCCACACCAAGCTGTTTCATTATCTATTGTTGTACAATGACTCACCCCAAACTAAATCTGAGTCCTCTAGCAAGCAGATGCCGAAGATGGAATTAGAAGTTCCATGAAAGGAGGAATGAGTAAGAAGAGCCTCAGAAGGCCGTGCAGACAGCTCTGAGAAAGCCTTGGCCAGGCTGATTTCCCATTAGAGGGGCCCTACATGAGGCAGAAATGGCCCAGCTTCAGGCCCACTGGACTCAGTCATGGACTGGGAATAATCCAGGGAGAGTGTACCTTGGCATGAGTATGTGGCACATCCCAGCAGTATATTAACTGGAAGCTGTCAGCCACCTACACTCCTCACAGCACTTCTCTTTTTGAATGTAGATCTGAGAGGTCATGCACACAGTCTACCTCTTACTGACACAGTCAATTCCTTGTACAGTTCGGGGATCCACTCTTCCACACAGGTTTGGAAAGCAGCTCCTCCTCTGCGCTTCTCACAGGCCCCTCCTACTGAGGGCAAACTTAGAAGAGGGGGGTTAATGGGAAGAAATGTAGCCCCCATTGCTGCAGAGGGTTGACTTGCCTTTTTTAAAAAAATTAATTTATAGACTCTCATTGTATACTGCAGGTATTAATCCATTTTCAATTCCATGCATTGCAAACATTTTTCCAATCTATCTTTTGGCTTTGTTATCTTTTCCCATTAAAAAAAAAGAATTTTTATGAGTTCAAATAAACCTAATTTTTTCTTGATCTGAATTTTTCTCTTGTTTAAAAGGTTTTTCTACTCACAGTCATAGAGAATAGATTTGTGGTTGCCAAGGCGGCATGGGGAGGGAAGGATTGGGAGTTTGGGATTAGCAGATGCAAACTATTACATATAGGATGGATAAACAACAAGGTCCTACTGTATAGCACAGGGAATTATATTCAATATCCTGTGATAAACCATAATGGAAAAGAATATGAAAAAGAATATATATATGTATAACTGAATCACTTTGCTGTACAGCAAAAATTAACACATTTTAAATCAACTATACTTCAATAAAATAAATAAATAAATGGTCTTTCTAAATCTTAAATTATATGTTTAGACTCCAGAATATTATTTAAAAAATTTTTTTCTTACCTTTGTTTCATGTATCCAGAATTTATTTCTGAATGTAGTGAGTTTGGGAGTCCGATTATATTTTTTTTCTGATGGATGGCTAATTGTGCCAGTGCCATTTATTAAATAAACTATACCTTCCTCCCTGAGGAAGGATGACCATTTTGTGATTCCTAAAATTCCCATGTACACTGAAATGTACATCCGAATTCAGTCTATTTCTATGCTACTGTATACTTTTTTATAACCAATTTTTTATTATTTTTGTTTGATGATCAGAACATAGACACTATGACTGGTTTGCACATAATTCTTTTTTTTTTTAATAAATTTATTTATTTATTTTTGGCTGCGTTGGGTCCTCATTGCTGCATGCAGGCTTTCCTCTAGTTGCAGCGAGCAGGGACTACTCCTCGTTGCGGTGCACCGGCTTCTCATTGCAGTGGCTTCTCTTGTTGCAGAGCATAGGCTCTAGGCACACAGGCTTCAGTAGTTGTGGCTCACGGGCTCTAGAGCGCAGGCTCAGTAGTTGCGGCGCATGGGCTTAGTTGCTCCGCAGCATGTGGGATCCTCCCCAACCACGGCTCGAACCCATGACCCCTGCATTGGCAGGCGGACTCTCAACCACTGCACCACCAGGGAAGCCCCTGCACATAATTCTAAATCTAAATATTGAAAAGTGCTATAAGTTACATGGTTGTAATATTTTTTGTACAATTTTGCAATGACTTTCCAGCTTAAAATTTGGAATCAACTTTTTCATATAAAGGGGATATCAGGGGAATACCCTGGTGGTCAGTGGTTAGGACTCCAGGCTTCCACAGCAGGGGACCCAGGTTTGATCCCTAGTCGGGGAAAGAAGATCCTGCAAGTCGCGCAGTGCAGCCAAAAAAAAAAGATATCAAATACCAGTATCTTAAAATATTAACAAACTATTAAGTGTAAAACTCCATAAATTCATAGTTTAATATCAAGCATACTGCCTACACCATAAATTTTTGAAATATTTTATATCGCATTAACAAAAAAAGGAAAACTGGATTACCCCCTGAAAAAGATGTCACAAATGGCATACAATCATGACAGGGGACCCAAGACTAAGACACAGTTCTTTTTTAAGGTGTGATTTAATAGATTTTATTTAGAAAACGTACCCAATATTAGAGAGTATATATTTTCATTGATCATTTCCATGGAACTTCTGTAAATATTGACCATACTCTAGGCCATGCTCTAGCCTTGTTGAAAAACAAATCTCAAATACCAAAGAATAAGTATTATACTTACCACATTGTGTGTCTAAATCATAATTAGAGGACAATAACAGCAGCTACTAAAAATGCCCTGTATGTTTGGAAAATTTTAAACATACTGCTTAGCTGATCACGGAAGACATCGGGCAGGAAATCAGAAAACACTTAGAATGAAATGACTTTGAAACTTGTAGGATGTACTTCATGCAAAGCCTTGAGTGCTTATATTAGAAAAGAAGATAAGCTAAAATTTAAAGAGCTAAATGTTAAAGTCAAGAAGTTAGACAAAGAGGGAGCTCCCTGGTGGCCTAGTGGTTAGGATTCGGGGCTTTCACTGATGTGGCCTGGGTTCAATCCATGGTGGGGGAACTGAGGTCCTGCAAGCCTCGGGGCATGGCCGAGAGAAAGAGAGAGAGAGAGAGAGAGAGAAGTTAGGCAAAGAACAACAGAACTAACCCAAAGAAAATGGAAGTAATGAGTTAATAAAAGAGGAGAAACTAAATAAGCAAGAAACAAATACATGTGAATTTTAAAAGATTGACATAAACGAAAGTTGATTCTTTGAGAAGAATAATGAAATAGATAAATCTCTGGTGAAATGATGAAGAAAAGTCACACAAAATTTTTGGAGTAAAAAAGAAGCTACAGGAGAGACTGATGGTGTAACATATGTAAAGACTACCTACCACAGCCCACCCTCTGGACAACACAATTCACGTCCATTGAATGTGCAAAATACACTCACCCTTCTCCCACAACTCCCAAAATCTCATTTGATTATAGCATCAGCTCAAAGTTCAGGATCTCATCATCTAAATTAGGTCTAGGTGTAGATGAGGCTCTTTAGATGTGGCTCTTTGGGTGTGGTTCCTCTTGATCTGAAGATCTATGAAAAAATAATCAAGTTGTCTGCAACACAAACACAACATACAATGATGTTATAGGGATAAGATAACTGCAATAAATACTTCTGTTCAAAAGGGAGAAACAGGGCACACATAACAGTCAGTGTTCCACAGCAATTCTGAAACCCCAGCCAGGTACATGTTTCCATTTCTTTGATTGGGACTCAGTCCTGCTCCCAGGGAGTGATTCTCTGTGACTTTGAGCTCTGCCTTCTAGACTCTTGGTTCTTCACATTGAGTCATCCTTCCTTTCCCATCAAAAGTGGCTTCTATTTCCTGCTGTGTAGCTTTTTTTTTTTTTTTTTTTTTGCTGTATGCGGGCCTCTCACTGTTGAGGCCTCTCCCGTTGTGGAGCGCAGGCTCAGTGGCCATGGCTCACGGGCCTAGCCACTCCGCAGCATGTGGGATCCTCCCAGACCAGGGCACAAACCCGTGTCCCCTGCATCAGCAGGCGGACTCTCAACCACTGTGTCACCAGAGAAGCCCACTGTGTAGCTTTTACAGCCTGCTTCCTGCCCATAGGAATTTGGGTGTTCCAAGGGCTCTTTTCATTTTGAACCGTCCTTTTTACTTGAAGCTGGTGGTACTTCTAAAAATGCAGTTCTCCTGAACATTGTGTTTTCTGGGAATTTTATTTAGGTTCTCAAAAGTCACATCCACAAATATCTTCAAGATATGCCCTTCTCTACCTTGGTCTGAGATTCAGTATGCTACAGGAAACACCCTTAAGATTCTTAAAAGCTCTCTTGTCTAGTAAAAAAAAAGTCTAAGAGGCATTCTACCATTCTTAGAAGCCACTTCATGTACTTGAGAGAATCTATAAAACATGCACTTAAAACTTTCTAAGGTCTTAACAAAAAGTCTTACAAACGCACTCTTGACCTCTTCTTTATTTGAACAGTATTCTTCCTTTGAGAAACTTTTAATGGCTGGAAAAACTGTCCTGAGCCCTTCATATAGCCTCTAAATTTTTCTAAAAAGCCGACTAGTTCCCTTTTAACGTATCTCTCTCTTTCAGTACCTTATCATTGACAGCTAAAAGAAGCCAGTTGGCACTTGGAACAGTCTACCTAGCAATCTCCTTAGCCAAATTCACCTATGCATTAACTACATTTTCTATTTTGTGTTTTACCACAGGTGTCGTTCTTCTGAACTTTTTGCTACTACCTAACAGGAGTTATCTTTTCTCTGGCCTCCAATAACAATTTCCTTTCTCTCCTTCAAGTCTTCACTAACCCTGAGGCCCTTCCAGCTTCCAAACACTCCTTGGCCCCAAGCCATTGCCACATGTTTTAGGTTTTTGTCACAGCAGGATAACACTTCTGGTATCAATTTCTTTTCCAGTTATCTATTACTGCATAACAAATCACACTAAAACTTAGTAAATTAAAACAATAATTTATTAGCTCTCATGCTCCAGTGAGTTGCCTGGGCCCAGCTGGGCATTCCTCACTTGGGCGGTCTCTCATGTGATTACTGTCAGATGATGGCTGGGGCTGGAGCCATCTGAAGACTTGACTGGGCTGGATATCCAAGATGGCTCGTTCACATAACTGGGAATTCATGTTGACTCTCTACTGGGAGCTTAGTTGGGGCTGTTAATCAAAGTGTCTACAAGTGACCTATCTGTGTGGCTTGGGATTCTCACACCATGGTGTCTGGGTTCTAAGGGGGAGTGTCTGAAGAGAAAACATTCCAAGAGATCCCCATGGAAGCTTCAGTATTTCTTATGATCTAACTTTGGAAGTCCCAGAATGATACTTTCTCTGCATTCTATTGATTAAGCAAGTCAGCATTCTATTCTTTTGATTAAATGACTCCTTAAGTCCAGTCCAGGTTTAAGGGGAGAGAGAACTCTGCATCACCAAGGGAAGGAATTGATCACATTCATCTCTGGAGACTGTCTACAAAATCAAGTTAAAAATTAGTTTGTCCATTTCAAAACAATATTGTTTATAATTCTAACTGTATTAAATGTATCAATTTTGACAGACTGGACATTTCGAGTCTTCCCTTCCAAGAACAGGAGATGTTTTTCTGTTTGTTTAGATTTTGTCTTATAACTCAGTCGTATTTAACTGGTGAGAGAAACTTTCTTTTTGGAACAAGAATGTAAAAGAAACAAAGCATTGTGTATACTTGGAATACATTATATTCATCCGAGTTCCTATATGAGGCTACATTGTACAGATTTATAATTATTATGTTTAAGAAATTTTTTAAATTATAGAATAAATCTATCAGTATCCTTGTGGGAATAAATGTCTGCATGAATTGAAATTATGGCTGATGGCTAAAGCAGTGGCTTAAAGTCAGAAAAATCCAGTGACTTCTAGATTTTCATTCATTCATAAGTTGACTGAACTGAGAAATAGTCCACTCTCCTCTACTCGACCTGACTTCCTTTTTTCAGCCCATAAAATTAAACTAAAGTCAGATTATTGGTCTTTGAGGGCAAAGATAGGCAGTCTCTACCATAATCAATATCGTTTAATGAGTACCTACTATATGATAGGTAATGGCTAGATACTTTGCACCTATTTTCTCACTTAAGATTAAATTAGCCCAATAGGCCAAATAGAACAAAAGAGAGATCTCAGAGATAGACCTATGTATAAATATGGGAATTTAATATATGATAAAAGTATAGCACAAATAAATGAGAATATGACTGTATCAGTCAGGGTCCAAGCAAGAGACAGACACCATACAGTAATATGAACAGGAAAATTTTAACATAGAGAACTATTAACTATAACACGGGATGAAATAACAGGAGATTGAGTAGTAAGAAATAAAAAGAGAACCTAAAGAATACAAGAATCTCAGATGTAAGGAATAGATACTACCTCTAGGACAATGCCCACAGAAGAGTGGGCAGCCTGAGACCCAGAATGGGTTGACAAAGGAGTGTCCTCTTCACCGGACGATGAAGTTGCACCAGTGAATTTTTCTGGAAATCTACCCAAGAGGGTGCCAGGGGAAGCTGCTGCATACTGGGCACTGCAGGCCACTGCACAATCTAGGACCCAGGTGCTGGAGAAGTTATGTGCTGCAAGCCCAGTGTCACAGAAACTGCATACTGTAAGAGCCTGATGAGAGAAGGAATCAGGAAAAATCTTTTTCCTCAGTGTTCCTCCAGCATCCTCTACTGACTAGCTTAACATTATGCCAAATGCTAATAGAGAATGGAGAAATATTTAAAGGGATCATCTTAAGTTTTGCTGAGCAGGCAATGACGGGTAGATTTGGAACTGTGAGGCAGTACATTGAAAACTGGCACAGAGGCCAGCTGGATTGTTTAGTAGAGAGTTTTTGATAAATTGGCTCACTATATGGAGAAAAATACTAGATCTCTATTTAACACCCTGTATAAAGGTGAGTTCCAAATGGGTTAAACACCTAAACATAAAAGGTAAAGTTATGGGGCTTCCCTGGTGGCGCAGTGGTTGAGTCCGCCTGCCGATGCAGGGGACACCGGTTCGTGCGCCGGTCCGGGAAGATCCCACATGCCACGGAGTGGCTGGGCCCGCGAGCCATGGCCGCTGAGCCTGCGCATCCGGAGCCTGTGTTCCGCAACGGGAGAGGCCACAACAGTGAGGGGCCCGCGTACCGCAAAAAAAAAAAAGGTAAAGTTATGAATTTACTAAGAAAAACAGTAGGAAGATATTTTGTAACCTAGAGGCAGAACAGAAATTGTTTTTTAAACTTCAGAAAAGTGTAACTTGAGGTAAAAAAGAAAAATCAATGGATTTGATTACATTAAATCAAGATTCTTTTTGGTTCAATAAAGGACTGTATAAACAAAGTCAAAAGAGAGATGACAAAATGGGAAAAGATATTTGTCTTGTCTCACACCAATAAGAGATTATTAACTAGAACAGGATTTGGCAAACTCTTTCTGTAAAAGACCAAATACTGAAAATTTAAGCTGGCTTTGTCGTCCAGATGATCTTTGACACAACTATTCACCTCTACTGTTGTAGTAGGAAAGCAGCCATACACAGTAAGTGAATGGGTGTGACTGTGTTCTAATAAAACTTTATTTACGAAAACCAAAGGTGTGCCACATTTGGTCTATGGGCTATAGTTTACTGGTCCTTAATCTAGAAAAGACAAGGAACTCCTGCATACTAACAAAAAAAATACAGCAATTTTTTTCAACGTTTAAAATGGAAAGGGGACTTCCCTGGCGGCACAGTGTTTAAGAATCTGCCTGCCAATCCAGGGGACACAAGTTCGAGCCCTGGTCTGGGAAGATGCCACATGCTGCGGAGCAACTATGCCTGTGCACCACAACTACTGAGCCTGCGTGCTGCAACTACTGAAGCCCAAGTGCCTAGAGCCTGTGCTCTGCAACAAGAGAAGCCACCACAATGAGAAGCCCGCGCACAGCAAGGAAGAGTAGCCCCCGCTCGCCACAACTAGAGAAAGCCCACGCGAGCAATGAAGACCCAACGCACCAAAAATAAATAAATAAATAAACTTTTATTTTATTAGACTTGAGATGTCAGGATTTGTTAAACTACCACCATACATTAGCTCATAAAATAGGATTTAGGAGACTTTAACTTTCTACGTTATGCATTTAGGTATTGTTTATATTTTGTAGAATTTTATATGGCATTTATAATTAGCCTTGTATACAGTATAAATCTTTTTTAAATTAATATTCTGTAGCTTATAACCAATTCTTTCTCCTTATTCTCTGAGTAATTCCTTCTTGCGTTTTGGTAGAAAATGCAAAGTTGGATGGTGTTACCAAATGGCTGACTGTCCAAGATCTATAAGTATAGAAGTCAGCTTGCTATCCTTTCTGGTTTTCTTTATAGAGATATAATTCACATAGTATAAAATTCACCCTTCTAAGTGTACAATTCAGTCATTTTTAGTATATTTAAGAGAGTTTGCAGCCATCACTACTATCTAATTCCAGAACATTTTCATCACCCCAAGTAGAAACCCCATACTGGGACTTCCCTGGCGGTCCAATGGTTAAGACTCCACGCAGGGGGGAACGGGTTCGATCCTGGTTGGGGAACTAGATCCCGCATGCTGTGCGGCCAAAAAAAAGAAAAAGCCCCACACCTCTTAGCAGTCATCCCCCATGACTCCCACCCAGCATCTGACAACCACTAAGCTACTTCCTGTCTATGAATTTGCTTATTCTGATTTTTTTTTTTTTGGCCACACTCAGCGTGGCATGCAGGATGTCATTTTCCTGACCAGGGATCGAACCCACATCCACTGCAGTGGAAGAACAGAGTTTTCACCTCTGGATCGCCAGGGAAGTCCCTGAGCATTTCATACAAATGGAATCATACAACATGTGGCCTTTTGCATCTGGCTTCTTTCACTAAGCAGAATGTTTTTGAAGTTTATCCATGTTGCAGCATATATCAGTAGTTCTTTTTTGTAGCTGAATATTATTGCATTTATGGATGTACCATATTTTGTTCATTCATTCATCAGTTAATGGACATTTGTTTTTTTTCCCACTTTTTGGTTATTATGAATAATGCTGCTATATCTTTTTAAAAATTTTTTTAAATTATTATTATTACTAAAAAAAAAATTATTATTATTACTGACTCTTGGCTGTGTTGGGTCTTCGTTGCTACACACGGGCTTTCTCTAGTTGTGGCAAGTGGGGGCTACTCTTCATTGTAGTGCATGGGCTTCTCATTGCAGTGGCTTGTTGTGGAGAACAGGCTTTAGGCATGTGGGCTTCAGTAGTTGTGGCGCATGGGCTTAGTTTCTCTGTGGCATGTGGGATCTCCCCAGACCAGGGATCGAACCCATGTTCCCTGAATTGGCAGGCTGATTCTTAACCACTGCCCCACCAGGGAAGTCCCAATAGTGTTGCTATGAACATTTGTGTACAAGTTGCAGTATGAACATACGTTTTCAACTTTCTTGGGTATACCTAGGAGTAAAATTGCTGGATCACTTGGCAACTCTGTGTTTAACTTTTTGAAAAACTGCTAAAGTATTTTCCACAGCAGCTTCACCATTTTACATTCCCACCAGCAATGGATCAGTGTTCCAATTTCTCAATATTCTCTCTAAAACTTGTCACTGTCTGTCTTTTTTATTATAACCATCTTAGTGGGTGTGAAGTGGTATTTCATTGTTGTTTTGATTTGCACCTCCCTGATGATTAATACAATTTCTGTTCTAATGCTTATGTGTGTGTGATTGTGGTGGTAGTCATGGTATAATAATTACTTTGCTATAGTGACAAGGTATTTATGGATTGTATGTTGAAGAAAATATAAAACATAGAAAGATTTGATTCTATTCTCTCCCACATTTTCCATTCATCTGTCCTCCCCCACAACAAACAAAAAGACACCCAATCAACTCATTTTATCTTCTTCATGTAGCAAAGCGGCTAGATTGGCCACAGTTTGGGAGTCAGTATTTCTGATAAGTGAAAGTCATTAATGCCCTTCTCTCCACCTCCACATACCTATTTAAATCTGTCTTAGTCGGCTTGAGTTGCCATAACAAAATACCACAGACTTGGGTGACTTAAAAAACAGAAATTAATTTTCTCACAAGTCTAGAGGCTGGAAAGTCTAAGATCAAGGTGCCAGCCAATTCAGTTTCTAGTGAAGATCAAGGAGCCAGCTAATTCACTTTCTTGTGAGGACTCTCTTCCTGGCTTGCAGACAACCACCTTCTTGCTACCTCCTCACATGGCCTTTCCTCAGTGTATGTGTGTGGAGAGAGAGAGAATGAGAGTTCTCTGGTATCTCTTCTTAAAAGGACACTAATCCTATGGGATCATGAACCCACTTTCATGATCTCATTTAACTTTAATGACTTCTTTAGAGGCCCCATCATCAAATACAGCCATACCTGAGTTTAGGGCTTCAGTATATGAATTTCAGGGGGATATAAATAGTCAGTGTATCCTCTGATTTCCTAGGAACCTCCTGAGAATCAGTCTTGATCTATGTCCACTATTTGATTCGTACACATGCAAACTCATCTGATGGATTGGTTTAGCCCTGACTGGTTGGAAGGAAATTCAACTGTGCACTTGGGGGAAAATTCAAGAGGAGGAGACCGTATGGGGCTTACGCAAAAAGCCAAATCCAGCAACAGGGACTATGAGAGGAGAGTAATAGGTCACTGCACTACACAACATCAAGGGCACCGTTCACATCATAATCTACGTGAATGGCACTCCCTGGAATTTTTTGTACTGCAAAACCTATAAGGCCATATCCTAGGTAGTGGTTCTGAATATAACGTATCAGCAAGTACTGGTACTCTTCCTGAAATCTTTTTCAGTCCAGACACTATGGAGGTATGCCCGGGGAGGAAATTGCTATATGCATGTGTTGAAAGAGCTGGATCTCTAAGTATCAGCTTATTTGGGGGTCCTCTTTGCTACAAAACCATTCTAACTGAATTTAGTGTTCTTTTTTAGTGGGATTCTTCTAACTGAGCTGAACACTCAGGAACCAACTACCAAATAAAGTTCTTTGGCTACAAGCAGCAGAAACCAACTCTGGCTAACTTAAGGGGGAACATCAAAGGATTTGTCAAAAGAAAATGTGAAAATTCACAAAATCAAAAGACGGTCTGAACAGTTAAGTATCAAGATAATCGGGAATCCGGGCAGTTCTGGATAGGTAGGTAATAGAAACAATCAGAAAGGCCCTTCAGGATACTGCCCCAGAATGAATCAACTTGAAGAGTTTTTTGTTCTCTTGTCTCCCTCTAAAATATTCTTCCAGAGAAAGCACTTCCAAGTGGCCTAGTCGGGATTAGGCGCCATCCCTGACTAAGGAAGGGCAGAGAACCATGACTGACAGCCCCACCAAGCCAGCATATAGCGGGGGAGGAGGCATTCTCCGAAAGAAGGAGATAGAGGAAAACAACAGATGTCCTCTGCATTCCAACCATGGTTGCCAAGCAACGTCCTCCCACTTTTTTTCATACCATATACAATTTTTAAATGCCTCTGCCTAACATAATGTAATTATCTCACATGCAAACAAAGAATACACTCAACTCCTTCCAAAAGGTGATAACCCATGTCCAGTTACAGCATCCATTTCTCCCCTGGTTCCATCATGATTGCCCTCCATATTTTGCAACTTGTGGACAAAATGACAAATTTAACCATCACAATTCACATCATACATGAGTCTAGGGGAAGGGAAAAGGAAAGAGAAGGATAATTACTTTCTAAATATATCTGACTTTCTGCATATTACTCTATGTCAGCTTGAGAAGGAAAAACCCAGTTTTCCTCCTGTGTTTCTCCTTTACTTTCATACCACTACCACACTCAAAACATTTCTGACACCAGATGTGTGGGGTTTATCCCCACAACAAGCAATTCTCTGTGATGCTAGCTGGACATCCTACAGTCTAACTCAATCCTGACACTATCTACCTGGAGTCAGCTTCAGATTCCATAGGTTAAGGGCTCAGTCCTACAAGACTTCTCCTCCCCCGCATAATTCATCTGCCAATTGCAAGTTCAGGTTGTCACCTGTGCTTCTGGCCAGCTGGCTGTCAGTTGGAGGTTCCCATGACCTCCTCATCGGGTTTGATTAATTTACTAGAGTGGCTCACAGGACTCAGGAAAACTGTTCGCTTACTGTTTACCAGTTTATTATAAAAGGTATGATAAAGGACACAGATGAACATCCAGATAGAAGAGATGCACAGAACAAAGCACCAGGGAAGAGGCACAGAGCTTCCACGCCCCCTTTGGGCATGCCCCTCTCCCTATATCTCCACATGTTCACCAACCTGGAAGCACTCAGAACCTCATACTATTGGGATTTTTATGGAGGCTTCATCACATAGACGTGATCAATTATTGACTCCATTTCAAGCCCCTCTTTCCTCTCTAGAGAGTGGAAGGTAAACTGAAAATACCAAGATTCTAATCACGGCTTGGTCTTTCTGGTGATCAGCCCCCATCCAGGAGCCCACTGAGTCACCTCATTAGAACAAAGGCATTGTTATCACTCAGGAAATTCCAAGGAACTCTTTGTCAGGATCTGGGGTCAAAGACCAAATATTAGAATGAAAGATGTTCCTGGTGCTCTTATTAATTAGGAATTAATTAATTCCTTGAGATTAGGAAATTACAAGGGTTTTAGAGCTCGGTATCAAGAACCAGGGGCAGAGAACAGTATATATATTTTCTGTTATCTCACAAAGTTATATCTAAATAAAAGAGAAAAAATATCCATGGCACAGCAAGGAAGGAAACGTAAGTAGAGGCAGCAGTCCTCACTTAATGGAGCTGATTGTGGTATTTATGACTTCTCTCCTCTCCCACCAATCCAGATTGTCTTGTCATTGGCCAGCACCTTGGTTGGACTAGTGCTTTGCCAGATGGGTTGTGGTAGTCAGCCTTCAAGGTAGCACCCAGTGATTCTCACCCCTGGGGTTCATGTCCTTGTTTAGTCCTTTCCCACATTGAATAGATCCTAGAATATTTTAGATTATTGGGATTGAGCCTTCCCCCAGGGTAGCTACGTCATCTGCTCTCATGCTTACCACTCTGGTTTTCAGCTCTCTCTTTACTTTGGACCCTGGAAATTACTCTTTCTTCTTACCAGTTCAGTTATGCATTTCCTTAAATTTTAGTCAGCATTTCTAAGTGTTTATCATCTGACCATTTTCAGGTTATCTAGTATTCCAGATTGCTGAAGTTGAAAGTTGCCATGTGTTTACATTTCTATCTCCCCAACTAGACTACAAGCTCCACAGAGACAAGGAAGCTGTTTTCTTCATAATTATGTTCGATAACTTTACAATGTGCCTGGTACATAATAGACATTCATTACATGTTTGTTAAATGAGCACATGTAACCCGGGAAGGAATGGATGCCATAACTGGACATGGATTGTCTCCTTTCGGAAGGAGTTGAATGCATTTTTTGTTTGCATGTGAGATTATTAATAATTTATTAATCAATCAATTAATGAGAAGACATATAAAAAACTTTCCCCATTAAAAAAAATTATTTATTTAATTTAGTTTTGGCTGCGTTGGGTCTTCGTTGCTACGCATGGGCTTTCTCTAGTTGCGGCAAGCGGGGGCTAATCTTCGTTGCAGTGTGCAGGCTTCTCATTGCAGTGGCTTCTCTTGTTGAAGAGCACAGGCTCTAGGCAAGCAGGCTTCAGTAGTTGCAGCGCACCGGCTTCAGTAGTTGTGGCGCACAGGCTTAGTTGCTCCGCAGCATGTGGGATCCTCCCAGACCAGGGATCGAACCCATGTCCCCTGCATTGGCAGGTGGATTCTTAACCACTGTGCTACCAGGGAAGTCCCAAGACTTTCCCCATTTAACAAAATTCTCTTTCAGAATTCTCTGTTGTTGATAATTAAACCTTGAGACTTGCCTTTTAGATATTATTGTTTGGCCTGCAAACATGGTGGTCATTTGAGTTTTACTTCTTTTTTTAAAAATTTTATTTCATGAAGTATAGTTGATTTACAGTGTTGTGTTAATTTCTCCTGTAGTTTTACTTCTTCTTATACTTATTATTTTTTTAACCTTGAAAGTCTCCAGAGGATGTGGAATTTGGTTATGTTGACCTAGTTATAACACTGACAGGACATGAACTTCTCTGTGTCAGAGTAAAAGAAACAAAATTTATTCATATAAATATAGTATTTGCATTGGTTTTTTTTTTTTTTTTTTTTTTTTTGGCTGTGTGTGTCTTCGTTTCTGCGCGAGGGCTTTCTCCAGTTGCAGCAAGCGGGGGCCACTCTTCATCACGGTGCATGGACCTCTCACTATCGTAGCCACTCTTGTTGCAGAGCACAGACTCCAGACACGCAGGCTCAGTAGTTGTGGCTCACGGGCCCAGTTGCTCCGTGGCATGTGGGATCTTCCCAGACCAGGGCTCGAACCCGTGTCCCCTGCATTGGCAGGCAGATTCTCAACACTGCGCCACCAAGGAAGCCCCTGCATTGGTTTTTGTAGAGCTTGCTCTTTAATGGATGGATATTTTAGTGAATGACTTGAAATTTTTCATTGTTTAGAATAGCTGTTCCATAGTCTGTGGATCAATTTCATGATCAAAAGAGAATTCTTGATTCTTTTTTTCTACACTTGCCCCCATCTTCCCCTTTTCCGAAATCTTATCTAGTAGTTCAGGCCAAAACCTTAGGAAGCAATTGCGAATCCTCTTTTCCTTCCCATCCTACAGCCCTCACCCCACATCCGATTCATTAGCAATCCTGTTGACTCTCCTTTTTCAAGACTCTAACTTCTTCTCTGAAGTCCCACCTATCAAGTCTAAACCCCCATCATTTCTTGCCTAGACTACTGCAGAGCCCCCAACTCACCTGCCTGCTATCACTCATGTCCCCGCTATCAGTTCTCCACACAACAGCCAGAGAGAACTTTTCAAAATATAAATCAGATCACATCAGATATACAGTCATGGACTAATTTAAAAGACAACTGGAAAACATATCCTCTTGTGTCATCCCTGGCTATGTTGTAGGAAGCCAGGGGCCATCTCAAAAAAATGGTGTGACTTTCCATCCCTAACAAATAAAAAAAAAAAAGAGGGAAGTGATTGCAGAGCTTGGCCTGATCATCTTGGCTGTCCTCTATCCATTGTGCAGCTAGCGCAAACAACCTCTGAGCAATCAGCACGAGAATGCTAAAAAGATAGTCACAATAACCTGATGTTTTCCAGATACAGCCCTGCTGTTCTACTTGCTTCTCTCATTACAAAGCTGACCTTTGATGAGCTAGAGAAAGGCTAGTTCCGATGATGGCCCAGGGTTGCTGCTCTGATGTTACGCCATCACTCGGCAGCAATGAACATGATGGATTTTGATCCTTTTCTATGATGCCTTCCAGAAGGACCAATGGCCAGAAATACAGTGGGCAGAAAAATGTTCTCTGACTCAGGTCAAAATAGATACACATTTAACATAAAATTAGTGAAGCTTAAGATTTAGAACCCCTTCCTAATGTGAGAGCCTTCCAAAATCCTGTACCCAATTTTACGTTCATACATATGTATTCTTTTGCTCCCCGCCATTTGCAACCAAGTTTATGTTCACAAAACCTTATTCCCAGGTTTTGTGACAGCTACCAGGAAAAGGAGATTCAGGTATGATATGAGCTCATATCATATGATGATATGAGCTGGGGGAAAAGAGCAGCAAATACTGTGTCCCTGGGACCTTCTATTTTGCTGACATCCCGAGAGAACTTCTGTCCCAACCATTCCAAGCCACTCAACATCCACACCCTTAACTCAGCAATCACCACTTTTTGTCATTCCCAAGAATCCTGGCAGATTGCCAGCTGTGTGGTTATCCGTGAGACCCCATTGAAAAAAAAAATGATCCTAAATATCTTTATTAGGAATTTCTATGTCAGCTTGACTATCTCTTCTCCACAGAACAGAGAGAGACCAGTTTGTAATAGGTAGTTCCACTTGGCCCTCTCTCTCTACCATCTAAGATACGAATTGTGATGAACTGAAGTCTGGGCAGGATGTATCAATATTTGAACTTCTTGGAACACAGCAGACTCTCTGACTTATTAAACTTAACTAGAAGTAAGATTTTTTCTTTGATCTCTGTCCCCAAGTCATGGACAATCAAAATACTCTGGATTTGCATTGACTTCGATAGCTCCATCTTTAGGCAAAATTGCACAAAGTGACTTAACTTGTGTCAGTCAGCACTTCCCCACTTCCCCTCTCCTTCATCATCTCCAACGCAGGACATTGAAGTCTCACTGAGTTATATTTATACTAATAATTTTTTAATGTTTAAGAACCACCATTTAAAAAAGCACCCAGGGCTTCCCTGGTGGCACAGTGGTTGAGAGTCCGCCTGCCGATGCAGGGGACGCGGGCTCGTGCCCCGGTCCGGGAGGATCCCACATGCCGCGGAGCGGCTGGGCCCGTGAGCCATGGCTGCTGAGGCTGCGCGTCCGGAGCCTGTGCTCCGCAACGGGAGAGGCCACAACAGTGAGAGGCCCGCGTACTGCAAAAAAAAAAAAAGTACCCAGTAAAACTATATAATCCTCAGGGCCCGCAAAACCGATCTTTGTCTTCAGGGAGTGGCAATTTGAAGGCTTCATTATTGAGAGACCTTAATTTCTATTTAAAGATCAAGTTAATAGAAGATCAGTATATTTCTGACTAAGCTAGATATGCAGAATATTTCACATTTCCCAGCAATGTGGAGGTCCAGGTAACAACTCAAGTTTTCAGTCTGGCTTAAAAAAAAAAGAAAAAATCACTCTACTTCAACTTTACCTGATATTCTATGCCTCCTATTTACTAAGCATCACATTACCCAGGAGGTTCACCAGCATTTCATGGTAAATGAAGCTAACATTTTTTCCCCCTTAGGTTCTCACAACTGTATCACATGTATGGTGTTATACGAAGGGTGGATTCCATTAAATATAAGACCCCCCACTTGATGAGTTTAGATATCCATGTTGCAGATTCAGAGTTGGGGAGAGCTGAATTGGTCTGCATAATAGAGGAAGGCAAATTGGAGTACAGAAGGTAATTCTAGAGGGAGGGATATATGGGAAAGGGAGAGTGAGGGGAGCCAGCAAAATTCTGGAAGACTGGAGTACATGGGGTTAAATGTCAGTGAGAAACCCATAGAATGGCAGGATAACTGAAAAGAATTTTAAGACTGGGGGACTCCCCAGGCTTCCCTGGTGGCGCAGTTAAGAATCCGCCTGCCAATGCAGGGGACACGGGTTCAAGCCCTGGTCTGGGAAGATCCCACATGCCGCAGAGCAACTAAGCCCATGAGCCACAACGATTGAGCCTGTGCTCTAGAGCCTGCGAGCCACAACTACTGAGCCCGCATGCCACAACTACTGAAGCCACGCACCTATAGCCCCTACTCCACAACGAGAAGCCACCACAATGGGAAGCCAGCACACCACAACAAAGAGTAGGCCCCGATCACCACAACTAGAGAAAGCCCGTGTGCGTCAACAAAGACCCAACACAGCCAAAAATAAATAAATAAATAAAAAAGATCGGGGGACTTCCGTTGTGGCCCAGTGGCTAAGACTCTGAGCTCCCAATTCAGGGGGCCCAGGTTTGATCCCTGGTCAGGGAACTAGATCCCGCGTGCCACAACTAAGACCCGGCACAGCCAAATAAATAAATATTTAAGATTGGAGCTTTCCCTTCTTCAATGTAAATACTTCCCTGCCTGCCTCTAATCTTATACCTACTACTCAAATTAATGTTTAGTATGAGTAGTTTTTGTAAAACTTGGAGAAAGAAGTGAGGTAATACATGCAGAAGGGATCAGAAATCCAGTGGGATAACCTGAGAATGTAATCCCTAGGGATTCACAGGATTCTTAGGAAGGCTGTGGATTTCCTTCACAGGGTTTGGGATTGGAGGCTAGAGGCAATTGCTGGTTTGTTTGTTTTGTTTTTTACTTTTATTTTTTTATTTTTATTTTTTTTGCGGTACGCGGGCCTCTCACTGTTGTGGCCTCTCCCGTTGCGGAGCACAGGCTCTGGACGCACAGGCTCAGCGGCCATGGCTCACAGGCCCAGCCGCTCCACGGCATGTGGGATCTTCCCAGACCGGGGCACGAACCCGCGTCCCCTGCATCGGCAGGCGGACTCTCAACCACTGCGCCACCAGGGAAGCCCTGTTTTTTACTTTTTAAAAATGTTTATTTATTTATTTGTTTGTTTATTTTTGTAGAGGCAATTTTACGTAATCTCAGAGGGTAGGGAGCTGGGCTGCATGCTTGGCCTCTCCTTTTCTCATCCCACCAGGTGTGTCTTGAGATGAGGGGAGAGCTCTGGGCATCACCCTTGTTCGGGCTCGTCTGTCCTCTCAGCTGACCTTCCTTGCAGCTCACTAGTCTACATTGAGGAGTGGCACTCAGGGTTGCTGAGTGTAGCCTTGGAGACCATGAACGCGTGTAAGGTGTGTAGCTCACACTCCACTCACCGAACCCTGCACCCTGGCACAGAGCTGCATCCACTCAGAGAGGGGGCGCCCTTTACTAATTTCCTCTAAGGGGCTCTTTTAGATTAGATTAGAGGTGGCCTGCTGCCACTGACTGGGTCAGAACAGGAAGGGGAAACCTACCCCTCCCATACTTGTCCTAGTGGCCTACCTTCCCTTAGAGGTTTATACAATTCTCTGCTCTTGGGTTTCACTAATTGTCCCTGACTTAGCTACCTCACCTCCTCTACCCCCGCAATTTGCAAGGCCACCTCTCTCACAATGGGTAGGACTTCTATCTGCAATGCAGAACAGTTTTATTTTCCTTCTTTGATCCTTGGCCTCCCAAACTGTGTTCACTCAGGCCACTGGGAATAGTGAGCAAGGCTATTGAAGAGCCAGGTACTTCTTAATGGCTTTTCCTTTTTCTACAAAGACACAAAGGCCCTGCCAAAGCTTTGAAACTAAACCCTTAGACTCCTCCCATCTGTGCCTGTGTGTGTTACATCAAAAGGAGCCTAGTAAAAGGGAGAAAGAAGGGGACAAAGAGGGTGGTTTTCTTTTTCTAGTTATAACTGTTTGCATTTTCTGATTTTTCTGAAATGAGTACACAGAGGCTCAGGGAGCTTATATAACTTGCCTGAGGTCACATAGTCAGTAAGCGGTGACCTGGATGTCGATCCCATCCCAGGACTTCAGGTTGCATGGAAGGCTCTTTCCACTATAACTGAGCTGTCCCTGGAAGATTGAGGCTGGCTGCCAGGCTTGGAGAAGGAAGAGATTTTTCCGTAAGGACAGAGACATATTACTGTCCTTGAGCTGGTGAAAAAGGACCTAAATATCTCTATAGTCCAGCAAGTGAACGTACCACCTCCAAGTGATTGGAGAGCAGTCATTTCCAGATTCTAGCTGGGCTAATAGGGTCTCTCTCTCTCTCTCTCTCTCTCTCTCTCTCTCTCTCTCTTTCTCTCTCTCTCTCTCTCAGGGAAATCCATAATTAGAATCAGGAGTGTCCAACTCAATCAGCGGAGGTCACTTGAACAGAGAAATACGCTTCAGAGCTATGGGTTGGTCGTCTTCTACCTGCCAGTGGAACAAAACACTGAGCAAAGAAAGTTATACAGAGTCACACGAGAGGAAGACACAGGACAATTCCTAATATCTTTAGTTCCTGGATCCAGTGAATTCCTACTTTGTTTGGGAGGCCAAAGAACTTGGGACAAAGGCCAGTACATCCCAAACTAGTCATTTCCAAACTGTAAATCGATTGCCATTTATCACACATTTTCATGAAACAAGAGGCCAAATAGCTTAATGGCTCAAAGCCCCAACAAGGACACAGACTTCCTGGGTAAGTTTCTTAGTATCTGTTTCCCCAAATGTAAGATATAAATAGTACCTTTCTCATATGAGTTTTATGATGATTCAATGAGTGGCTATATGAAAAGTCTTCAGAATAATGACTGGAACATAGAAAGTACTGTGTAAATGTTAGCTATGACTCAAATTTGTTTTCTTCTTCTTTCTCCCATTTTATAAATGGGGAAAGTAAGACCCCAAAAGTCAAGGGTTTTGTCCAAGGCCATGTAGTAATCCCATAGTTAGGCTAGGCCTAGAACTAAAGTCTTCCAATCCTATGTGCAATGTTTAATTCATCACCCTAAATGTCCTGCAACCAACCACCAGTGCAGAGTTTCCCTGGGAAAAATGTTAGAACCCAAGCCTTGAGGGTATTATGAAAGCTGATGAGAAACAGCTCTCTTCCTCTGCTCCCAGTTGGAGAACTAGGCTACTGCAACTTGGCCTGCCCAGCTGGGCCTCCATGCCTGTATAATCGAGGGAGAAGAAGAGGGCTTGGTAATGATAATACATGATTTTGAGAAGTATCTTGCAAAGAATCCTGCAGCCAAAAATATGTCTGCTAATGTTTAGGCAATCAGGAAGTGCAGAAATCATAAGGAACCAACACCAATGGTCTCAGTTACCAGAGACACAAAGTGGGTGATTCACAGGAGGATACCTGAAGCTACACTCCAAACCTCCACCTGCCGCCTGCAGAAGCCCTAGCCTGGTCACCACTGACAGAGTAATAATGGTCTCTCCTTTCCTCTGCTTTGAAAATCTCACACGTGCACCTCTCATTTGCAGGACACAACCCAGAACTGTGCTGTCGAGGGAATCTGGGAAACATAGTCTTGAGGCTTCCAGCCTCCAAAATATAGGGGAAGTGAGGATGAATCTTAGAAGGAAGTGAGAATGGTGCTGAGATGCCAACAATCTGATATGGTCTACTCCTTTACCTAGTCAGTGAAATTCATATACATTCTTCTGTCCATATTTAACTTTCAAAGAACAGTAATGTTTTCCTTAATACAATGCAACTATCCCTCATATGAATAGGGATGTTGTTATAGGCTGAATTGTGTTTCTCCAAAATTCATATGTTGAAGCTCAATCCCCAGTACCGCAGAATGGACTACTTTGAAAGAGGTGTTTAAGTTAAAAGAGACTGTTCGGATGGGCCCTAATCCAATCTGACTGGCCTCCTTACAGGAAGAAGGAATTTGGAGACACAGAGATACCAGAGGTTCCCATTTCACTTAGAACTTTGCATGGTTTTGAGTAGAGGTGGGAGCTGATCTAACTCACATTTTTTAAGTGATCTCACTGGCTGCCATGTTGCAGATAGAAAGTAGAGGCCAGGGTGGAAACAGGGAGACCCTTTTGGAGGCTGTTGTAACAGTTTTGGGAGATGACAATGGCTTGGACCAAAGTGGTGGTGGGGATGGTAAAATTGATCAGATTGGAATGTATTTCGGAGGTGGACCCAACTGAATTGATGATGGATCCCATGTGGAGCATGAGAAAAAGAGAGGTGTTGGGAATGATTCTAATATTTTTGGCCTGAACAACTAGAAGAATTAAATTGTTACTTACTAAACTAAAATAAATCTTGGGACTTCTCTGGTGGCGTAGTGGTTAAGAATCCGCCTGCCAATGCAGGGGACATAGGTTCAAGCCCTGGTCTGGGAAGATCCCACATGCCTCGGAGCAACTAAGCCCATGCGCCACAACTGCTGAGCCTGCGCTCTAGAGCCCACGAGCCGTAACTATTGAGCCCGTGTGCCACAACTATTAAAGCCCGCACGCCTAGAGCCCGTGCTCCGCAGCAAGAGAAGCCACTGCAATGAGAAGCCCGCGCACCGCAATGAAGAGAAAGCCCATGCGCAGCAACGAAGACACAACGCAGCAAAAAAAAAAAAATCTGGGGGAGGAGAAGGTTGGAGGTGCCTGCGTTCAGGAGTAGGTTCAAGGTTTTGGTTGTAACATGTAAACTCTGAGGTGCCAGTTAGTGATGTAAACAGAGACATGAAGTAGAAATTTAATCTACAAGTGTACACTCAGGAGAGAGGATGAGACAATGAATAATTTGGAAGCCGTCAGTGTACTTAAATCCATGAGACCAGAGGAGATCACTTAAGCCAATGATTCTCCAACAGGATGATCCACCCACTAGAAAAAATTTTGGAAAATTGCCAGGACGTTTTTGCTGGGGGAGGTTATGTATTCATGATTAGGGTGGGGCACACTATGAGGCTTTAGTGGGTGGGGCCGGGGCTCCTCGGCATCCTGCAATGCACGGGACAGTCCTGCATAACAGAAATTGTCCCGCATTCCATATGATCTTCAAATGTTCTATCAGGGGCTCCCCTGGTGGCGCAGTGGTTGAGAGTCCGCCTGCCGATACAGGGGACACGGGTTCGTGCCCCGGTCCGGGAACATCCCACATGCTGCGGAGCAGCTGGACCCGTGAGCCATGGCTGCTGGGCCTTCGCGCCTGGAGCCTGTGCTCCACAACGGGAGAGGCCACAACAGTGAGAGGCTCGCGTACCACAAATAAATTAATTAATTAACTTAAAATGTTCTATCAGACATTCATTTGGTAAAAAATATGTTTATTATTTATCTCAGCATAGAGCCTAAATCTATTCTCCACATAAACACCGAGTATTCGGGGTATTGTTTTTTTTTTTTTTTTTTTTTTTTTTTGTTTGCGGTACGCGGGCCTCTCACTGTTGTGGCCTCTCCCGTTGCGGAGCACAGGCTCCGGACGCGCAGGCTCAGCGGCCATGGCTCACGGGCCCAGCCGCTCTGCGGCATGTAGGGATCTTCCCGGACCGGGGCACGAACCTGTGTCCCCTGCTTCGGCAGGCGGACTCTCAACCACTGCGCCACCAGGGAAGCCCCCGGGGTATTGTTTTAATATACACCAAGTTTCCCAGGAACGCCATTTCCCTGTAATTGATGCAAGAGGGTGCTTGGTCTTGATTCGAAAATCAACAACATGGCTTCTCTCTGTATTTGAGATGCCACTCCAGTTCTCCTGGATCAGTCTGCATGTGTAGCTTTGGCAGACACAGTGATTCTAGGAACGGCTGCAAGCATCTGAGGATTCCATTAGGGCTTCTGGTGAAGTTGTGCAAAATTTTTGCATATTCAAATATATAATACTTTATACATTAGTTTCCTCTTCTTTTTCCTTGTAATACAGGAAATTCAATTCATTATTTTGAAATTATGTGTGTAGACTGCTTTGAGGGATATGCTTCATTTGTCCCTCTCGACCCAATCTACTCTCTGCTCTACTGCACCCTGCTACCTGCCCCAGGAGGCCAACTTTCATAAATGACATCAACCAGCTCCCTCGCCCAGTGGCTTCCTGTGGGGTTCAGCCAAAGGGAGATACCACTCCCTCCTCTTGGTCCTTCAGGCCCAGGGATGGCAGACACATCCTCTAGTGCTTCCTCATTTCTTGTTGGTTCCCTTAACTTTGCCCAATCTTTGTCAATAATCCCTTCATAAAACTGGCCTTGATTGGACTCGGCTTGAGTGTGCCATCTGTTTCCTGCCAGACCCTAACTAATACAGTAGCTACATTATTTCTCAATTTCATTTCAGGACAGTAAAGGGCAAATTACAAAAGATTTGTTATAAAAAAGGAATAAATCCAGAATGTGGAACATTCTACAGGACAATTGAGCTGGTTTCTGCAATAAGTCAATGATATGAAAAATAAAGGGAAGAGGAGGACTGCTGGCAATGAATAAAGTTGAAAGGATAGGGAGCAAAATATAATGAGACATGTTTGGATCCAAGTTTGAACAAATCCACTGTAATAACACGTATCTGAGACATTAAGGAAAGTGTAATTATGGACTGGATATTAAATGATACCAAAGAACTATTTTAAATGCTGTTAGGTATGGTCATGGCATTGTGGTTTTGCAAGACAATGGCCCATGTCTTTAAGAAATGCATACCAGGGGCTTCCCTGGTGGCGCAGTGGTTGGGGGTCCGCCTGCCGATGCGGGGGACACGAGTTCGTGCCCTGGTCCAGGAGGATCCCGCGTGCCGCAGAGTGGCTGGGCCCATGAGCCATGGCTGCTGAGCCTGCGCGTCTGGAGCCTGTGCTCCACAGCGGGAGAGGCTGCAGCGGTGAGAGGCCCACGTACAGCAAAAAAAAAAAAAAAGAAAAAAAAGAAATGCATACCGATCTTGCTTGAATTACAAAAGAAAGAGAGAAAAAGAAAAAAAGAAATGCATACTGAAGTAGGTAGGAGTGAAATGACTGGTGTCTGGGGATTTGTTTTCAAATCCCAGACTTCTGCAAAGAAAAATAGAAAAAGGGATAGATAAAGCAAATGGGGAGAAGTATTGTTAAATACTGAACCCAGGTAATAGATATATGGGAATACATTGTACTATTCTCTCCACTTTTGTTTGTATGTTTGACATTATTTATGATAAAACATTTAAAAAATAAATTAAATTAAATTAAAAGGGAGTATTGGATCTGATAGGGTTGAGAGCCATCAACCAAGTGTAGACAAGAGAAGAGGTCTGAGACTGGGTCCTGGGCACTTCAGGTAGAGGTTGGGAAGATGGGAGGAAAGCCCCAGAGGGGAAAAGAGAACAAAGAGAGAAGAGTGTCCCTGTGAGGTCAAATGAGTTTCAAGGAGGAAATGATCATCTGGGCTGTAGATAAGCAAGTAAGAGGGCAACTGACCACTGGACTTAGCAACATGGAGGTCATTTGTGACCTTGACAAGAGCAGTTTTGGTGTAACAGTTGGGGCAAAGGCTGACCGGATTAGAGTCCAATCATCCCTCTCTCCAGATACTGCTCTTTTCTCTGCTCCCTGTTACAGCACTCCCTGCGGCTAGGGTAAGTGGACTGGAGTGGCTTCAAGAGAGAATGGGAGTAGACAAAGTAGAGAGAGAGAATAAAGGCAATCTTTTGAGATGTGTTGCTATAAAGTAGATTAGAAAAATGAGACGGTACCTAGAAAAAAGCGTGCTGTCAGAGGAGGGATTTGGTTTGATTTTATTTTCTTTATTTTCTTTTTTTGGCTGTGTTGGGTGTTCATTGCTGTGCGTGGGCTTTCTCCAGTTGTGGCGAGCGGGGGCTTCTCATTGCGGTGGCTTCTCTTGTTGCGGATCATGGTTTCTAGGCACGCGGGTTTCAGTAGTTGTGGATCACAGGCTCCTGAGCACAGGCTCTGTAGTTGTGGCGCATGGGCTTAGTCGCTCCGCCGCATGTGAGATCTTCCCAGATCAGGGATCGAACCCATATCCTCTGCATTGGCAGGCAGATTCTTATCCACTGCGCCACCAGGGAAGCCCTGATTTGGTTTTTAAGACAAGAGATAACATGGCCTGTTTGTAAGCTGCTGAGAATGAATCATTAGAGAGGGAGTAATGGAAGATGTGAGAGAGAGAGAGATAAAACTATTGTATGACGAATGCGCTGGAATAAAGGAGTGCACATACTGGTGGGTAGGTTGATGTGTTGGTCGTAGAATGTAGAAGTTCTCTTTTGATTGCTTTTCTAATGAAATAAGAAGCAAGATCACCATTTGAGAGTGAGGGTGGAGAGGAGGCTTTGGAGGTTTGAGAAGACAGAGGGTGTGAGATAGTCAGTTAAGAGTGGAAGAACAAATGGACTTGGGAAATGAGTAGCATCACAGGCCCATTTATAGTGAAACTAGCCAATATCGTTGTGTCTTTTTCTCAACAATGTTGAGCCTGGGATTTGGATTTAAACAGGAATGTATCCAAGCAAGATCTATATAGAGGAAAGAGAGCAAGAAAGTAATGATAATGATGAGACCATGGACCCCGAGAGGTAAGTAGGCAAGGTGAAGGGCAATAAAAAGGTGGTAGGGTCAATGGGCTGGAGGTCCTGAAGAGGTTAGAAAGTTAATGGATTCACGATATTTAAGAGAGTGAGCCAGAAAGATAAGCGGTGATGGTCAATAAATGGGATGCTTTAAAATAATGAAAATACCAGCTGGAACTTTAAGATCGATGAAGATGTTTTTTAAATTAAATATATGGAAGTTTCATAGAATTAATAAGTGAATTTAAAAAGGCTACTGGATACAAGATCAATATACAAAACAAATGTATTTCTGTCGATACACACTAGCAAGAAACAATTGGAAAATGAAACTTAACAAAACAATACCATTGGAGCCGGTGTCCGGGGCCACTGGTGGGACGTGTCCAGCGCTTGGCGCAGCAGGAAGCAGCGACGATCTCGGCCTGAGTTCCCGGCGCCAGCCCGGTTCCTTTCCCGCTGCCGCCACGCTCGACTTCTTCACCATTTTCTCCAAAGGCGGCTCGTGCTCTGGTGATTCCAGGGCGTGAGCGACTCATGCACCCGGCTCATTAACGCGTTGATTCGTTCGGTACCGTGTTAGGAAAGGGGAGGTAACAACTCCTTCATCCATGAGGCACTCGCGCCCAGGTATAAACTGGACAACCAGTTTGAGCTGGTGTTTGTGGTAGGTTTTCAGAAGATCCTAACACTGACATACGCAGGCAAGTTGATAGACGCTGTGCACCGGCTGTTTTGTGACAAGTACCGCACTGAGATCCAACAGCAACGTGCCTTAAGTCTATTGAATGGCACTTTCAATTGCCAGAATGACTTTCTGCGGCTCCTTCGTGAATCAGAGGAGAGCGGTAAGGTCCGTGCTCCCACAACCATGAAGAAATTGGAAGATTCTGAAAAGGCCAAGAAACCTGTGAGGTCCATGATTGAGACACGGGGTGAAAAGCCTAAGGAAAAAGCCAAGAACAGCAAAAAAAAAAAAAAAAACAAGGGGACCAAGAAGGAAGGTTCTGATGGCCCTTTGGCTACCAGCAAAAAAGTCCCTGCAGAAAAGTCAGGTCTCCCAGTGGGGCCTGAGAACGGGATAGAACTTTCCAAACAGGAATTGATCCGCAGGAAGTGAAAAGAGTTCATTCAGAAGCATGAGAGGGGTATGGAGAAGTCCGGCAAGTCCAGTAAGTCAAATGCTCCCAAGGAGAAGGGCAAAAAAGTGCCCGGGGTGTGGGCACTGGGTGGCTCTGCTAACAGAGAAGTCTTGGACTATTGCACTCCCACCACCAATGGAGCCCCTGAGGTGGCCCCAGCCGAGGGCATCAACTTGATTCGAGGGACTGGGTCTGGGAGGCAGCTTTAGGATCTGGACTGCAGCAGCTCAGATGACTAAGGGACTGCTCAAAACTCCATCAAACCTAGTGCTACCAAGGGGAACGTGGGTGGCATGTTTGGGATGCTGAGGGGCCTTGAGGGTTCCAAGACCTTGAGTCGTGAAGACGTGGAATCTGTGCTGGACAAGACGCGTGACCATCTCATCGCTAAGAACGTGGCAGCAGACATTGCAGTGCAACTCTGTGAATCTGTGGCCAACAAGCTGGAAGGGAAGGTGATGGGGACGTTCAGCACGGTGACTTCCAAAGCAAGCTCTCCAAGAGTCCCTGGTGCAGATTCCACAGCCACAGCACTGTGTGGACGTGCTCCAGGATATCACGGATGCCCAGCACCATCAGCGCCCTTACGTGGTCACTTTCTGTGGTGTGAATGACATGGGGAAGTCTATTAATCTTGCCAAGATTTCCTTCTGGCTGTTAGAGAATGGCTTCAGTGTCCTCATTCCTGCCTGCAATACGTTTCGTGCCGGGGCTGTGGAGCAGCTGTGGACACACACCCGGCATTTGAGTGCCCTACACCCCCCCACCCCGAGAATCACGGCAGCCACACCATGGTGCAGTTGTTTGAGAAGGGCTATGGCAAGGATGCTGCTGGCATTACCATGGAAGCCGTTGCCTTTGCACATAACCAAGGTTTTGATGTGGTGCTGGTGGACACAGCTGGCCGCATGCAAGACAATGCCCCTCTGATGACTGCCCTGGCTAAGCTCATTACTGTCAATGCACCGACTTGGTGCTGTTTGTGGGGGAGGACTTAGTAGGCAATGAGGCCGTGGACCAGCTGGTCAAGTTCAACAGAGCCTTGGCTGACCATTCTATGGCCCAGACACCTCGGTGCCCTTACCAAATTTGATACCATTGATGACAAGGTGGGAGATGCTATTTCTATGACCTACATCACAAGCAAACCCATCGTCTTTGTGAGCACTGGCCAGATCTACTGTGACCTATGCAGTCTCAAGGCCAAGGCTGTGGTCGTTGCCCTCATACAGGCTTAATGTGGCTCTTGGCCAATACCAAATCACCACTTCCCCGCAAAGCCCCCATCCCTGTATCAAGAATGTGCTCTAGAGCATGTGAGCAAATTGTCTTCAGCGTTGTTCAAAGGCAGAGTGACAGGAGCTCCGGGCGGGGGCTTGCAGCCCCTCCTAACCCCACTCCCAGTTCAGCCCAGCCTCCATCTGCAAGGAGGACCTAATCATGTTATAATCACTGCCCATTACCCGCCCCCATCCCCACGCTCCTCCCCCTTCCTACTCAGGCATCCCTTCACTCTGCCTACAGACTCGGTCTCATTACAGCTTTGACCAATGATTAGAAGATCCAACACCAGAGCTTTGCTAGCTAAGTGTGGTCATGGGGACGTCCAAGCATCATCCCCAGCTCCATTAGATAAAGGGACTTCCACAGCCATCTCTGGGTCTTGAGTGGCACCTCTCCCTAGGATACACAGCTTTCAGGTCCCTGGGGCCAGGGACCCCCAGGGACTGTGGCACACTGTGGCAGTGTATGGCCTGTTCTTAAGTGCTGCTAATTTGAGGATGACCCCTGTCTCTGTTTACCCAAAGCATCAGCTAGGCCAGAGTGATGTGTTACAGATGAGTGAAAGAGGAGTCCCTGCTTCCCCCAGAGATAAAGGGAGCCGAGCTGCAGTGTTGCATTGGGCTTCTCAGCCTCCAAGATCTCCTCCCCCTTCCAGATTCCAGACATAACTTTGCATGTTCCCCTTCCCGGGAGAAAACCATCTGTCAGAGGCGAGACACATTGCCCCCTCCCCTTCTTCACCTGAGCTGGATCCTGGCTTTTCCTCATCCTCTTCTACAGTGCCTGGTAGACACGTGCTACGTTGAATACAGATCTTGTTAAGACTTGTCCTGTAGCTTGGTATTACAGATGTGCTATTAGTGCAATAAGGTGAAGGTTGTCTGCCCAGAGACATACATAATTTATATAAGAAAATAAATTTCATAAATAAAAAAATCAATACTATTTGTAACTGCATGAAAAATATTAAATACCTAGGAATAAATCTATTGAAAAGTGTGCAAGACCTTGACACTGAAAACTATAAAATACATCTGGAGAAAAATTAAAGATTACCTCAGTAAATGGACAGATATTCCATGTTCATAAATTGGAAGACTCAATATTGTTATTGATTTTTTCTAAATTTGTCTGTAGGTTCAATGCAATCCAATTAAAATTCCCACAGGCCATGTGTGTAGTACGTGTGTGATTGTGTGTAAATTGACAAGGTGATAGCAAAATTTACGTGATAATTAAAGGACCTAGAATATCCAAGAACTCTTTTTTTTTGGCTGCATTGGGTCTTCGTTACTGTGCCCAGGTTTTCCGTAGTTGTATCTAGTTGTGGAGAGCCAGGGCTGCTCTTTGTTGCGACACGCGGGCTCCTCATTGCGGTGGCTTTTCTCGTTGTGGAGCACAGGCTCTAGGCGTGCAGTCTTCAGTAGTTGCAGCACGAAGCCTCCGTAGTTGTGGCTCGCGGGCTCTAGAGCGCAGGCTCAGTAGTTGTGGCACACGGGCTTAGTTGCTCCGTGGCATGTGGGATCTTCCCGGACAAGGGCTCAAACCCGTGTCTCCTGCATTGACAGGCGGATTCTTAACCACTGCACCACAAGGGAAGCCCAGAATATACAAGAACTCTTGAAAAAAAGTTGGAAGACTTACGTCACCAGATTTCAAGATTTACTATAAAGCTATAGTAATTAATAGCAGGGACCTTTTGGAGCAAAAATAGACAAATACAATCACTGGAACAGAATAAAGAGTCTAGAATGGACCCACACGTGTATGCTCTCTTGATTTTCATCAAAGGTGTCATTGTAATTAAGTAGAGGAAGGATGGCGTTTTAATAAATGATATTGGAACAATTAGATGTATGTGGAGAAAAAAGAACCCTGACCCTTAAACTATACACAGAAAATAATTCTAAGGTGGATCATAGACCTAAATGTAAAAACTTCACCACTCAAACTTCTAAATAAATACATAGAGTTTTTTTGATATTGGGGTAGGTAAAGATTTCTTAGTCAGATCACAAAATGCACTTAGCTATTAAAAAATGGATAAATTGGACTTCAAAACATCTAATCATCAACAGATACCATTAAGAAAACAAATCAGCAAGGTAGAGACTGATAAATCATAACCAGAATATAGAAAGAACCCTTACAAATCGTTAAGAAAAATACAAGCATTCAATTCAAAATGAGTAAAAGACTTGGAACAAGCATTTCACAAAGGACAAATGGCCAGTAATGTATGAAACTGCTTAAAATAATATCTCATCAAAGAATGCAAGTCAAAGCAACAATGAGATACTTGATACATTCAGAAGAAAGGCTTTTAAAAAAAACCCGTCATCTAGGGTTGCTGAGGATGTGGACTAACTTGAATTTGCATATGTTATTATTTGGCAGATCCTTAAAAAGCCAGACATACATCTACACTATGACGCAACAATTCCACATGCAGACATACACCTGAGAAAGATTAGTTCATATGTCTGTCAGAAGTCTGGTACAAGAATGTTCACAGCAACTTTAGTCAACAGCCAAAATTGGACAAAACCCAAATATCCATCAACAGGAGAATAAAGCACTTGGTGATGTATTCACAAACTGAAATATTACCAGCAATAATCAAAATGAAAAAAAAATACTAGTACACAGAACAACACAGATAAATCTCAAAAACACTGTGCTAAGGCAAAGAAACCAGACACAGAAGAATACATACTATATGGTCCCATTCATAAGAAGTTCAAGAATAAGCAAAACTAACCTATGGTGACAGAAATCAGAATAGTCATTACCTCTGGTGGATTGGGTATTGATTGAAAAAGGCACAAGGGAACTTCCAGGGAGATAGAAATGTTCTATATCTTGAACTGGGTGGAGGTTATGTGAGTGTATACATAGGGAAAAGTTGAGCTGTACAGTTAAGATTTGTGCATTTTCCTATATGAAATTTACCGTAATAAAAAATTTTTTTAATAAGGAGCTTCCTTTATAATTACAAAAGCAAATAAACGCATGCTCTTTACAGGAAATTAAAACAACTAAAGGAGTGAAACCAAGCCTTGAACCCATTTCTGGGGACATGGGTCTATCTTCAACTCTCTGCAGGTTTGAGATGAGATTGAAGGAGGTTGTGTTTTGTGCAGACTCCAAAGACAGATCCAGGGTATGTGGGGGGCAAACCACAAGCACCCAGTTTCCATTTAGGATGAGGAATATCTTTTTTACACCTTTCTTTAGAAATAAAAAGACTGACTTGAACCATAATGAACCGTCTGCCAACGGCGTGTGTGAGCAAAATGCAGCCAGCCAGCCACAGGCGGAAATGTCGTTGCGGCATCCAAGCATCAGGTGGCAGTTGGGTTAGACAACCTAGTCTCTTCTCTTGTGGGCTGTGTGCATGGGTCCCTTTAAGAAATAGCAGGGAGTGGATCTGCATCTCGCCTGGGTGTTAACAGAAAAGACCAAACCCATCTGCTAGGAAACTAGCTCTGGAGTCTAGGCCCTGGTGGAAGTAAAGGGGAAGGGACTGACACAGGACAAGAGTCTTGGTCCTTCAGAAACTGACAATTCCGCTCAGAACTATAAACAATAAATTCTGGGGAACAAGACTTTAACAAGGAAAAACAAACAGGAAGCTATTGAAAAGATGAAAACCTGAACCAAGAAAACTGCAGTGGGGATGAAGGGGATGGAGATCAGTTCCTCAGCCCTGAGACACGACTGTTACTTCTTCATCCCTATGCCCATCCATGCCCCTCCGTCAGCAAGCTCTCCTCTAAACTGTTCTTGTATTCTACAAATTTACCATTTACCCCCTTTAAAAATTATGATGTATTTCAGACATACAGAGGCTATAAGGACTAATGTAATAAACACCTGTGAAACCACTACCCTGTTTAGGAAATAAAGCATTAATACTGAAAAAAAGAAAGAAAGAAAGAAAGAAACTGATAATTTGGAGGGAAAACAAAATTAACTCTAAGTGTGGGAGTGAGAACTAGATTCCATTCTGCTTCTGTCTCTGGTTGGCTGTGTGACCTTGTGTGACTCCATTGCCCTCTCTGAACCTGCGGGCTGCCCTGGGTGGTTCCCCTACCTTCCCCATTACAGATGTCCTTTGAGGCTGCATGGGGGTCCTAAGGGAAAGGTACTGGGTTGAGTGACTGCGGTGACTGCCGTGGGAGACAGAGAGACTTCAGGCCTCATCTCTCATCTCTGATGAACCACTATAAGGGCAGACAGTCCTGCCCCCTCCTTGCTTCTCTGACCCAGGTCACCCCCAAGATATCCCAGACTCCCTCCAAGCTATCCAGGCCATATTGGATCACCTTGGAGTGGGGACTCACTCCACCCACCCCAGGTCATTTTCAACAAGATCTCTGCCAGACAGAAGGTAATTTCCTGGATGGGTGAGCAATCAGAACTTACTCATGGCTGGGCCACTTTAGGGCTTAGGCCTCACCCCGGAAAATGGAAAGCACTTTAGGCCATAGCAATCGGGCACTTCCTTGATTGCCCTGGAGATGTGAGCCCCACCCTGCCTCTCACAGCTGCCCTGGAGAAAAAGAGGGAGGACCTAGAAAGCCACAGGAGCAGAAACAAGGGAAGCCAGAGGCCAGGGACGCTGGTACAAATTGTTGGACTGCTTGCCTACTGTCTAGAACTTGTCTCAGTGGATCTGGAACATCGATGGCCATTCTGATCGCCTCGACCACCTTTGAGAGAACCCCCTTGCTCGTATCAAAACGGTCCCTTTTGGTCCTTTGCCCTGGACCTTTGACATTCTGGACTAGTTCTGTTCTCACTTGTGGCTGAATGTAACGTGTGTACAATAAATCATCTCTTTTGCTGTCTTAGCTGAAGAAAAAAAAAAAAAAAGAGGGAGGCTCTGGATCTCATCCAAAACACCCAGTCGTAAACCTTCCCTGGTTCTCTACCGCCTCTGTCATTGCTGCTGCTTTCTTCTCCCCTCTCCTGCCCCGCTTCTTGGGGTTACAAATGAATTTTAGCAAGTAGGAAATTTGCAGACACGGAATCTGCAAATAATGAGAATGAGAATGGCGGGTACTGGAGTGACCTCTGAGTCAGCCTGGAAAAGTCAGGGAAGATTCCCAAAGAGATGAGACTTTGGCTGTGACCTGAAATACAGAGCGGTCTAGACAGGGGGTCTGTGACCAAATAGGTCATGTGGTGTAACAGAGAGCTATTTTTTTCCTATTCCTAGGTAACTTGTTGCTCTCATAAGTGTGGTCTTCTCTTTCCCCTTATCTTCTAACTTAGCACTGGACAATAGAACTTTGTGCAATGATGGATATGTTCTATAATTACATGAATACAATAGCCACTAAGCACACGTGGCTATTGAGAACTTAAAATGTAACCAGTAGGACTGAGAAACCGAATCTTTTTTCATTTAATTTTAATTATTTTGCATTTAAATTCAAATAGCCACACATGGTAGTGGTTATCATGTCAAACGATGCAGTTGTTTTGTTTTTTTAACATTTTTATTGGAGTATAATTGCTTTACAATTGTGTGTTAGTTTCTGCTTTATAACAAAGTGAATCAGTTATACATATACATATATCCCCATATCTCCTCCCCCTTTTGTCTCCCTCCCGCCCACCCTATCCCACCCTTCTAGCTGGTCACAAAGCACTGAGCTGATCTCCCTGTGCTATGCGACTGCTTCCCACTAACTATCTATTTCACATTTGGTAGTGTATATATGTCCATATATACACTAGCACTCTCTTACTTTGTCCCAGCTTACCCTTCCCCCTCCCCACGTCCTCAAGTCCATTCTCTAGTAGGTCTGCATCTTTATTCCCATCTTGCCCCTAGGTTTTTCACGACCTTCTTTTTTTTTTTAGATTACATATATATGTGTTAGCATACGGTACTTGTTTTTCTCTTTCTGACTCACTTCACTCTGTATGACAGACGCTAGGTCCATCCACCTCACTACAAATAACTCAATTTTGTTTCTTTTTATGGCTGAGTAATATTCCATTGTATACATGTGCCACATCTTCTTTACCCATTCATCTGCTGATGGACACTTAAGGTTGCTTCCATGTCCTGGCTATGGTAAATAGAGCTGCAACGAACATTCTAGTACATGACCCATTTTTTTTTTTTTAATAAATTTATTTATTTTATTTATTTATTTTTGGCTGTGTTGGGTGTTCGTTGCTGTGCGCGGGCTTTCTCTAGTTGTGGAGAGCGGGGGCTACTCTTCGTTGCAGTGCACAGGTTTCTCATTGCAGTGGCTTCTCTCGTTGTGGAGCACGGGCTGTAGGCACATGGGCTTCCATAGTTGCGGCACATGGGCTCAGTAGTTGTGGCTCACAGGCTCTAGAACACAGGCTCAGTAGTTGTGGCACACGGGCTTAGTTGCTCTGTGGCATGTGGGATCTTCCCAGACCAGGGCTCAAACCCATGCCCCCTGCACTGGCAGGCGGATTCTCAACCACTACGCCACCAGGGAAGCCCACATGACCCTTTTTGAATTATGGTTTTCTCAGGGTATATGCCCAGTAGTGGGACTGCTGGGTCGTATGGTAGTTCTATTTCTGTTTTTTTAAGGAACCTCCATACTGTTCTCCATAGTGGCTGTATCAATTTACATTCCCACCAACAGTGCAAGAGGGTTCCCTTTTCTCCACACCTTCTCCAGCATTTATTGTTTGTAGATTTTTTTATGATAGCCATTCTGACTGGTGTGATATGATATCGCATTGTAGTTTTGATTTGCATTTCTCTAATGATTAATGATGTTGAGCATTCTTTCATGTGTTTGTTGGCAACCTGTATATCTTCTTTGGAGAAATGTCTATTTAGGTCTTCTGCCCATTTTTGGATTGGGTTGTTTGTTTTCTTGGTCTTGAGCTGGCTGAGCTGTTTATATATTTTGGAGATTAATCTTTTGTCTGTTGATTCGTTTGCAAATATTTTCTCCCATCCCGAGGGTTGCCTTTTTGTCTTGTTTGCAGTTTCATTTGCTTTGCAAAAGCTTTTAAGTTTCATTAGGTCCCATTTGTTTATTTTTGTTTTTATTTCCCTTACTCTAGGAGGTGGATCAAAAAAGATCTTGCTGTGATTTATGTCAAAGAGTGCTCTTCCTATGTTTTCCTCTAAGAGTTTTATAATGTCCAGTCTTACATTAAGTCTCTAATCCATTTTTAGTTTATTTTTGTGTATGGTGTTAGGAAGTGTTCTAATTTCATTCTTTTATATGTAGCTAACCAGTTTTCTGAGCACCACTTATTGAAAAGACTGTCTTTTCTCCACTGTATATCTGTGCCTCCTTTGTCATAGATTAGTTGACCACAGGTGCGTGGGTTTATCTCTGGGCTTTCTATCCTGTTCCACTGATCTATATTTCTGTTTTTGTGCCAATACCATATTGTCTTGATTACTGTAGCTTTGTAGTATAGTCTGAAGTCAGGGAGTCTGATTTCTCCAGCTCCATTTTTTGCCCTCAAGGCTGCTTTGGCTATTCGGGGTCTTTAGTGTCTCCATACAAATTTTAAGATGTTTTGTTCTAGTTCTGTAAAAAAGGCCACTGGTAGTTTAATAGGGATTACGTTGAATCTGTAGATTGCTTTTGGTAGTATAGTCATTTTCACAATATTGATTCTTCCAATCCAAGAACATGGTATATCTCTCCATTTGTTTGTTTCATCTTTGATTTCTTTCATCAGGGTCTTACAGTTTTCTGAGTACAGGTCTTTTACCTCCTTAGGTAGGTTTATTCCTAGGTATTTTATTCTTTTTGTTGCAATGGTGAATGGGATTGTTTCCTTAATTTCTCCTTCTGATCTTTCATTGTTAGTGTATAGGAATGCAAGAGATTTCTGTGCATTAGTTTTGTATCCTGCAACTTTACCAAATTCACTGATTAGCTCTAGTAGTTTTCTGGTGGCATCCTTAGGATTCTCTATGTATAGTATCATGTCACCTGCAAACAGTGACAGTTTTACTTCTTCTTTTCCAATTTGGATTCCTTTTATTTCTTTTTCTTCTCTGATTGCTGTGGCTAGGACTTCCAAATCTATGTTGAATAATAGTGGCGAGAGTGGACATCCTTGTCTTGTTCCTGATCTTAGAGGAAATGCTTTCAGTTTATCACCATTGAGAATGATGTTTGCTGTGGGTTTTTCATATATGGCCTTTATTATGTTGAGGTAGGGTCCCTCTATGTCCACTTTCTGGAGAGTTTTTATCATACATGGGTGTTGAATTTTGTCAAAAGTTTTTTCTGCATCTATTGAGATGATTATATGGTTTTTATTCTTCAGTTTGTTAACATGGTGTATCACACTGATTTGCATATATTGAAGAATCCTTGCATCCCTGGGATAAATCCCACTTGATCATAGTGTATGATCCTTTTAATGTGTTGTTGGATTCTGTTTGCTAGTATTTTGTTGAGGGTTTTTGCGTCTATATTCATCCATGATACTGGTCTGTAATTTTCTTTTTTTGTAGTATCTTTGTCTGGTTTTGGTATCAGGGTGATGGTGGCCTCATAGAATGAGTTTGGGAGTGTTCCTTCCTCGGCAGTTTTTGGAAGAGTTGAGAAGGATGGGTGTTAGCTCTTCTCTAAATATTTGATAGAATTCACCTGTGAAGCCATCGGGTCCTGGACTTTTGTTTGTTGGAAGATTTTTAATCACAGTTTCAATTTCAGTGCTTGTCATTGGTCTGTTCATATTTTCTATTGCTTCCTGGTTCAGTCTTGGTAGGTTATACATTTCTAAGAATTTGTGCATTTCTTCCAGGTTGTCCATTTTATTGGCATAGAGTTGCTTGTAGTAGTCTCTTAAGATGCTTTGTATTTCTGTGGTGTCTGCTGTAACTTCTCCTTTTTCATCTCTAATTTTATTGATTTGAGTCCTCTCCCTCTTTTTCTTGATGAGTCTGGCTAAGGTTTATCAATTTTGTTTACATTCTCAAAGAACCAGCTTTTAGTTTGATTGATCTTTGCTGTTGTTTTCTTTGTTTCTATTTCATTTATTTCTGCTCTGATCATTACAAACTTTGGGTTTTGTTTTTTCTTCTTTCTCTAGTTCCTTTCTCTAACTTTCCTTTAAGGTTGGATTGTTTATTTGAGATTTTTCTTGTTTCTTGAGGTAGGCTTGTATTGCTATAAACTTCCCTCTTAGAACTGCTTTTGCTGCATCCCATAGGTTTTGGATCGTCATGTTTTCATTGTCATTTGTCTCTAGGTATTTTTGATTTCCTCTTTGATTTCTTCAGTGATCTCTTGATTATTTGGTAAGTGATTGTTTAGCCTCCATGTGTTTGTGTTTTTTACGTTTTTTTCCCTGTAATTTATTTCTAATCTCGTAGCATTGTGGTCAGAAAAGATGCTTGATATGATTTCAATTTTCTTAAATTTACCGAGGCTTGATTTGCTACCCAAGATGTGATCTATCCTGGAGGATGTTCTGTGTGCACTTGAGAAGAAAGTGTAATCTGCTGTTTTTTGGATGGAATGTCCTATAAATGTCAATTAAATCTATCTGGTCTATTGTGTCATTTAAAGCTTGTGTTTCTTTATTAATTTTCTGTCTGGATGATCTGTCCATTGGTGTAAGTGAGGTGTTGAAGTCCCCCACTATTATTTCCTCTTTTATAGCTGTTAGCAGTTGCCTTATGTATTGAGGTGCTCCTATGCTAGGTGCATATATATTTATAATTGTTATATCTTCTTCTTGGATTGATCCCTTGATCATTACCTAGTGTCCTTCTTTGTCTCTTGTAACATTCTTTATTTTAAAATCTATTTTATCTGATATGAGTATTGCTACTCTAGCTTTCTTTTGATTTCCATTTGCATGGAATATATTTTTCCATCCCCTCACTTTCAGTCTGTATGTCCCCAGGTCTGAAGTGGGTCTCTTGTAGACAGTGTATATATGGTTCTTGCTTTTGTATCCATTCAGCGAGCCTGTGTCTTTTGGTTGGAGCATTTAATCTATTCACTTTTAAGGTAATTATTGATACGTATGTTCCTATTACCATTTTCTTAGTTGTTATGAGTTTGTTTGTGTAGGTCCTTTTCTTCTCTTGTGTTTCACACTTAGAGAAGTTCCTATAGCATTTGTTGTAGAGCTGGTTTGGTGGTGCTGAATTCTCTTAGCTTTTGTTTGTCTGTAAAGCTTTTGATTTCTCCATGGAATCTGAATGAGATCCTTGCCAGGTAGAGTAATCTTGGTTGTAGGGTCTTCCCTTTCATCACTTTAAGTATATTGTGCCACTCCCTTCTGGCTTGTAGAGTTGCTGCTGAGAAATCAGCTGTTAACCTTCTGGGAGTTCCCTTGTATGTTACTTGTTGTTTTTCCCTTGTTGCTTTCAATAAGTTTTCTTTGTCTTTAATTTTTGTCAGTTTGATTACTATGTGTCTCACCGTGTTTCTCCTTGGTTTTATCCTGCCTGGGACTCTCTGCACTTCCTGCACTTGGGTAGCTATTTCCTTTCCCATGTTTGCAATGTTTTTGACAATAATCTCTTCAAATATTTTCTCTGGTCCTTTCTCTCTCACTTCTCCTTCTGGGACACCTATAATGCAAATGTTGTTGCATTTAATGTTGTCCCAGAGGTCTCTTGGGGTGTTTTCATTTCTTTTCATTCTTTTTTCTTTATTCTGTTCCATGGCAGTGAATTCCACCATTCTGTCTTCTGGGTCACTTATCCGTTCTTCTGCCTCAGTTATTCTGATGTTGATTCCTCCTAGTGTATTTTTCATTTCAGTTATTTTATTGTTCATCTCTGTTTGTTTGTTCTCTAATTCTTCTAGGTGTTTGTTCTTTAATTCTTCTAGGTCTTTGTTAAACATTTCTTGCATCTTCTCGATCTTTGCCTCCATTCTTTTTCTGAGGTCCTGGATCATCTTCACTATCATTATTCTGAATTCTTTTTCTGGAAGGTTGCCTATCTCCACTTCATTTAGTTGTTTTTCTTGGGTTTTATCTTGTTCCTTCATCTGGTACAAAGTCCTCTGTCTTTTCATTTTGTCTCTCTTTCTGTGAATGTGGTTTTCCCTCCACACACTGCAGAATTGTAATTCTTCTTGCTTCTGCTGTCTGCCCTCTCTGTATTGATTTTTGTATGTTAATTTTATATCCCATATCCTTATGGACTTTTCTTGTTTAGAGGAGTTTTTCAGTTGATTCACTTGGGTTCTCTTGGAATACAATCATTGGCAAATAAATATAATTTTACCTACTTTCCAATTTTATTTCTTTTTTTATCTAATTGCATTAGCTAATATCCCAATGAAAGGTTACATAGTAATAGTGGTGATAGTTCATATCTTTGTTTCTGATTTAGTCGAATTTCTAAGTGTGATTTCTTCCTTTTTTTTATATGAAAATGATACAAACAGGTGACAAATGAATTGTTTTGTCCCCCAAGCTTGCTCCTCCTCCAGTGCTCCCTCTATTACGGAGGGAGCTCCTCTATTGCTCCCTCTCTGTTCCCCAAATTAGAAATCTAGGCATTGGACTTCCCTGGTGGTACAGTGGTTAAGAATCTGGCTGCCAATGCAGGGGACGTGTGCTCGAGCCCTGGTCCAGGAAGATCCCACAGGCTGTGGAGCAACTAAGCCCGTGCACCACAACTACTGAGCCTGTGTGCCACAACTAGTGAAGCCTGCATGCCTAGAGTCCATGCTATGCAACAAGAGAAGCACCACAATGAGAAGCCCTCTCATCACAACGAAGAGTAGCACCCCTTGCCTCAACTACAGACACCCCATGCACAGCAATGAAGACCCAATGCAGCCAAAAATAAATAAATAAAATTATTAAGAAAGAAAGAAATCTAGACATCACCTTCATTTCTCTCTTTCCCTCTCCCTATCTCACCCTTTCTCTGTCAACTATCCAGGCCAAACAGCTGCCAAATCTCTCTTCTTTCTGTTTCCACTGCCACCACCTCTGTCTGGTACTCTTCATTACCCAGGAACATTTCAAGAGCAGCCTCTTCATTAGTCATCCTGCTTCCACTTCCACTTCCTTCAGTCCTTTCTCCACAAAGCAGATGATACAGTCTTTCTAAACTCTTAATCATCATATGGTTCCCCTACTTAAAACTTGTCAATGGCTTCTGTCTGCTCTTAGGATAAAGAGAAAAATCCTTTTGGTTCACAAAGCCCTGTGCCATCTGCCTCTGCCTACACTTTTTTAGAAATGTAAATCAATTTTGTAGAAATGTAAATCAATTTTTAAACCTCTTCAGTGGCTTTGGCTGCTCTCAAAATAGAACTGAAACTCTCACTGTGGGCTGCAGGGCCCTGGGTGAGCTGGTTCCCACATAGCTCTCCAAATCCATGTCACACCATCTACCCTCTCCTTCACGACTCTCTGGCTGCACAGTGCTCTTTCAGTACTTCAAATACACTAGGTTCTTTCCTACCTCTGGGTTTTTATGCTAGCTGTCGCTTCTACCTGCAATACTTTCCCCCAATCTCTTCAAATGTCTGTCTAATTCTCCTCCTTTGTGATCTGATTCAAACATCACTTTCTCAGAACATTCTTTCCTGAGCACCTGATTTAAAATAACCTCCAGATAAAATAAATAAAGTAACCTCCACACCAGTTCCCTCTATTAGTGCACCCTGC
Organism: Phocoena phocoena; assembly: GCF_963924675.1. Taxonomy (NCBI): domain Eukaryota; kingdom Metazoa; phylum Chordata; class Mammalia; order Artiodactyla; family Phocoenidae; genus Phocoena; species Phocoena phocoena. The sequence goes on along the minus strand of NC_089219.1, from coordinate 32,340,958 downwards.
TTATTTCTTTTATGGTGCTTATTGCAATCCGAAATTATCTTATGTGCATGTCCATTTATTTGTCATTGGTCCCCACTAAGAAGGTAAGCTCTGTTTTGTTCACCACTCTATCCTCAGAGCCTAATCGATGCATGACGCATAATAGGCCCATTATAAATATTTGTTGCGTAAATGGATAACCAGGGTCCTAGAGCCAGTCAAGGACAGATCCGGAAATCCTTCTTTGCAGTGTTAAAAGGTGTTTCCCCTTTCTGCCAGCAGGTGGAGTCAAAGGCACATCTGGTCCTCAGCAGGGGTGGAGTGGAGGGGTACGTGCTTTGCCTGGCTGAGGGCAGGACAGTGAAGAGGGAGAGGCAGGGTTTGTTGTAGTGTTGCTGGATCCAAGCGTAGAGGAAGTCAAGGTGGCAGCGTCTCCCGAAGGACAGGAAAGTATGAGCTGTCCAGAGGCACCTGGAGCAGCCAATGATCCAAGGAGTCCCTGGGATCCCAGATCGCTTTCCCACTTCCCCCACCTATCCAGCCTCCTAAATCACACCCCCAAGAGTCAGCAAACGGTCTTTGAGGAGAACCACTTTCTGTGAACATGAAACTGGAGAAGCAAGGGTTTTCAATTCTAAATCCCCAAGGTACAATGGAGGGAAACTGAGACCGGGGAAGCCTCCTAGTGGTCAGTGGGAGTTGGGTCTGGCTGACAAAGCCCTCTCTAGTCTTAGCTCATTCATTCAGCTCCACACGCCCCACCCCTCCCCTCCATGCCTGGCCCTGGGCGCCGTGTGGGCGACCATGACGAGGGCATGGATTCCCAGAGCTGCCCCAAAGATGCAAGGGACAGGCATAGCTTTCGAGAGGCATGCTGGAGCAAAGGCACACTGGACCAGTGTCTACCAAGGGGACCAAGGGCCAGAGGTGTGTTCCAGGGCCAGGCAGGTGACCTGCAAAAAGGGCTGCATCTAAATCTAGAGCTGGGGAAGTCGGCAGGGGTCTTGGATTTCCTCCTGAAGACAATGGGGACTCAAAGGAGTTTCTAAACAGGAAATCTACTAGGTTATCTTGGATAGCTTGCGGAAGGAATCAAATCTGATTTGAGATCAAATCAGTCAGCCAGTGAGGATGCTGGTATAATCATCCAAGGTGAGAGAAGATAAGACCTGAGAAGTAATTGCAGGAATGGGAAAGAAGTAAGCTTGGGTGGTTTAGGAAATTTCTCTTTTAAAGATGGGATTTGGTGGTTATTGATCAGAGTGGAGGGAGAAGGGAGGTGTGAGTGGAGGGAGATGGGAGGTGTGAGTGGACCTCTGCAAATGTCATCTTGGAGTCCTTGAACGCTCCAGCTATGGAAGTCAGACCAGAGCAGCCTCTGACCCTGAGGGCAGCTCCAAAGGCAGCAGCAGGACCTGGCTTGGTGGTGGCACATCTACTGAATGGAAATGTACCTACCTCACTCAGAGGGAAGTTAGGAGGACTAATTAAATTGATATTTACTAAGTATGTGTAACAGTGCCTGTTATTAACACTTTATAAATTTTAAAAAGTGGTTGAGGGCTTCCCTGGTGGCGCAGTGGTTAAGAATCTGCCTGCCAATGCAGGGGACACGGGTTTGAGCCCTGGTCCGGGAAGATCCCACATGCCGCGGAGCAACTAAGCCCGTGCTCCACAACTACTGAGCCTGTGCGCCACAGCTACTGAGCCCGCGTGCTGCAACTACTGAAGCCCATGCACCTTAGAGCCTGCACTCCGCGACAAGAGAAGCCACCGCAACGAGAAGGCCACACACTGCAACAAAGAGTAGCCCCCGCTCGCCACAACTAGAGAAAGCCTGCAGGCAGCAAGGAAGACCCAACGCAGCCAAAAATAAGTAAATAAAATTTTTTTAAAAAGTGGTTAAGTAGAACTTCATCCAAAAAATGGAGCTCCAACTCAAAAAAAAAAAAAAAAAAAGCCCCAAACCCAAAGTAAAAACCAAGCCTAAAGAGTCTAAGCATGCCTCTTCTCTGGGCCTCATTTATCCATCTATATAAAATAAAGAGGTTGGATTGGTAGCCTCTTGATCCTGCCAGTGTTGCTTTCTTCATTTTTTGGAGTTTCATCTAAGTGTGTAAAACGCAATGACTTGGGGCTTCCCTGGTGGCACAGTGGTTGAGAGTCCGCCTGCCGATGCAGGGGACATGGGTTCGTGCCCCGGTGTGGGAAGATCCCACATGCCGCGGAGCGGCTGGGTCCGTGAGCCATGGCCGCTGAGCCTGCGCGTCCGGAGCCTGTGCTCCGCAACGGGAGAGGCCACAACAGTGAGAGGCCCGTGTACCGCAAAAAAAAAAAAAAAAAAAACCCAATGACTTGCTGAGGCAAGTTCCTACCAGCGTGTGAGGGCAAATTATTAAATTTTCAGGAATTTTGCAGGACAGAACAACTGCTAGTAACTTGAAATTGGCTATAGTGAGAATATTTACAGCTTGGAAATAGGCAAATGCTACAAACTAGGCCTTCCCCACCATCCTCCTCCCCGCCACCAGTGGTGAGACCCCCCTCCCCTCAACCAACACATACACCCAGCTGGGTACATTCCCGCCTTCCAACACTGTCATTATCAGTGGTGGAGGAAGAATCACAGGCCTCTGGAGACCCCACAGGGGCCCAGTCACAGAGTCTGCCCCAGCACAGCCAGCACCACATGCTCAGGCCAGCCTAGCGTGGGAAGCAGAGCATGCGGGCCTGAGCAGAGCAAACTGGCCGCTCTCAGACACAGGGGAGCAGTGGATAGTGGTTAAGGCACTAGTCTCGAAGACCTGGGATGTTACTCCAGTTAGGTCTCTTCTGGCTGTGTGAGTTTAGCTAAGTCCCTCTCAACACTGGGGCTCAGTTTCATCATCTTTAAAATGGGGACAGTCCTGACCTAGCAGGATGGTTCCCAGGATTAAGTGAGAACATCGGCAAAGTGAGAGGAAAGCTTCCACACCTGGGCCTGGTACAGACAGGTGTTTAGTAAATGTTAGCTGATGCTGTTATCACACCTCCACACACATTCTCGCCCCCCAGGGCACCTGCGGCTGAACACTCCCTCACTCTCTGCACCTTGGCACAGAACGGCTCAGTGTCAGGACAAAGACAGAAAACAGGCAGCTCCGTTTCCCAGCTTTTATGAAAATTAATAACATTAATAGCTCACAGACATATACAAACACAGACTGCTATGTACATGGTCATTAAGTTATTAATTAGTCTCTGTATAAAACGTTTCTACATTAGTGTCCCGGGCTAGGCCCGATCAGTCCTCGTGGTATATTCACAGTAGCAGCCCCTGGGCTTGGCCCCTGTGGGGGGCAGAGGGAGGCTGGTGGCTGTATAAACAGCCCGCCTCACGATGGGCACAGGAGGCGTCCTGAGTCGCTCACTCTTGAGTCTTTGGCTCCCTTCCTGGCATCTGGAGACCAGCTGTTCAGTGAGCAGGCAAGCAGGCCCAGATTCCTCATCTGGCCCGGTGACCCAGGCCCTGTGCATGGTGGCTTCGGGCCACCCAGCAGGCCCTAGAGGATTCTGGCTAGTTCTGTAGAGTCTGTGTCAGAGCAGCCCAAGCTGCTGGCCTCTTCCCTGCAAAAGCCAGAGGAGATGGGCTGGAGGAAGCACCCTTACCCACCTGCTTGTTCCCCGCAGGATCTTGGCTCTGAGGTCTTAGCTCACTGCCAGGCTGGTCTAAATCACAGGACGTAGTTTGCTCACTCCCACTCTCAGCCCAGAAACTGCTGGTAGGTTTGTTCGCTGTTCTTGCAGCCCACAAGGCACCCCAAGCCCCAGTACCACACCCTGGCCTGGGCGAGCTGAGCTGGCACAACTCACTCCACCCTGCCCTCTGGTCTCCGCACCTGAGGTCCTGCACACCAGGAGAGCCGTGAAGAGTGTGGGCTCTGGAGTCAGAACACCAGGGCTCAAACCCCAGCTCTGCCCCTTATCACTTGTCACTCTTCCTGGTTAAGCCTCAGTGTCTTCATCTGCGGAGTGGGAATCATAGGAATCTCTGACACCCAAGGTTGTTGGACGACCATAGGAGATCACGAGTACATTCTCTAAAATGTAAACTCCTTGAGGGCAGGGATTTATCTGTTTCATTCACTAGAGCAATGCCTGGCACATAGGCGTCCCATTAAGTACTTGTTGAATGAATAAATGTAAAACCACTCAGCCCGGGCAGGCAGCCTGTGTTCAAGAAATGTTAACTGCCACGGTGATGAATCAGCTGGGGGAAAGGGCAGAGGAGGAGCTGTCCAGGGAAGATGTGTGGAAGGCAGATCTGGCTTTGGCCCCAGGAGGCACTAGCCGAGGGCTTAGACTGGATGATGTCCCCTCGTCCACCTCCCTGTCCCTTCCCCACTCACCTCAGGGCCTGCAGTGCCTTCTTGTTCTGCCGCCGCTTCTCCTCGTCAATGGGGTACAGCTTAAAGAGCAGCAGGCCTACGAGGATGAGGACTATGGGAGCCATGGTCACCAGCATCTTCAGTGTGAACTTGACACGTGCTGGCTGGGAGCAGCCACGGGTCTGGTACCCAGTAAAGCTGTGGGACCCAGTGGTTAGGGGAGTGGTGAGGATGGGGCACCTGGGACCCACCCCTGCCCAGCACTGCCCAGACTCCCACCCCACTCACTCCAGACTGAGGGTGGAGATGCCCAGGGAGACTCCGGAGGCAAACTTGGTGAAGAAGACATAGAAGGAGAAGAAGATGGGCTCGGTCCCATGGATATGGGGCTGCTTCAAGTGGAAGTCATCAATGACGTCAGGCAGCATGGACCTGTACACGGTGGTGGCAGCCGTGAGCACCCTTCCACCTAGCAACCCCAGACCTCCACTAGCCCATGTGGTCCGTGTCAATAAGAGTAGTCCTCTGAGAGTTTGCAGTCCCACAGCTCACACACAGTTCAATGAGGAGTGGGCAGCTTCATGTGAATAAAAAAAGACGGCCCCTTCCTCCAAGATGAAGTAGCCCCAGATCTAGTTGCTCAGCTAGGCAGGTATAGAGTGCAAAGATCTAAGCCCCCATTTCCCACCCTGACTAGATGTGGTTGTGCAGTTCACAACCTGTACAACTGTACTGGGAAGACCTGCCCCACCCCCAACCTGGACCCACAGAATGGCCTGCAGGGAGACAAGTCCCACAGGATTCTCCCTAAGGAGCTTCAGAACTGGGGGGTAGGAGGCTGGGAAACATACCCAGCTGGGCCTATATATACTTACCAGGGTAGTAAGAAGGCAGCTGCTACACTGATGCCAGCTGCCACAGCTACCACATATGTGACAATCAGGTTACTCTCCATGAGGGCCACCAAGATGAGAAATGGCACTGCTGACTAGGGGAGCGGACACAGGAATACGAGTCAGCTGGGAAGCTCCCATCAGTAGCCCCCAAGTCAGCCCAGGCCCTGTCCTTCAGCCCCACTCACTGAGATCCCAATGTACACAGCCATCTTCTTGCCAAACCGGGTTAGGAACCACTGCCAGATGGGGATGGTGACTGTGGCCGAGAACTGTGGATGGGCAAAGGGGGAGGAGAGGGAAGTGGGTTAGAGCCATGGAATACCCCCTGCTCTTTCCAGGACTCTAAAGGTGCTCCCAGCCCTGCTCAAGAGACAGATGACATCATCTGGACAGTTGAGGACAGGCACCCGATGGCTCTTCAGGGGAGCTGAGAGCGAGTCCCAATCTCGTCTCCTGCCTTCTCTGAGCACAGAGCTCCGGAAGTTCTGGCTTCCAACACCTTTGCTTTTGCTATGCTCTCTACTTGAACATCTAACCCCAAACCCTTTCTTCTTTTTCCCCCAGTGTAATTGAGATATAATTGACATATAACATTGTACTAGTTCAAGGTGTACAACATAAAGATTTGATATATGTACCCAAACTCTTTCTTTCATCGTCCTACCTAAGCAGTGGTAGGTCAGATCCAAAGGTTCTGAGAAGCCTCCCTCATCCCTCATGACCTTGGGCCAGTCTGGGAAACGTCCTCTGGCTATCCAAAGAACCATCTCGCAGCCTAAGCCACTTCGGCCACCCTCGGGGCCCCACACGCACCATGATGGCCAGGAGCAGATTCTGGAATTCGTTACGAAAACCCAAGGTGTAGGTGCAAAACAGAGCGAAGTTCCCCTCCACCAGCTGGGGGACAGGAGAGCGTGGTGGGAAGGAAAGGTAAGGAAACAGGTGATGTAGTTGGGGCTGAGCCTCCATGACATTCCCCTTCCTCCAGGGACCCCTGCTCACTCCGCCTCCATTCCACCTGTCCCTCGGGCTTTGTCCCATCCTGAGTCCGAGGCCTACCCCACCCCTCGTTCCACATACCCCCTCCCGCCCGGGCTGAGCATATCAGGGCCCGACTCACCATGAAAGCCAAGGAGGTGAAGAGGAAGCCGGCAATAAGCTTGATGTACGGGCCATGGCTCATGACCAGCCGGAGGCCCCGAAAGAAGGGCATCGGCTTGGCCTGCTGAGTCTCGTAGGGTTCTGGGGGCCAGAGGGGACGGTGAGGCAGGAGCAGAGGCCCCTCCCCAAGCCTGAGGCCCAGGCAAAGGGACAAAACCACCCCACGCTGGGGCCTGCACCCCTCCCCAGGACCCCTCACCTCTCTGCTCCCGCACGCCCAGGGTCAGGATGACAGCACAGATGACATAGATGGAGGCAATGACCCCTGCCGCCAGTAGGTATGCGTTTTGCTGTAAAGAGGGGAAAGGTGACATAGAGAAACAGTCAGTCTGATTTCATCCCAGCTCCCAGCAGCTCTACTCAATGACCTTGGATCAGTCCCTTCTCTGGGGGCCTCACTGTCTCTATCCGCGAAATGGGGAAATCAGCCTGCACCTGCTGTTGCTTCCCAAGGCCAAGTCCAGATGAACAAAAGGTTAAGAAGGCCAGGCTGTGGAGTCTGAGAGCCCACAGTTCAAATCTCCCCAAATCTAGTTTCCGCAACTCACTAGCTCGATTACCGTGGACAAATTATTTAGCCTCCCTGTGCTTCAGTTTCCTTATCTGCAAAGTGGGCACATTAACACTTTGTATAACAGATGCCCAACATTTACAAACACTAGCCTTTATTAATATTTTGAGGATAATGGCAAAATCACCCCATCGTTCCTCACCTCCCCCACCCCTGCCCTGCCAGGGCCTTACCGTTTCTCTGAGTGAGGTGGCGCTCTGCGTGCGATTGACACCTTCCAAGGCTACTGTAGAAGCATTGGCGTCCTGGACACAAGGTG